>NW_012101335.1:10800-24657 GCF_000951045.1 Mandrillus leucophaeus
TTTTTTTGAGACCGAGCCTCCCCCTTTCGCCCAGGCTGGAATGAAATGGTGCAATCTTGGCTCACTGCAACCTCAGCCCCTCAGTCAAGTGATTCTCCTGCCTCAGCCTCCTGAGTAGCTGGCATTATGGGCATACGCCACCATGCCTGGCTAATTTTTGTATTTTTAGTAGAGACAAGGTTTCACCATGTTGGCCAGGCTGATCCCCAACTCTGACTTCAGGTGATCTACCCGCCTCAGTCTCCCAAAGTGCTGGGATTACAGGTGTGAACCACTGTGCCCAGCCTTATTTTTTCTTTTTTTGAGACAAGGTCTCACTCTATCACCCAGACTGGAATGCAGTGGCTTGATCTCAGCCCACTTGCAGCCCTGACCTTATGGACTGAAGTGATTCTCCCACCTTAGCCTCCTGAGTAGCTGGGACTACAGGCGTGCACCACCATGCCTGGCTAATTTTTGTAGTTTTTGTAGAGACGGGATTTTGCCATGTTGCCCAGGCTGGTCTCAAACTCCTGAGCTCAAGCAGTTTGTCAGCCTTGGCCTTCCAAAGTGCTGGGATTACAGGTGTGAGCCGGTGCCTGATCATGAGACCAATTTTTTTTTTTTTTGAGACAGAGTCTCACTATGTCACCCAGGCTGGAGTGCAGTGGCACGATTGTGGCCCACTGCAACCTCTGCCTCCCGAGTTCAAGTGATTCTTCTGCCTCAACCTCCCAAGTAGCTGGGACTATAGGCACACGCCACCACACCCAGCTAATTTTTGTATTTTTAGTAGAGACAGCATTTCTTCATATTGGTCATGCTGGTCTTGAACTCCTGACCTTGTAATCTGCCCGCTTCGCCCTCCCAAAGTGCTGGGATTACAGGTGTGAGCCACAGCACCCCGCAGAGAACAATTTTTTAATAGTAACTTGTTATATATAGTATTTTATGTAGTACCTATTTCGTACAGTGCAACTTGTTTTTAAACTATTTATAGGCTGGGTGCAGTGGCTCATGCCTGTATTCCCAGCACTTTGGGAGGCTGAGGCAGGAGGATTACTTGAGGTCAGGAGTTCAAGACCAGCCTGGCCAATATGATGAAACCCCATCTCTACTAAAAATACAGAATTAGCTGGGCGTGGTGGCATGCACCTGTATTCCCAGCTACTTTCAAGGCCGAGGTGAGAAGATTGCTTGAGCCTGGGAGTTCAAGGCTGCAGTTAGCTATTATCATGCTACTGCACTGCAGCCTGGGTAACAGAGTGAGATCCCATCTTAAAAAAAAAGAAAATAAAACTATTTATTGCTTGTGTCTGCTTTATTTTCAAAGGTCTAACTCATCTTATTACTATGGATTTACACCAGAAGGAAATTCAGGGCTTCTTCAATATTCCTGTTGACAATTTAAGAGCATCTCCCTTCTTATTACAGTATATTCAAGAAGAGGTGAGCTAGCTCAAACTTTTTTATTTTAACATTCTGATTAAGGTTGAAAGATGTATTTCCATTTCCTTAGGATATCCCTAAAGGGTTAAAACTTGGTGTATTCTACCTAAAGTACCATTATACTTTATAGATATAATCCAGCATATTTTAGAATTCTGAATCTGCAGTTTGTTTCTTTAGTTAAGCTCTTAAAATTGCTTTTTCTTTTGGACCTCAAGTACCTAGAATTGGACTAGATATGATTGTAATGAGTAATTCACTCTCATTACTAGTCTATGCTTGGTCCTGGTTCTGTTTTATATATCCATCTATCCATCCTGTCTGTCTGTCCACCTAGTTATAATAGTCAGCATCCATGATCCCCCCCTCCCAGCAGGAAAACTAGAATCACCAGAATGACTTAGAGCTGCTCGTGGGCTCCTTCTCTCTCCTCTCCCCTGCCTCCTTACACCCTAGGGAACCACTGTCCCGAAGCAGTGTTGAATTTGTCCAATGCTTTTTCTGTATCAGTGGAGATGATCATGTTTTTTCCCTTCATTCTATTAATGTGGTTTATTACCATCCTTGCATCCTGGGGTTACATTTGTTTTTCTTTGATATGAGTTAGCATTTTTGTGACTTGCTATTTAAGAAAGCTTTTAAAATGTTAATTGATATTGTACTTAGCTATTTTGCTTTTAGCTGTTTTTCTTTCCTTTTTTGTTTTTTTGAGATGGAGTCTCACCCTGTCACGCCCAGGCGGGAGTGCAATGGCGTGATCTCGGCCCACTGAAACCTCCGCCTCCCAGGTTCAAGCAATTCTCCTACCTCAGCCTCCCGAGTAGCTGGATTACAGGCATGCACTACCACCCCTGGCTAAGTTTTTGTATCTTTAGTAGAGATGGGGTTTCAGCCTGTTGGCCAGGCTGGTCTTGAACTCCTGACCTCGTGATCCGCCCGCCTCGGCCTCCCGAAGTACTGGGATTACAGGCATGAGCCACCGCACCTGGCCTTAGCTGTTTTTCTTACATAAATTATTTCTCTCTTTAATAACTTTTCTAGAGAGCTTCTTTTTACAGTACTTTATTTAAAAGATGGCAGTTTATAGGTTTCTGAGGAACTTCTTTCTGGTAAGAATACAAGGCTTCCCCATTCTCCAGCAATTGATGTAAGTCCTTATAGAGAAAATGAATTTAAGTATTTTTGAAAGGGAAAAATGTAAAATATTCTGCTTTGTTTTTCTTTAAAGTTACACACAAGAAACATAAAAACTCTAGTCCAGGCGCAGTGGCTCACGCCTATAATCCCAGCACTTTGGGAGTCCGAGGCGGGTGGATCACTTGAGGTCAGGAGTTCAGACCAGCCTAGCCAATATGGTGAAACTTCGTCTCTACTAAAAATACATAATTAGCTGGATATGGTGGTGGGCGCCTGTAATCCCAGTTACTTGGGAGGCTGAGGCAGGAGAATTGCTTGAACCTGGGAGGTGGAGGTTGCAGTGAGCCAGGATTGTGCCATGGCACTCCTGCCTGGGTGACAGAGTGAGACTCTGTCTCATCAAAAACAAAAAAGAAAACAAAAATACTCTAACAAATTCAAAAAACAATAGAGACTTTAATTTTGCCTGAAAATTTTTTTTGTTGTTCTTTGAGATAGGGTCTTTCCCTGTCACCCAGGCTGGAGTGCTGTGGTGCCATGATAGTTCACTGCAACCTTGAACTCCTGGGCTCAAGAGATTTCTCCCACCTCAGTCTCCTGAGTAACTGAGATTAGAGGTGTGCCACTACACCTAGCTAATTAAAAAAAAAATATTTCCAGAGTTAGAATCTTGCTATGTTTCCCAGGCTGGTCTCAAACTCTGTGCCTGCCCTAATTTTACCTGAATATTATTCTCAGTTGAGAGAGATGGTGAGATAAAATTGGCAAATGTCTTGATAGGGAAGGATGAAGAGGTTTAGGCAGAGAGAGAGTGAGAGGGTGAGCATTGAACGTGGTTCAGTTAGCAACCAGCCATGCGGAGAAACCTGTCATTTTGGAAGAAATAGAGCAGTCGCTATAGGCTTATATGGGTTGCTGTCGACATCTTGTGGTTTTAGGGGATGTTTCCATTCAAGACACAGGCATGTTGTGTGCCAGTCTCAAGGCACAAATGGCAATTGCACCTCTTGAGGGATGCCCAGCGGGTGAGCCTAAAGAACGAAGGCTGGGGCACCCTTGTGCTGGTTGCAAGGTCAGGCTGGAAGCCTAAGCCTAGTCATTGCCTGTAGTGCAGGCTTCTACCTCAGGGTGACACTGCCTTCTACTTGAAAAAATCCCCATTTTAGTTTCATTGTTGAGAAGTCAGGGCTGGGTGTGGTGGCCCACACCTATAATCCCAGCACTTTGAGAGGCTGAGGAGGTTGCATCAGTTTAGTCCAGGAGTTCAAGACCATCCTTGGCAATATGGCAAAACCCTGTCTCCACAAAAACTACAAAAATTAACCAGGTGTGGTGGTGCATGCCTGTAGTCCCAGCTACTCAGGAGGGACGAGAAGTGGGAGGATTGCTTGAGCCTGGGAGGTCGAAGTTGTCCAGGTGGTCGAGGCTGCATTGAGCCATGACCTGGGCGACAGAATGAGATTCTGTCTTAAAAAAAAAAAAAAAAAAATTAATGTATGGGAACTTGGTGTTAAAAAGGAATTTTTGTCGTATTGCTTTTTCTTTTTTTTTTTTTTTGGAGACAGAGTCTCTCTTTGTCACTCAGGCTGGAACACAATCTTGGCTCACAGCAATCTCCGCCTCCCGGGTTCAAGCGATTCTCCTGCCTCAGCCTCCCGAGTAGCTGGGATTACAGGCATGCACCACCACACCTGGCTAATTTTGTATTTTTAGTAGAGACAGGGTTTCTCCATGTTGGTTAGGCTGGTCTCGAACTCCCAACCTCAGGTGATCTGCCCACCTTTGCCTCCCAAAGTGCTGGGATTACAGGCATGAGCCACCACGCTCGGCCTAATTGTTGTATTTTTAGTAGAGATAGCGTTTCACGGTGTTGGCCAGGCTGGTCTTGAACTTCTGAACTCCAGAGATCTGCCTGCCTCAGCTTCCCAAAGTACTGGTATTACAGGCATGAGCTACCACAGCTGGCCTGTATTGCTTTTTTATAGTATATGTATCTTGTCTCTCTTGTTTTTATGTGTTAGAGTCTCTTAAAGCAGGGGATAGATATTCATGTTTCACTGAATCTAAGGTGCTGTCAGTCCAAGCTTACATTATTTTATGTCACCAAGAAAGAAGAAAACATTGCTAATTATACTGTGGCACCGTGCCTTCTTGTCACTTAGTGATCCTATTCTGCAGGTTTTGATGCTGACACTTTCATCTCTGGTAGCTCATACTTTATCTCTTGTGTTTGTCACTGGAATTTAAGCACCTTCTGCCAGAGTTAGAAGGAACATTCTGGTACTAGGATGCTCGTTGCCTTGAAACTTTTGCCATCTTTTTTTTTTTTTTTTTTTTTTGAGACGTAGTCTCGCTCTGTCGCCCAGGCTAGAGTGTAGTGACATGATCTCGGCTCACTGCAAGCTCCACCACCCGGGTTCATGCCATTTTCCTGCTTCAGCCTCCCCAGTAGCTGGGACTACAGGCACCTACCACCATGCCTAGCTAATTTTTTTGTATTTTTAGTAGAGACGGGTTTCACCGTGTTAGCCAGGATGGTCTCAGTCTCCTGACCTAGTGATCGCCTGCCTCGGCCTCCCAAAGTGCTGGGATTATAGGTGTGAGCCACCGCGCCTGGCCAACTTTTGCCATCTATTCTGAGGGCATCTGTCAGTGTCTGCTGCCTTCCGCTGCATTGCTGGGGATGTGTCAGGCAGTCCTTTTCCAGTTCAGTCCTTTTCACAGTTTCACCTACTGGTAGGGATCTTCCTTTCTTAAGTTTCATAAAGCATTTGATTATTCCTTGCAAGAAAATGTGGAATTGTATCATTTTTCCAGTGATAAATATTTGATTCATGAATATCAAATTACACCCTGATGGTTCCTTCCTGTGTCTTTCTGCATATACGATAATTTTTCTTTTCTTTTTTTTGAGACAGAGTTTTGCTCTTTTTACCCAGGCTGGAGTGCAATGGCACGATCTCGGCTCACCACAACCTCTGCCTCCCAGGTTCAAGCGATTCTCCTGCCTCAGCCTCCCGAGTAGCTGGGATTACAGGCATGGGTCACCATGCCCGGCTAATTTTGTATTTGTAGTAGAGAGGGGGTTTCTCCATGTTGGTCAGGCTGGTCTTGAACTCCTGACCTCAGGTCATCCACCCACCTCAGCCTCCCAGAGTGCTGAGATTACAAGTGTGAGCCACCATGCCCGACTTGATAATTTTTCATTTTAGTGAAAAATTTAATGAAAAGAATCATAGTAATTCTTTCTGGAGACATTTTAAATGGTTCAAACGATTCTCCTGCCTCAGCCTCCTGAGTAGCTGGATTACAAGTGTGCACCACCACGCCTGGCTAATTTTGTTTTGCATTTTTAGTAGAGAGGGGGTTTCACCATGCTGGCCACGCTGGTCTTGGCTCAGATGTTCTGCCCGCCTTGGCCTCCCAAAGTGCTGGGATTATGGGCATGAGCCACCACGCCTGGCCGTCTTTGGGAATTTTTTTTGAATCTGTTAAGTATTTCATCCCTTCTATTTCTTTTATTATTTTCCTTTGGGAACTATTAAGTCCTGAAAATTTTGGATCTAGTCTCTATAACTTTTAAAAACTTATTTTACTTTTTGCATACTTATATATAGCATTCTGGGGAAATTCCTTGGCTTGGTCTTCCCTGGTTTGTTCTTACAGTTGTGTTTATTCTACTGTTAAGCCAGCCAGCTACTGGGTTTCTTTAGACCATAATAACTTCCTCCTCCTAGATTTATTTGTGGTTCTTTTTCATAATAACTTGTTCTTTCTTGTTGTATATAATTTTCCGTTTTAACCTCTGTAGAGACAGTAGACTTGTTTTTGTTAGAGTCTTTTCTTTTAGGTCCTTTAATTATTATTAACTGTTTTCTTGGTTCTATCTTTCCTTGACTGGGTTTGGTAATGTTTGATGAGACAAGGAAGTACATGAAAAAGTTTAGAAAGACTGCCAGCAAAAATAATGAAAGTGCCCAAATGGAAATATATTTTACTGCCTTACTTCCTGAGAGTGTTGGATAAATTAGGCTTTCCTGTAGATACAGCTGAGACATGTGATTATGCCGGCTGCAACTGTACTAGATTATTCAAATTAATCATTTTTTTGTTCATTTGCTAAGTAGTTATTATTCAGTGCTTGTTATATGGTAGGCATTGTTTTATACATGGTGCTAGATGTTATTAACTGCTCATATTAAAATTCACTGGTGTAATTGAAAACAAAACAATGAGAATATAGTTAATATATTTTTTTAAAATAGTGCTGGGCTGATTATCCTTTAACAAATTGGTTGCTTCAACATGTTATGACTGCGATATGTTAAATAGCCATTTGTTTGGACTGCACTAATTTGGAATTTGACAGCTTGTACTCAGATCGAGCTGGATATCCTTGTACTTTGAAATTGCATGTAATTAGGAATCTTATTGACTAGATACATAGAAACATCTTTACACTGCATTATTAGTATTTGCTGGCAGAGATATGAGCTAATCACCAATTATCCCTGCTTTTTTCCTAAAAGAAGTCTGTGTGGCTCACACGTTAGTAATATTTTTTCGTAGACAGGTTCCTTTCTTCGTTTTCCAAAGAAGAATTTTACTTTGAACTTTTTCTTTTTTTAGAAAACTTTCAACTAACCAAGCATTTTTGGGTCTGTTGGAATTTTCCTTTTTGTTGACATGCAGTAATATCTGACTTCTTGTCTGTCACAGATCCCAGATTACAGGAATGCAGTAATCGTGGCCAAGTCTCCAGCATCGGCGAAGAGGTAGGTGGGAATCTCACAACCTCTTTCTGGATCTACTTCTAAGGATTGTATCCCTGATGAGTTCCAGGCATTCTAGTTTGAACTTCAGTGGTTCCCAGTGATATCTCTTATTTTTCTTCAATGTGTTTTAAGATTGTTCTGTCAACTCCATTTATTAAGTAAACATTTTAATTTACTCTCTTCTTTTTTCCAATCCCGCTGTATAATTGGCAGATATATTTCTTAAGTTATCTTCTACTTACACTTTATTTTATTTCTTTTTATTATTTTTATTTATCTTTTGAGATGCAGTTTTGCTCTTGTTGCCCGAGCTGGAGTGCAGTGGCGTGATCTCGGCTCACCACAACCTCCACCTCCTGGATTCAAGTGATTCTCCTGCCTCAGCCTCCCAAGTAGCTGGGATTACAGGCGTGCACCACCATGCCTGGCTAATGTTTGTATTTTTAGTAGAGATGGGGTTTCACCATGTTGGTCAGGCTGGTCTCAAACTCCTGACTTCAGGTGATCCACCCGCCTCAGCCTCCCATAGTGCTGGGATTACAGGCGTGAGCCACCACACCAGGCCTTGTTCTTATTTTTATTTTTATTTTTATTTTTAATAGTAGAAACAGAGTTTTGCCATGTTATCCAGGCCGGTCTTGAACTACTGAGGCTCCCACCCGCCTTAGCTTCCCAAAGTGCTGGGATTATAGGCATGAGCCACCGCGCCTGACCTCAATCATATTTCTTGACCAAAGCAATCCAGGTCTGGGGAATGCGATCTAGTGTTTTCCCCAGACCCAGATTGACAATCACATGTTAATCTTTGAGTCTGGCATTTACAGTACTGGTGAATATTTACAGTACTAGCAGACAACTTTGTAGTTGTTTACTGCCCCTTATTTGAGGAACTCAGAAATTGATTAACAGAATTTTATCCATCTGAGAGGTCAGTTATTTGTATATGTTAAAGGTGACATTTGGCAAAATTGATACAACCTGAGGTGTACCAAAGGGGCAGCCTTGAGAGTCAGTAGAGTGAGTTACACGTAACCTGGAGTAACTGATGTGTCACTAATGCATACTTAAAATTGTATATTGGTGAGAGGATTTCATATACCAGTATTTTGTGGAGAAGCCACTCAATTGGAGAGGGAAAGAACAAAATCACTTGTAGGAATAAAGCCTTTTTTCTAAAAAAGCCCTTTTAAAGTTATTTTTCAGTTGAATACCTTTGTTCGCTGGATTGTTGTTGAGTCCTGTGGAATGAAAGAAAGTGTAGGGTCCCTCCATCCTGGGCCCGTGGGCTAGCAGTATTGAAGGATGGAGGAGAACTTGCATACAGTAAGCTATTGATTTCAAAAGTATTTCTCATAGGTCATTGGATATTATAAATTAAGAATAGCACTTTAATATGTAGACTTAGTATATTAAATAAAATAAATGGGCATTTGAGATAAAACCATTACATGGCTGTGTTCTTGTGGCTGACTTTCCCAACCCAGCCAGGCCTGTGTTCACCCACGTGTCCTTCAAGAAGTTGTATCACCTGGTCTCCTCTTGTCCATTTGATTAAATTGTAAGAAACAGATTCAATTTTAGAAGGTAAACATTTCAAATAACTTTTTCAAACATTTGTTCAAAGGCTGAATTAACTTTACTTGGTAATTTTTCTCTGATATACATGCTTTAAAAAAATTTAGATGAAAAATCACATAATACACAAACAATCATTTTAAAGTATAGAATTCACTGGCATTTAGTGCATTCGCAATGTTGTGTAACCACCACTTAGCTCTATTTTCAGAACATTTTTGTCATCCCAGAAAAACACCTAGTACCCATTCAGCAATCATTCCTTATCCCTTCACCTTCTGTCCCTTGGCAGCCACACTATGTGGCCTTTTGTGTCTGGTTTCTTTCACTTAGCAGTTTTCAAGGTTCATCTGTGGTGTAGCATGTAGTATCTCAGTGGTTTTTGTTTTTGTTCGAGACAGAGTTATTGTTGTTGTTCGAGACAGAGTCTTGCTCTGTTGCCCAAACTGGAGTGCAGTGGTGCGATCTCAGCTCACTGCAACCTCCTGGGTTCAAGCGATTCTCCTGCCTCAGCCTCCCAAGTAGCTGGAATTACAGGTGCATGCCACCACACCTGGGTAATTTTTGTATTTTTAGTAGAGATGGGGTTTCACCATGTTAGTCAGGCTGATCTTGAACTCCTGACCTCATCATCTGCCCACCTCAACCTCGCAGAGTGCTGGGATTACAGGCGTGAGCCACCGCGGTTGGCCAGTACCTCAGTCCTTTTGATGGCTGAGTAATGTTGCATTGTATGTGTATGCTGGTTTGTTTATCCATTCATCTGTTGATGGACACTTTTTTTTTTTTAACCTTTTGGCTATTATGAATAGTACTCCTATGATCATTCATGGATTAGTTTTTGTGTGGGCATAAATTTTCATTTTTCATTTCTTGTGGATATATATTAGGATTGGAATTGCTGGGTCATATGGCAGTTTCGTTTATGTTTTGAGGAACTACCAGTCTCTTTTCCACTGCAGCTGCCCATTTTACATTCCCACCAGCAGAGTATGAGGGTTCCAACTTCTCTGCATCCTCACTGACACTTAATTCTCTGATTTTTTTCATTATAATCATCCTAGTGGGTGTGAAATGGTACCTTATTGTGGTTTTCATTTGCATTTTCCCTAATGATTGATGATGTTGAGTATCTTTTTCTATTTTAATGAGACAGGGTCTCACTATGTTGCTCAGGCTGGGCTCAAACTCTTGGGCTCAATCAATCCTTCTTCCTCAGCCTGTTGAGTATATACGTATATATGTGTATGTATATATAGGTACATATATGTGTGTATATATGTATATACACGTATATGTGTGTGTATATATATGCGCGTGTGTGTATATATATATTTTTTTATATATATATATATATTTTTTTTTTTTTTTTTGAGACAGAGTCTTGCTCTGTTGCCTAGGCTGGAGTGCAGTGGCACAATCTCAGCTCACTGCAACCTCTGCCTCCCAGGTTTAAGCGATTCTCCTGCTTCAACCTCCTGAGTAGCTGGGATTACAAGTATGCGCCACCATGCCCAGCTGTTGAGTATATTTTTATGTGCTTTTTGGCCATTTGTATATATTTGGAGAAATGCCTGTTAACACCCTTTGCCCTTTTAATAATTGGGTTGTCTTTTTGTTGAGTTATAAGCATTCTTTATATATTCTACATACTAAACCCTTGTTAGATACATGATTTGCAGATATTTTCTCTCTTTCTGCAGATTGTCTTTTCACTGTCTTGATAGTGTTCTTTCACACTAACAGGTTTCAATATTGGCAAAGTTCAATTTATCTTTTTTTTTTTTTTTTTTTTTGAGACGGAGTCTCGGTCTGTTGCCCAGGCTGGAGTGCAGTGGCATGGTCTCGGCTCACTGCAACTTCTACCTCCTGGCTACAAGTAATTCTCCTGCCTCAGCCTCCTGAGCAGCTGGGATTACAGGTGCCCGCCACTACACCTGGCTAATTTTTTGTATTTTTAGTAGAGATGGGGTTTCACCATGTTGGCCAGGCTGGTCTTGAACTCTCGACCTCATGATCCGCCTGCCTTGGCTTCCCAAATCAGTTTATGTTTTTTGTTTGTTATTGCCTCTGCTTCTGATGTCATATCTAAGAATCCATTGGCCAGGTGCAGTGGCTCACTTCTGTAATCTCAGCACTTTGGGAGGCTGAGGCAGGAGGATCACTTGAGCCCAGAAATTTGAGACTAGCCAGGGCAATATAGTGAGACCTCATTTCTAAGGGGAAAAAAAATATTAACTGGATGTGGTGGCATGTATCTGTGGTTCTAGCTACTTGGGTGGCTGAGGTGGGAGGATTGCTAGAGCCCAGGAGGTCAAGGCTACAGTGAGCTGTGATTGCACCACTGCCTTTCAGTCTGATTGACACAGCCAGATCCTGTCTCAAAAAAAAAAAAAAAAGAAGAGTCCATTGCCAAATCTGAGGTCATGAAATTTACCCCTGTATTGTCTCCTAATGATTTTAGTTTTTGCTCTTATATTTAGGTATTTGGTATTTTATTTATTTATTTATTTATTTATTTTTGAGACAGAGTCCAGAGTCTTGCTCTGTTGCCCAAGCTCAAGTGCAGTGACATGATCTTGGCCCACTACAACCTCCAGCTCCTGGGTTCAAGCAATTCTCCTGCCTCAGCCTCTTTAGTAGCTGAGATTACAGGTGTGTGCCACCACGCCTGGCTAATTTTTGTATTTTTAGTAAAGACAGAGTTTCACCATGTTCGTCAGGCTAGTCTCAAACTCCTGACTTCAAGTGATCCACCTGCCTTGGCCTCCCAAAACGCTGAGATTACAGGCATGAGCCACTGTGCCTGGCTGGTCTTTGATCATTTTGAGTTAATATGTGTATATGGAGTAAGATGGGCATCCAGCTTCATTCTGAGCATGTGGAGGTGCAGTTATTCCAGCACCATTTGTTGAAAGACTACCTTTTCTCCATTATATTGCCTTTGCTCTTTCATCAAAGATCAGTTGACAATATTTATGTAGGTCTATTTCTGAGCTCTCTGTTTTGTTCCATTTATATATTTGTCTGTTCTTTCACCAATCCCACACTGTCTTGATTACTATAGCTTTTTTTTTTTTTTTTAAGACTGAGTCTCTGTTACCTAGGCTGGAGTACAGTTGCTTGATCTCAGCTCACTGCAACCTCCACCTCCTGGGTTCAAGCCATTCTTGTGCCTCAGCCTCCCGAGTAGCCGGGCTTACAGGTGTGCACCACTATGCCTGGCTAATTTTTGTGTTTTTAGTAGAGACGGGGTTTCGCCATGTTGACCAGGCTGGTCTCCAACTCCTGACCTCAAGTGATCTTGACCTCAAGTGATCCTCCCAAAGTATTGGGATTACAGGCGTGAGCCACCGCACCCAGCCACCATAGCTTTTTTATTTTTTTTGAGACGGAGTTTCACTCTTGTTTCTCAGGCTGCACAATCTCAGCTCACTGCAACCTTTGCCTCCCAGGTTCAAGCTACTCTACTGCCTCAGCCTCCCAAGTAGCTGGGATTACAGACGTGCACCACTTCACCTGGCTAATTAGTAGAGATGGTGTTTCGCTATGTTGATCAGGCTGGTGACCAACCTGATCTTCTGACCTCAGGTGATCCACCCACCTTGGTCTCCCAAAGTGCTGGGATTATAGGTGTGAGCCACCACGTTCGGCCCTCTATAGCTTTTTTTTCTTTTGAGACGGAGTTTCGTTCCTGTTGCCCAGGTTGGGTTACAGTGGCACGACTTCGGCTCACCCCACAACCTCTACCTCCTGAGTTCAAGTGATTCTCCTGCCTCAGCCTTCTGACTAGCTGGGATTACAGGCATGAGCCACCACGCCTATCTAATTTTGTATTTTTAGTAGAGATGGGGTTTCTCCATGTTGGTCAGGCTGGTATCGAACTCCTGACCTCAGGTGATCCGCCTGCCTCAGCTTCCCAAAGTGTTGGGATTATAGGCGTGAGCCACTGCACCCGGCCCTCTATAGCTTTTCAATAGTCTTTTTTTTTTTTGGAGATGGAGTCTCGCTCTGTTGCCCAGACTGGAGTGCAGTGGCACAATCTCAGCTTACTGCAACCTCCGCCTCCTGGTTTCAAGCAGTTCTGTGCCTCAGCCTCCCGAGTAGCTGGGATTACAGGTACCTGCCGCCATGCCCAGCTAATTTTTGTAGTTTTAGTAGAGATGGGGTTTCACCATCTTAGCCAGGCCAGTCTTGAACTCCTGACCTCATGATCCACTTGCCTCAGTCTCCCAAAGTGCTGGGATTACAGGTATGAGCCACCACGCCCAGTCTTAATAGTCTTCAAGTTGGGTATTGTCACACCTCCAACTTCGTTCTTCAATATTGTGTAGGCTATTCTGGGTCTTTTGCCTCTCCATATAAACTTCAGAATCAGTTTTTTGAAATCTACAAAATAACTTGTTGGGATTTGGATTGGGATTTGCATTAAATCTGTAGATCAAATTGGGAAGAACTGGCATATTGACAATATTGAGTCTTCCTATCCATGAACATGGGATATCATTTTTTAAAAATTCGTCTTTGATTTCTGTCATCAGAGTTTTCCCCATATAGATGTGTACTTTTTTTTTTTTTTTTTTTAAAAGAGACAAAGTCTTGCTGTGTTTACCCAGGCTGGAGTGCACTGGTGCCATCACAGCTCACTACAGCCTTGAATTTTTGGGCTAATGGCAGTCCTTTCATTTCAGCCTCCTAAGTAGCTAGGACTATAGGTGCGCATCACTATGCCTGGCTAATTAAAAAATACATTTTTTTTTTTTGATACAGACAGGGGTCTGACTGTGTTGCCTAGGCTGGTCTCTAACACCTAGGCTCAGCCTCCCAGTGTTGGGATTGCAGGCATGAGCCATCACTTCCAGCCCATTATTTTGTTATATTTATGCCTAAATAAATATTTCATTTCTTTGGGTATCGCTTAATTTTTTTTTTTTTTTTTTGA
>NW_012101335.1:24767-38063 GCF_000951045.1 Mandrillus leucophaeus
GCTAGTTTTTTTGTATTTTTTAGTAGAGATGGGGTTTCACCGTGTTAGCCAGGATGGTCTCGATCTCCTGACCTCGTGATCCACCCACCTTGGCCTCCCAAAGTGCTGGGATTACAGGCTTGAGCCACCGCGCCCGGCCGGGTATCGCTTAATTTTTTAGACATTGTTTTTTTTAGTGCTGTGAGCATATTTATGATAGCTAATTTATTCTGTCTCGTTATTCTGACATTGGGCTTTTTCAGAGATTGTTTCTGTTGACTGCTTTTTTCCTGTGTATGGGCCATGTTTTTCTTTTCTTTTAATTTTTAAAAAACTTCTTACTTTATTATTTTAATTTAATTTTTATTTTTATTTTATGACAGACTCTTTCTCTGTTGCCCAGGCTGGAGTGCAGTGGCGTGATCTCAGCTCACTGTGACCTCAGCCTTCCGGGTTCCAGCGATTCTCCTGCCTCAACCTCCTGAGTAGCTGGGATTACAGGAATGTGCCACCACACCCAGCTAATTTTTGTATTTTTAGTAGAGACAGGGTTTCATCATTTTGGCTGGGCCAGTCTCAAACTCCTGACCTCAGGTGATCCACCCATCTTGGCCTCCCAAAGTGCTGGGATTACAGGTGTGAGCCGCCGTGCCTGGCCAAAACTTCTTTCTTTCTTTTTTTTTTTTTTTTTTGAGACGGAGTCTCGCTGTGTCGCCCAGGCTGGAGTGCAGTGGCGCGATCTCGGCTCACTGCAAGCTCCGTCTCCCAGGTTCACGCCATTCTCCTGCCTCAGCTTCCCGAGTAGCTGGGACTACAGGCGCCCACCACCACACCTGGCTAAGTTTTTGTATTTTTAGTAGAGATGAGATTTCACAGTGTTGGCCAGGGTGGTCTCGATCTCCTGACCTCGTGATCTGCCCGCCTCGGCCTCCCAAAGTGCTGGGATTACAGGAGTGAGCCACCGCGCCCGGCCGAAAACTTCTTACTTTAAAAAAGAATACAGAAACAAGATCTTGCTGTGTTTCTGGACTGGTCTCAAAACTCCTGGCCTCAAGCAATTCTCCTGCCTTGGCCTCCCAAAGTTCTAGAATTAAAAGTGTGAGCCACCATGCCTGGCCCATATTTTCCTTTTTGTCTGCATGCCTTGTACATTTTAGTTAAAAACAACATTTTAAATTATAATGTGAAAAATCTGAGCATCAGATTCTACCTCCACCAATTCTCAGTGTTTGTTGTTGCTGTTGTTTCTGTGATACATTTGTTTACTGGCTATCCTGTGCCAGTTCTGTAAAGACTGTATTCTTTGTAGCATTCAGCCACTGAAGTCTCTGGTTGGTTAGCTTACTGGCCAGCTAATGACTGGACAGAGATTTCCTGAAATGCCTTGAAGCAATAAATCTCCCACTTTCTTCAAGGTCTGTGTGTGTGTTTGTGCATGTCTTGAATTCTCCCAGCAGCTTACAACTCTGCCTTAGCCTTTACTTTCTGGTTGCACAGTGCCTTGAGGTCAGCCAAGGTTCAAGGTTAGGGGCTTTTCAGGTCCTTTCTGGGTAAGCGCATGTTTTTTACATGCAGGAATAAGCTTTTCAAGGCCCATATGGCCATCTCATTCCCTAGATTTTCCTTTTTTTTTTTTTTTTTGTCTAGCCCCTTGTTTTACTCAACTGGCATTGTCACTTCAGGCCGCTGCAGTGTTGAACAGTTGCTGTTGATTGTTCATCTACTCTGAAGATACGACTGTTCACACAGAGTGAGCTCTAAGTCTGGTCATATTCTCCAGCCCTGAGTCTCAACGAGCTGCCAGATAGGCATAATAGTGACGGTTATCTGAGAATGGGTTTCTTCAGAAACTGCAAACCTGTTCTTTTCCCACCAGTGGTTGCTAGTCTTCTGGTTTCTCATGGCCACCATGTTTATGAGGTTTCCAATTTTTGTCTTTCACACAACTGGAGAGAGAGGCATGGGAATAGGCAAGTTAAAACACACAAAGTTTCTTTTCTTTTTTTTTTTTTTTTTTGCGACAGGGTCTCACTCTGATGCCCAGACTGGAGTGCAGTGGCATGATTATGGTTTACTGCAGCCTCGACTTCCTGGGCTCAGGTGATCCTCCCACCTCAGCCTCCCAGGTAGCTGAGACCACAGGCATGCAGCACCATGCCTGGCTAATTTTTGTGTTTTTTGTGGAGATGGGGTTTCACTATATTGCCCAGGCTGGTCTCCAACTCCTGGCCTCAAGTGATCTGCCCATCTTAGCCTCCCAAAGTGTTGGGATAATAGTCGTGAACCAGCATGCCCAGCCCAAAGTTTGCTCTTTAACAAGATTCAGCTGTTTTTCTTAAACACTCGTCAGATTGTTGCAAGCCGTTGGTTAACTTCCATAGTTATGTAAAAGTTATTTTTTGCAAATTTTTTTAGAGTTTTTGTTTCTTTCATGGAGGAGCAGATTTTTTAGGGTCCTTATTCTGCCATTCTAGAGTGGTGCTTCTCTATAGTGTTTTTTTGTTTGTTTTTGTTTTGTTTTTGTTTTTGTTTTTGAGACAGATTTTTATACTTGTCACCCAGGCTGGAGTGCAATGATGCCATCTTGGCTCACTGCAACCTCCACTTCCCAGGTTTAAGCGATTCTTCTGTCTCAGCCTCCTGAGTAGCTGGGATTACAGGCTCCCATCATCACACCCAGCTAATTTTTGTATTCTTAGTAGAGATGGAGTTTTCACCGTGTTGGCCAGGCTGGTCTGGAACTCCTAACCTCAGGTGATCTGCCTGCCTCAGCCTCCCAAAATGCTGGGATTACAGGCGTGAGCCACCATGTCCGGCCCTCTATAGTGTTTTGAATATCTCCTTATATAGCTGTTTTAATGGTTGTTCTAAGTATTTTATTACATATACAAAACATATTACAATATACTGATGTCATTTTATCAGTTTGAGTGAAATATAGAAGCCATACCTCTCTCTCTCTGTCTCTTTATTCTCCCTGTTTTTAATATATTTGTCTTAAATATTTCCTATACATACATTTATAGCAGTATCAGGCTGTTAGAATTTTCGCCTTTAGCTCACGGTAACCTCTACCTCCCAGGTTCAAGTAATTCTCCTGCCTCAGCCTCCTGAGTAGCTGGGACTACAGGTGAGTGCCACCACGCCCAGCTAATTTTTGTATTTTTAGTAGAGATGGGGTTTCACTGTGTTGGCCAGGATGGTCTCCATCTCTTGATCTCACGATCTGCCCACCTCGGCCTCCCAAAGTGCTGGGATTACAGGCATGAGCCACCGCGCCCAGCCAGAAGTTTTGGTTTTAAACATCAAACATAATTTAGAAAAGTCAAGAAATGAAGGAAAGCTTATTATATTTACAAGTATTTTTGGTTCCTTCTTCCTTCCTGATATTCCAAAGTTTCGTTTATTGTTTCCTTTCTGTTTAGAGTACCTCCTTTTGCCTCTTTTCCATATGGTTCTGTTGGTAATACAGTTTGCTGGTTTTCCTTCATTTGAGAATGTCTAGAGTTCTTTTTCGTTCTTGAAGGATATTATTGCTGGGTATAGGATTCTGGAGTAACAGTTCTTTTCTCTCAGCACCTGAAAAGTTTGTGTGTCACTTTCTTCTGGTCACTATGTTCTAATGAGAAGTTGGTTGTCATCTGAATTGTTTTTCAAGATTTTTTGTCTTTAGTTTTCAAAAGTTTAATCATGATATGTCTTGAGATTGCTTTGGGTTTATCCTGTTTGGTGTTTGCTGGACTTCTTGAAGCTGTGGGTTTATGTCTCTGACCAATTTGGGAAGTTTTTAGCCATTGTCTTTTTGAGTACTTTTTTAGTCCTACTGTTGTTCTCTTTTTCTGGGACTTTATGACATAAATGTCAGATCTTTTTTTTTGAGATGGAGTTTCACTGTTGTTGCCCAGGCTGGAGTGCAATGGCGTGATCTCGGCTCACCACAACCTCTGCCTCCCAGGTTCAAGTGATTCTCCTGCCTCAGCCTTCCAAGTAGCTGGGATTATAGGCATGCACCACCACGCCCAGCTAATTTTGTATATTTAGTAGAGATGAGGTTTCACTATGTTGGTCAGGCTGGTCTTGAACTTCCGACCTCAGGTGATCCACCCACCTTGGCCTCCCAAAGTTCTGAGATTACAGGTGTGAGCCATTGCGCCCAGCTGATCTTTTATTACAGGTCCATGGGATTCTGTTTTTTTTTTATTTTCTAGTCTTTTATATTTTTATTTTTTAGAGGGTCTCACTATGTTACTCAGGCTGGTCTTGAACCCCTGGGCTCAAGTGATTCTCACACCTTAGCCTCCAGAGTAGCTGAGACTGCAGGCACATGCCACCATGCCCTGCCTCAGTCATTCTTGTCTCTGTTGTCCAAACTGGCTAATTTCTGTTGTCTACCTTCCAGTTCACTGATCGTTTCCTTGGCCTCCATTACTATTTTCACTGTAACTTCCATTCTGCTATTGAGTATATCCAACTGAGTTATTTATTTTTTTTTTTTGAGACAGGGTCTCTTGCCCAGGCTGGAGTGTAGTGGTGTGATCACAGCTCACTTCAACCTCTGCCTCCCGGGCTCAAGCAATCCTCCCACATCAGCCTCCTGAGTAGCTGGGACTACAGGCGCATGCCACCATGTCTGGCGAATTTCTTTTTTGTATTTTTGGTAGAGACGGGAGTTTTACCAAGTTGCCCAGGCTGGTCTTGAACTCCTGAGCTCAAGTGATCTGCCCACCTCAGCTTCTCTAAAGTGTTGGAATTACAGGTGTGAGCCACTGCCCCCAGCCCAACTGAGCTTTTTAATTTGGTTATTGTATTTTTTAAGTTCTAAAATTAGTTTTTGGTTCTTTTTTTTGAGACAGAGTCTGGCTCTTTTGCCCAGGCTGGAATGTAGTAGTGTTATCACGGCTCACTACAACCTCCACTCCCTGGGTTCAAGTGATCCTTATGCCTCAGCCTCCTGAGGAGCTGGGATTACAGGCGTCTGCCACCATGCCAGGCTAATTTTTTTTTTTTTTTTGAGATGAAGTATCGCTCTGTCCTCCAGGCTGGAATTCAGTGGCGTGATCTCGGCTCACTGCAACCTCTGCCTCCTGGGTTCAAGTGATTCTCCTGCCTCAGCCTCCCAAAGTGCTGGGATTACAGGCGCGAGTCACCGCACCTGGCTGCTAATTTTGTATTTTTAGTAGAGACGGGATTTTGCCATGTTGGCCAGGCTGGTTTCAAACTCCTGGCCTCAAGTGATCTGCCTGCCTCAGCCTCCCAATGTGCTGGGATTAGTCATGAGACACTATGCCTGGCCTTGGGTCTTTTTTTATACCTTCTATTTTTTTGTCAATACTTTCTTTATTTAGACTTCTTGTTTTTTATTCCACACATGCTCTTAATTGCTGCTGGTAGCACTTTTCTGATGGCTGCTCTAAAATCTTTGTTACACAGTTTCAGCATGTCTGTCACTTGGTGTTCGCATCTGTTAATTGTCTTTTTTCATTCGTATTGAGATTTCACTGGTCTTTAGTGTGGCGAGTGGTTTCTGATTGGAATCTGGACTTTTGGATATCATGTGTGAGATTCTGGGTATCATTTAGGCCTTCTGATTTTGCTGGCTTCTCAGGACTCTGGCAGGGAAAGTGGTGGTGCCGGGGGTCGTTTCTGCTAGGTAAGGGTAGAAGTCTAGATTCCCCACAGGGCCTGTGTGTACCACGTAAGGTGGTCCTTGTTACCCATGGGTGGAAGTGCTCCCTCCATTTCCTCCACTGACGCCAAGGAAAAATAGCATCATTCTCATTGGGTGATAGTGAAATTCCTGACTCCACCAGGCTGCCTCTGATACCACTGCAATGGAGAGGGGAGGGGCGCTTCTTTACTGCTGGGTTGGGGGTAGAAGTCCAGATTTCACTCTCCACTGACTCTGGCAGTTGCTTCTTACTGCTGAGTGAGGGTGAAAGTCCCAGCTCCCTATTTGGCCTTCTGTGAAAGCACCCCATCAGGTTTGGGGTGCCTCATTATAGCCTGGCAAGCCAGGAAGTACAGGCTCACCACTCAGCCTTTACTCATGCAGCGAAAATGTGGTGGAAACAAGGGCTGCAGCTTTCCTGCCTGTGTGGCTGGAGTAAGGCAGTTATTGTCTAAATATTTTCTCACTCACTAGGTTGCCCTTTTCTTAGTCCTTTGACTAGGGAGAGCTGACGTTTGTTGGAGCTTTTTTTGTCTTTGCCCACTGGCATTTTTGGGTCGCTGCTTCTCCAGCTACAAATCTGGAATAATAAGGCAAAAAGAATGCCCAAGGAAGCCACCACCATGACGTTCCTCAGGTCCTGAGGTCCCTTGCTAGTCTGCCTTCTCTCTACCTTTTAGAGTCTTCTCATTTATTATTATTTTTTTTTTGAGACGGAATCTCGCTCTGTCGCCCAGGCTGGAGTGCAGTGGTGTGATCTTGGCTCACTGCAAACTCCGCCTCCCGGGTTCACGCCATTCTTCTGCCTCAGCCTCCTGAGTAGCTGGGACTACAGGCATCCGCCACCACGCCTGGCTGATTTTTTGCATTTTTAGTAGAGACGGTTTCACCATGTTAGCCAGGATGGTCTCTATCTCCTGACCTCATGATCCACCCATCTCGGCCTCCCGAAGTGCTAGGATTGCAGGTGTGAGCCACCGTGCCTGGCCAGAGTCTTCTCATTTTTGTTTGTATGTAACATCCAGGGGTTTTAGTTGTGGGTAGTAGAAGGAGTATAATAATCCACCCTAGTGGAAGTGGAAGTGACAACGATATGTTTTGATACTTTTTTTTCCTTGAGACAGGGTCTTGCTCTGTCATCCAGGCTAGAGTGCAGTGGTACAACCACGGCTCACTCCATCTCCTGGGCTCAAGAGATCCTCCTACCTTAGCCTCCTGAGTAGCCAGGACTGCAGGCATGTGCCACCATGCCCAGCTATTTTTTTCTTTATTTTTGTAGCAATGGGATCTCCCTATGTTGCCAGGTCTGGTCTCTAACTCTAGGGTACAAGTAATCCTTCTGCCTTGGCCTCTTGAAGTTCTGGGATTACAGGCATGAGTCATGGCGTCTGGCCTTGATACATTTGTTTTTTCTTTCCCACTGAATACCAGAAGAATATGATGAATTTTCGGTTGACTTTCCCATCTGGGTGGACTTTTAGTAACCTCTAGAGTCCTCAGTTTACTTCTGTCACCCATGTGTTCACATGGGGATGGATGTGGTAGCCTTTTGCTCGGTTTCTTCGGCTTTTGTCAGTGATGTTTGTCATTCATCTGTTCAGTTGTTTATTGAGAACCTATTGTGCTGGGGCTGGTGAGGCCTAGGAGGATGCCCTGTAGGAGTGCATGTGTAGCATCAGATGTTTTTTATCTATGCTATGTTATTTGATCTTTGCAACCTTGGAAATCAGCAGTTATAATCTCTCACAGATGAGGAAACAGACCCACAGAGATGAAGGAACTTTTCCAAGGTAGTTCCGCCAAATGTTTCCTTGAAGGTGGTTGTGCAACTATTTACTTCCAAGAATGTTTTCTGTAAAAGTGATTAGGGGACTTGAGTGTTGGCCAAATATGATGGAAACTGGGCCAGGTGCCGTGTCACGCCTATAATCCCAGCACTTTGGGAGGCCGAGGCGGGTGGATCACCTGAAGTCGGGAGTTTAAGACCAGCCTGACCAACATAGTGAAGCCCTGTCTCTACTAAAAATACAAAATTAGCCAGGCATGGTGGTGCACGCCTGTTCCCAGCTACTTGGGAGGCTGAGGCAGGAGAATTGCTTGAACCTGGGAGGCAGAGGTTGCAGTCAGTCAAGATGGTGCCATTGTACTCCAGCCTGGGTGACAAGAGCAAAACTCCGTCCCAAAAAAAAAAAAAAAGAAATTGACTTGCCCCTCTCCACTCAATCTTTACTGAGTACATATTTGAGTGATGCTGTGCCAGCCATTGTGGATGTGGTGGTGACCAGTGCAGGCATGACTGTGTTCCCATGGCACTTGCAGACTGCCCTCATGTGCTCTTTGACTGGTGGGTCAGTTGGGTAGATTGGAACAAAAGAGCCAGTCTCTTTTTTTCCCAGTTTCAGTAATCGAATCCACATAGATCATACTACATTAAATGAATGTTTTAGAGGCCGGGCGCGGTGGCTCACGCCTGTAATCCCAGTACTTTGGGAGGCCGAGGTGCGTGGATCTCCTGAGGTCAGGAGAATCGCTTGAACCTGGGAGGTGGAGGTTGCGGTGAAGCCCAGATCGTGTGCCATTGCACTCCAACCTGGGCAACAGGAGCGAAACTCCATCAAATAAATGAATGAATGAATGAATGAATGAATGAATGTTTTAGTATGGAGATGAGTGCTACAAAAGGCTCAGTTTTTGTATGGAACAGGTAGTAAAATGACACAGTCAAGGCTTAGGATTTTAGTCTGTGAGTTTAAGGTATTGTGAGTGGGCCAGGCTTGGTGGCTCACGCCTGTAATCCCAGCACTTTGGGAAGCTGAGGTTGGAAGATCATTTGAGCCCAGGAGTTTAGGAACAGTCTGGGCAACATGGTGAAACCCCGTCTCTACCAAAATTACAAAAATTAGCTGGGTGTGGTGGCATGTGCCTGTAGTCCCAGCTACTCAGGAGGCTGAGGTGGGAGGATCACTAGAGCCTGGTAGGTGGAGGTTGCAGTGAGGTGAGATCACACCTCTGCACTCCAGCCTGGGTGACAGCCAGACCCCATATCAAAACAACAACAACAAAAAATAAATAAAAAATAAAAAGTAAAAAGGTATTGTGAGCAAGAGCTCTGTCGACATGGCATCGACACAGTAAAGTCAGTTCTGGCTGTCTCGTATCCCATAGCTATGTGGTGGTGATTTTCTTGTATTCTGATGTCCTGATAAACACATTCACCCAGACTTCGAGCAGAAGATGGCAGTTTCTGGCTCAGCCACATGCGAATTTTGATCTGATTATTTCTAGTTCCCCCCTCCAAGTTTTTCATTTGGCAGCTAACTTTAGAAAATAGCTGTAATCAATTTAGAAGTCAGACTGGGGCTGACTTTTATCAGTCAGGAAGGTATTAAATTAGCAGTCCAAGACATGAGCTTCCACTTGTGCCTTAGCCAGTCTTTGTGAGAACCTTGATCAAGGCTCTCTCTCCAAGCCTCAGTTTCCTGGGGAAAACACCTGCTTGGCTTATCTTACAGGGTTAATAAGCATCAAAGAACTTACTGAAGGACTTTATAAATTAAGTACCATTATGTAGAATGGTGGTGGTTTATTTATTTATTTTTTGAGACAGGGTCTCCCTCTGTCTCTCAAGCTGGAGTGCAGTGGTGCGATCTCAGCTCACTACAACCTCCGCCTCCTGGATTCAAGCGATTCTCCTACCTCAGCCTCCTAAATAGCTGAGATTACAGATGTGCGCCACCATGCCCAGCTAATTTTTGTAGTTTTGGTAGAGATGGGGTTTCACCATATTGGTAAGGCTCGTCTCGAACTCCTGACCTCAAGTGATCTGCCCGCCTCGACCTCCCAAACAGAGTGTTGAGATTATAGGCATGAGCCACCATGTTTAGTGGCTAGTGGCTTTAGAATCCTGAAGTTATTGATGAAGTGGTCTGTCTAAGTGCAGAGCTATTGTTTTGGTGTTATTTGACAATGAGCAGTTGTTTTGACTAGAAGGGATCATCTGAGAAAGTGATGCTTTTGTAAGGAACAGAACTTGTTTGAATAAGTTGTTTGAAATTGTTTTCTCAGAATAACTGAGTGAATAGGAAACAAAAGGATAGCTGAGGCCCTGTGTCTTGTTCTTTCTCACCCACGATGTAAATTAACTCATTATCGTACAATCAGGATCAAGTTGCTTTAGAATTCCTCTGTGACTGTCAGTGCATGAAACAAAATGACACATCAGAAACCATCCTGATTCATTTTTGAATCAGAGGGGAATGCAAAGTATCTGATTAAGTTTTATGGAGTATCCAGAAACTCTCATTGCTGTGCAGGTAATGATTTTGTTTATTTTTTATTTTACTTATTTATTTTTTTTGAGAGAGTCTTGCTGTTGTCGCCTGGGCTGGAGTGCAATGGCACGATCTCGGCTCACTGCAACCTTCACCTCCCGGGTTCTAGCAATTCTCCTGCCTTAGCCTCCCGATTAGCTGAGATTACAGGTGCCTGCCACCATGCCTGGCTAATTTTTTTGTATTTTTAGTAGAGACAGGGTTTCACCATGTTGACCAGGCTGGTCTCAAACTCCTGACCTCAGGTGATCCACCCGCCTTGGCCTCCCAGGGTGCTGGGATTACAAGTGTGAGCCACCATACCCGGCCATGATTTTATTTATCTTAAGGACATTGTGTTTTCTAGAGGTTGGTAGAATTGAAATATTATTCTAGGAACTGGCAAACCTCCACAGATCCCAGATGGAAAAGACTTCCTTAGAGGATAACTAACAGGTCAGTTATTTGGCACCAATTTTGTCTGCAAAGCCAATCTTGAATTTCAGGGAGGAACTAATAATCTATGTGATGCCAACTCTTTTGAAGACTCTGCCCCATTGTTCTGTCTGAAATTTTTTTCTCTTGAGAATTTTTTTTTTTTTTTTGAGACGGAGTTTTGCTCTTGTTGTCCAGGCTGCTGATGGCACAATCTCAGCTCACCACAACCTCCACCTCTTGGGTTCAAGTGATTCTCCCTCCTCAGCCTCCCGAGTAGCTGGGATTACAGGCATGTGCCACCACACCCGGCTAATTTTTTTGTGTTTTTAGTAGAGACGGGGTTTCTCCATGTTGGTCTGGCTGGCCCCGAACTCCCAACCTCAGGTGAGGTCAGGCCTTGGCCTCCCAAAGTGTTGTGATTACAGGCGTGAGCCACTGCTCCTGGCCACTCTCTTGATAATTTTTTAAAAACGATTTTGATTTTTTTTGTAAGGACGAATTCAAAGTTATGTGAATACTAAATCTTAAATCTTGGGATATTTATCAAATGTTATTAAAATATTCCCTGTTTATGATGCTCCCTCTTTTCCCTAAGGACAAATATTCTGTCTTACACACACACACATAGATAAATATATTTTGCTGACTTTGCTGTTTTTGACCTGAACAGTCCTGCTCCCTTGAAGGTTTATCATCTTTTCCTTGGAAATATAAATTAAATTCCTTATAGATAGGACCAGACCAATAAATGTTTACTTATGTGTGTCTGAGATTGTTTGTTTAGTTGAGACAGGGTCTTTCTCTGTTGCCCAGGCAGGAGTGCAGTGGTGCAATTATAGCTCACTGCAGCCTTGACCTTCTGGGCCCAAGCGTTTCTCCCACCTCAGCGCCCAACCACAGGCATGCACTACCATACCCAGCTGATTTTTTTTTTTTTTTTTTGAGACGGAGCCTTGCTCTGTCCCCCAGGCTGGAGTGTGGTGGTGCAATCCAGTATCTGCTTACTGCAACCTCTGCCTCCCGGGTTCAAGCGATTCTCCTGCCTCAGCCTCCCGAGTAGCTGGGACTATAGGCGCGTGTCACCACACCCAGCTAATTTTTTTATTTTTAGTAAGAGATGGAGTTTCACCATGTCGGCCAAGATGGTCTCGCTCTCTTGACCTTGCGATCCGTCCACCTCGGCCTCCCAAAGTGCTGGGATTACAGACGTGAGTCACTGTGCCCAGGCCAGCTAATTTTTTTTTATTTTTATAGAGTCGAGGTCTCCCTGTGTTGCCCAGGCTGGTCTCAAACCCCTGGGCTCAAGCCATTCTCCTGCCTTTATCTCGAAGTGCTGGGATTACAGGTGTGAGCCATCACCCAGCTTCAAAAAGTATCTTGAAAAATAGAATGATTTAAGCATGAATTTTTTGTTTGTTCATTCATTTTTCAGTAGAGATGGGGTTTCACCATATTGGCCAGGCTGGTCTTGAACTCTTTGTCCTAAGTGATCTGCCCGCCTCAGCCTCCCAAAGTGCTGGGATTACAGGCGTGAGCTGCCGTGCCCAGCCAAATTTAAATTTTTTTAAATAATTGCTAACACTGTAGCAAAGCTTTCCTTAGTTGTGTAGTGCATACAGGAAACCTGGTTGATGTGAAATTTCTAACAGCTCATAAGAGTCTACATACTAATAGTATTTAGTATTTTCTAGTGCCCTGCTCTTCACATGTCATGTAAATGCCTTGGCTGTATCTAGTATAGATAGTACTAGTGGGATTCAGTATAACTCCTGATTTTTGTTTGTTTTTAGTAATTCTTGTGAGCAGTTAGATAAGAACTTGCTTTGAATTTTTGGTGCTGGTAAGCCAAGACTGTGAGAACTTGTTGGATTCTTAAACACTTGAACATTTACCATGCATTAGGTGTTGAGGATGGAAGAAAGAGTAAGACTCAGCATGGCCCCCAGGAATCAGGTCCAGTGAGGGATGCTCTGTGGCCAGGGACCTAATGAGATAAAGTATAAGGTGGCAAGGAGGAGGGAATAGGTTAAAAGTAAAAAGATGGAAAAATAATATACTGTGATAACATTAGTTCTTTAAAAAAAAAAAAAAAAAGCTGGAGTGGCTGTATTAATATCAGACAAATCAGAGAAAATAATTTTGCCACAGTTGAAGGTCTTTTCCTTATGATAAAGGGGTCAGTTCTTCAAGAGGACAAAACAGTTCTAAACATTTATAAACTAAATGACAGCACTTCAAAGCATATGAAGCAAAAACTGATAACTGCAAGGAGAAATAGATATATCCATAATGATAGTCAGTGATTCCATTATTCTTCTCTTAGTAATTGATAGAATAAGAAGACTGAAAATCATTAAGGATGCGGGAGACTTGAACAACCCTATCAACTTGCTGGATCTGACTGACAGTCGTAGCACACCATTCAGGGAGAGCAGAATGTATGTTCTTTTTTAGTGTAAACACTTACAAAGATCATATTCTTGTGAGCCATAAAATAAGCCCCAAATTTAAAATTATGCAAGCCATACAAAATATATTCTCTGACCACACTGGAATTAAGAATAATTCTAATAACAGAAGTATCTTTGGAAATGTCCTGAATATTTAGTAACTAAATAACATACTTTTAGATAACCCATAGGTCAAAGAAGAAGTCAAAAGTGAAATTACAAAGTATTTAGAACCAAATGAAAATGAAGACACAGCACAGTGGCTTACGCCTGTAATCCCAGCACTTTGGGAGACCAAGGCCGGCGGATTACCTGAGGTCAGGAGTTCGAGACCAGCCTGGCCAACATGAGATGAAACCCCGTCTCTACTAAAAATACAAAATTAGCCAGGCATGGTGGCACACACGGGAGGCTGAGACAGGAGAAATCACTTGATCCGGAGGCGGAGGCT
>NW_012101335.1:38708-66650 GCF_000951045.1 Mandrillus leucophaeus
AAAAAAAAAATGCTGGGGGAAGATGAAGAAGAACTTTTAAAAATGTGAATGAAACTGTTCTGATTTGCCTCAGAGAAGGATCTCCCAAAATGGAAGGAGTGAGGCATCGGCGACATCAAGCTCCTGAAGCACAAGGAGAAAGGGACCATCCGCCTCCTCATGCAGAGGGACAAGACCGTGAAGATCTGTGCTAACCACTACTTCACGCTGATGATGGAGCTGAAGCTCAGTGTGGGTAGTGACCATGCCTGGGTCTGGAACACCCACGCCAGCTTCGCCAACAAGTGCCCCAAGCCAGAGCTGCTGGCCATCCGCTTCCTGAATGTTGAGAATGCACAGAAATTCAAAACAAAGTTTGAAGAATACAAGAAAAAGATCAGAGAGAAAAGAAAGGATCAGGCAAAAATGATCATGCCGAAAAAGTGGCAGAAGAGCTAAAAGCTCTTTCAGTGGAGGAGAAGACCAAGGAGGATACTGACGGAGAAGCAATAAATCATCTTATTTTATTTCCTTTTCCTCCCTTTCCTTTCCTTTTCAGATTTTACCCTGCCCCTCCTTTCGGTGTGTTTTTATTCTGTTTCATTTTTACAAGGGATGTTATATAAAGAACTGAATTCAACAGTCAAAAAAGAAAAAGATTAAAGCATGAATCAATGAAATAGAAAACAAAAACCAGAAAAAAGCTAAAAAACTGACTCTTTGAGACAATCAATAAAATTGATAAACCTTTATCCAGACTGGTTAGGAGAAAACAAGACACAAATTACCGTACTACTGTACCAAGTGTTGTTGAAGATGTGGAGGGACTGGATCTCTGATGCTCTGCTCATGGGCCTGTAATATGGTATAACCACTTTGGAAAACAGTGTGGCCTTTTTTTTTTTTTGAGATGGAGTCTTGTTCTGTCACCCAGGCTGGAGTGCAGTGGCACTATCTCCACTCACTGCAAGCTCTGCCTCCTGGGTTCACGCCATTCTCCTGCCTCAGCCTCCTGAGTAGCTGGAATTGCAGGTGCCCACCACCACGCCTGGCTAATTTTTTTTGTATTTTTTTAGTAGAGACGGGGTTTCACTGTGTTAGCCAGGATGGTCTCAATCTCCTGACCTTGTGAGCCACCGCACCCAGCCTGTGTGGCCTTTTTATAAAGAATTAAATATACACCTACTATATGATCCAGCCATTCCACTCTTAGGAATTTATCAGGAGATAAGAAAGCATGTGGCTGGGAGCGTAATTCCAACACTTTGGGAGGCCGAGGTGGGCAGATCACCTGAGGTCAGGAGTTGAAGACCAGCTTAGCCAACATGACAAAACCCCATCTCTACAAAAAATATGAAAATTAGCCAGGCGTGGTGGCACATGACTGTAATCCCAGCTACTTGGGAGGCTGAGGCAGGAGAATCGCTTGAACCTGGGAGGTGGAGGTTCACGCCACTGCGCTCCAGCCTGGGCAACAGAGTTAGACTCTGTCTCAAAAAAAAGAAAGAAAGAAAGAAAGAAAACATGTGCCCATACAGAGTATCTGTGTATGAATGTTCACAGCAGCTTTGTGACAACCAAAAACTAGAAACAACCAGAAAACTCAGCAATACATAAATGGATACACTGTGATCTATTCACACAGTAGAATATTACTCAGCAATGAAAGAGAATGAACTATTGATGTTATTCCATGGATGAATCTCCAAAACATGCTGCGTAAAATAAGACAAATGGCCAGGTAGCTCATACCTATAATCCCAGCACTTGGGGAGGTCGAGGTGGGAGGATCACTTGAGGTCAGGAGTTCGAGACCAGTCTGGCCAACATGGTAAAACCCCATCTCTACTAAAAATACAAAAATTAGCCAGATGTGGTGGTGCATGACTGTAGTTCCAGCTATTTGAGAAGCTGAGGCCAGAGAATCACATGAACCTGGGAGGCAGAGGTTGCAGTGAGCTGAGAAATCCCGCTACCGCACTCCAGTCTGGGCAAAAGAGCAATACTCCATCTTTAAAAAAAAAAAAAAAAAAAAAAAAGACAAAAGCAACTTTATGATTTCATTTACATGAAATTCTAGATAGGTGAAACTGTGGTGACAGAAAGCAGATCAGCCGTTGCCTGGGGCCGGACGGAAAAATCACTAAGGAGCATAAGGAGATGCTTGTGGTGGTAACGTTCCTTGTCTTGATTGTGCTGATGCTTATATGGGCACATATAGCCTTCAGAGCTCATGAAATTATATACTTTAGATACGCACAGTTTCTTGTATCTCAATTTCACCCCCCTAAAACTATTAAGAAATTTGTGCTTAATACTTTGGTGAGCATTTTATGCCCTTTGCCCCATGTAGTTGGTTCTCACTGGTAGTTAGGCAGAAGCAGGTAGAATTAGCAGCTTCAGGTGAGACAGAGCTGAGCGCAGTTTCCTTCACTCAGTCAGGCTCTCCCGGCCGGTGGCTTGAGAAGCCTGGTCTGTTAGACCAGGCCAGGCCGCTGCCCTTCTTTGGTGCTGCCGCCAAGGGAAGTGTTTGGCGTGTGGGGTCTCTACAGTTAGTCCTGGGTCCTAGTGTGAGGCTGTTTTATTCTCTCTTTTCTTTATTCCTTTGGGAGACAACATTCTACTTATGTTCTCTTAATGCTTTGTCCCCTAAGCATTAGCAGAACCCAGGGCTGCATGAGTTTTGAGTTTGTGTCTGGTGTTTTCCCTTAGGGCACAGTCTTTTGCTGAGCGCCTGCGCCTGGGAATTGCAGTGATTCATGGAGAGGCGCAGGATGCCGAGTCGGACTTGGTGGATGGACGGCATTCCCCACCCATGGTCAGAAGTGTGGCTGCCATCCACCCCAGCCTGGAGATCCCCAGTAAGTGTGCTGCTGCCTCTTTCCCACTTTCCTCTGATTTTAAGGCTGACTAAACTGTTGTGTGTGTGGTTTTTCCCCTCATTCTTCATTTTTTTTTAAGTTGTCAAAGACTGATTAACATCTTTCTTGGCCGGATAGTAGCGAATGCACTTCTGATTACCTTGTAAATTGCAGGGCCCTTTAGAAGCAGTCTGTCCTTCTTTGCAAGACCTGTGAAAATGTTTGGACTATCGAGACAGTTATGATGCTTCAGGGAAGTCCATTCATTCATTCAGCAGTATATCCTAGAGTGTAGTTGAACATAAAAGCAAGAAGCTTTTTTATGTACAAAGTTATTGACTGTGATGTTGTTTTTAATGCAAAATATCAGAAAGGTTTAAATGGTTTGCCAGAGGGTAGGGCTTGGTAAATTCTATTGTGTCAGTACAGCTAATTATGCAGCCCTTTGAAATAATCAAGACTATCTGGAAACAAGAGAAAAATCTATGGAATATATATGAACAAGGCAGAATGCAAGATTGTATACCTATTTGTCTTAGTTCAGGCTGCTATGACGAAATACCTTAGACTGGGTAATATAAACAACAGAAATTTATTGCTCACAGTTCTAGAGGCTGTGAAGGTCAAGACAAAGGCGCCAGCACTGATCTTGTGATGGGCTGGGCACAGCAGCTCACGCCTGTAGTTCCAGCACTTTGGGAGGCCGAGGCAGGTGGATCACCTGAGGTCAGGAGTTCGAGGCCAGCCTGATCAACATGGAGAAACCCCATCTCTACTAAAAATACAAAATTAGCCAAGCGTGGTGGCACATGCCTGTAGTCCCAGCTTCTCAGGAGGCTGAGGCAGGAGAATCACTTGAACCCGGGAGACGGAGGTTGCGGTGAGCCGAGATCACGCCATTGCACTCCGGCCTGGGCAACAGGAGCGAAACTCCATCTCAAAAAAAAAAAGATAAAGGCGCCAGCAGATTTGGTGTCCATTGAGGGCCTGTTCCTCGCAGATGGTACCTTCTTGCTGCATCCTCATATGGTGGAGAAAGGTGGAAGACTCCCTCAAGCCTCTCCAACAAGGGCACTGACACCCTTCGTAGAGCAGAGTCCTAACAAACTAGTCACCTCCTAAAAGCCCTACCTCTTAATACCACCACAGTGGATTCCAACATGAATTTGGAGGGACACAAAAATTCCGACCATAGCATTTTGCCCCCGCCCCTCAAAATTCATGTTCACCTTACATGCAAAATACATTCATTCTATCCTAATAGCCCCCAAAATGTTAACTCCGGGTAAGTCTTAACTTAGTTTTAGCATCACCTCAAAAGTCTGAAGTCCAGAGTCCCATCTAAATATCATCTAAATCAAATATAGCTAAGACTTTGGCTCTGGGATTCACTCTGAGGCACATTTCTCTCGGGCTGTGAGCCTGTGAAATCAAACAGGTTGTATGCTTCCAAAGTGCAGTGGTGGGACAGACATTGGATAGACATTCCCATTCCAGAAAGGAGAAGTGAGGCCTGGTGTGGTGGTTCACACTTGTAGTCCCAGTGTTTTGGGTAGCCAAGGTGGGTGGGTTGCTTGAGGCCAGGAGTTCAAGACCAAAAGGGAGAAGTAGGAAGAAAGGAGTGACAGAAAAACCCAACCAGACAAACAACATTAAATCTTAAGGCTTAAGAATAATTTTTGACTCAAAGCCCCGCCTTCCACAAAAACTAGGGCAGGGGTTGGTCCTGCAAAGCGCTGGATGGCCCCACTCCCACAGCTGCTGCTCCCATGCAGCAGCTCTCAGTCATTGGAGTCTCATGCCTGTATCTCTCAGACTGGAGTTGCATGCTAGTGGTTCTACCAGTCTTGGGTCTTGGGGTGGCCCTGCCCCCACGACTCCACTGGGCTTTGCCCTAGTGAGGGCTCTCTGGTGGCCCTGCCCGTGAGAGTTCTCTGCTTGGGCCCTGGCATTCTTTGGGGCATCCTTTGAAGTCTGGGTAGAGGTAAGTGTGCCCCCACGGCTCATTCACTCTGTGCACTGTGGAGATGGCACTGCACGGACACCACTGTGGTTTGTTGCCTGTGCCTTCTAGAGGGGTGGCCCGAGCCATAGTTGGGCCTGCTTGAGCTACAGCTGGAGTGGGTAAGGAGCACTCTGGAATGTGGGAAGTGGAACCTTGAAATTGTTCTGCCCCCAAGACCCTGGCATTCTGGGCTTATGATGAGACGGGCAGCCACAAAGATCTCAGAAATGCCTTTGGGGTAATTGCTTTACTGTCTTGATGAATAGCATCGGGTTCTTTTATTTATTTATTTATTTTTATTTTTATTTATTTATTTTTTTTTGAGACAAGTTCTCACCCCGTCACCCAGGCTGGAGTGCAGTGGTGTGATCATGGCTCATTGCAGCCTCACCTCCTGGGCTCAAGCAGTCCTCCCACTTCAGCCTCATGAGTAGCTGGAACTACAGGCACTTGCCACCACACCTGGTTAATTTTTGTGTTTTTTGTAGAGACAAAGTTTTACCATGTTGCCCAGGCTGGTCTTGAACTCCTGAGCTCAAGTGATCCACCCGCCTCAGCTTCCCAAAGTACTTAAGGTGTGAGCCGCTACTCCTGGCCATCTGGCTTCTTTCTATCCATACTAATCTCCTTATCAAATGTTTGCTTGGTGGCTGGGCGCGGTGTAATCCCAGCACATTGGGAGGCCAAGGCAGGCGGATCACGAGGTCAGGAGATCAAGACCAGCCTGGCCAACATGGTGAAACCCCATCTCTACTAAAAACATAAAAATTGGCATGGTGGTGCGTGCCATAAATCCCAACTACTCGGGAGGCTGAGGCAGGAGAATCGCTCGAACCAGGGAGTCGGAGGTTGCAGTGCGCCGAGATCCGAGATTGTGCCACCATACTCCAGCCTGGCGACAGAGTGAGACAACATCTCAAAGACAGATCTTGATCTGTCTTCCAAGCTAGAGTGCAGTGGTGGATCAGAGCTCACTGAAGCCTCGACTTCCGGGGCCCAAGCCATTCTGCTACCTCAGCCTCCCAAGTAGCTGGGACTATAGGTGTGTGCTACCAGGTCTGGCAAATTTATTTTATTTTATTTTAATTTTTTTTGTAGAGATGGAGTCTTGCTTTGTTGCCTAGACTGGTCACATACTCTTGAGCTCAAGCAATCCTCCCTCCTTGGCCTCCCAAACTGTTGGAATTACAGGCCTGAGCCATTGCATCCAGGCTTGCTTTTACATTCTTTTTTTTTTTTTTTTTGAGATGGTGTCTCGCTCTTTCACCCAGGCTGGAGTGCAGTGGCACGATCTCAGCTCCGCCTCCCAGGTTCACGCCATTCTCCTGCCTCACCCTCCTGAGTAGCTGGGACTACAGGCGCCCGCCACCATGCCCGGCTAATTTTTTTGTATTTTTAGTAGAAACAGGGTTTCACCGTGTTAGCCAGGATGGTCTCGATCTCCTGACCTCGTGATCCACCCGTCTCAGCCTCCCAAAGTGCTAGGATTACAGGCGTGAGCCACTGCACCCGGCCTCTTTTACATTCTTTACAAGATGGCCAGGCTGGAATATTTGGAAATATATTTTCCAGATATTTAAGTTCTACTTCCCCTTTGATGATAAATCTCATCTTTAATTCATCTTCTTGGATTTTAGTATAAGCAGTCAAAAGCAGGCATGCACCCTCTTTTCCCAAAGATTCTATTTCACTGCCCTTTTTTTTTTTGAGATGAAGTCTCACTTTGTCACCCAGGCTGGAGTGCAGTGGTGCAATCTCGGCTTACTGCAACCTCCGGCTCCTGGGTTCAAACAATTGTTGTGCCTCGGCCTCCTGAATAGGTGGGACTACAGGCACACACCACCATGCCTGGCTCATTTTTGTATTTTCAACAGAGATGACATTTCACCATGTTGGCCAGGTTGGTCTCAAAACTCCTGACCTCAAGTGGTCTGCCTGCCTCGACTTCCCAAAGTGCTGGGATTACAGACATGAAGCACCACACCCGACCAATTTTTTTTTTTTTTTTTTGAGACAGTATTTTACTCTCTTGCCCAGGCTGGAGTGCAGTGGGGTGATCATGGCTCACAGCAACAGCCTTGACCTCCTGGGCTCAATCGATCCTCCCACCTCAGTCTCCCAAGTAGCTGGGACTGCAGGCATGTGCCACCATGTCTGGTTAATTTTTGTGTTTTGTGTAGAGATGGGGTTTTGCCATGTTGCCCAGGTCAGTTTTGAACTCTTGGGCTCAAGGGATCCTTCCACCTCAGCCTCCCAAAGTGCTGAAATTACAGGTGTGAGCCACCATGACCAGCCTACTGTCTGTTTTTCTACTAGCATTATGATCATGACCACTTAGATCATTTCCAAGAAGACTGAGGCTTTCTTTACAACTGTTCTCTTGTTTTGAGCCTGTCTTAGTCTATTTTGTGTTGCTGTAACAGACTACCTAAGACTGGGTATTCTATAAAGAAGACACATTTATTTAGCTCACAGTTCTTCAGGCTGGGAAGTTAAAGAGCATAGCATCATATCTGGCAGTTTCCGGTGAGGGCCACACACTAGGTTGAAAGATGGTGGAGAAGAAAAGTGAGCAGGTGGGTACAGAGAGATCACATGGCAAGAGAGGAAATGAGAGAGTCTGGGAAGTCAAACTCGTTTTTATAATAACCTGCTTTCATGGGAACTAAGTGCCCTGAGAGCAAGAACTCACCCCCATAGGAAGACATTAATCCATTCATGAAAGATCTGCGTCTGTGACCCAAACATCTCCCACTAGGCCCTACTTCTCAATAGTGCACACTGGGGATCAAATTTTTTCTTTTTTCTTTTTTTTTCTGAGACAGAGTCTTGTTCCATCACCCAGGCTGGAGTGCAGTGGTGTGATTTTGGCTCACTGCAACCTCCGCCCCCCGGGTTCAAGAAATTCTCCTGCCTCAGCCTCCCGAGTAGCTGAGACTACAGGTGTCCACTGCCACACCCGGCTAATTTTTTGTATTTTAATAGAGATGGGGTTTCACCTTGTTGCCCAGGCTGGTTGTGAACTGAGCTCAGGCAATCCACCCACCTCAGCCTCCCAAAGGGCTGGGATTACAGGCGTGAGCCACTGTGCCTGGCCCAAATTTTTAACATAAGTTTTGGTGGAGATAAAGTACATCCAAACCATAGCAGAGCCCTCACCAGAGCTCCCCTTTACAGTCTGTATGTAGCAACACAGTCTTTTTCTAGCCTTTTCCTCTTCTAGCCTCTGCCCATTACCCAGTTCCAAAGCCACTCCTGCATTGGTAGGTATTTGATACAGTAGCAACTCACTTCTCAGTACCAATTTCTGTCTTAGTTTGTTAAGACTGTTACAACAAAATACCTCAGACTTGGTAGATTTTTTTTTTTTTTTTTTTTTTTTGAGATGGAGTTTCGCTCTTGTTGCCCAGGCTGGAGTGCAATGATGTGATCTTGGCTCACCACAACCTCCACCTCCCGAGTTCAAGTGATTCTCCTGCCTCAGCCTCCCAGGTAGCTGGGATTACAGGCGTGCGCCACCACGCCTGGCTAATTTTTGTATTTTTAGTAGAGACAGAGTTTCTCCATGATGGTCAGGCCGGTCACTAACCCCCACTTCAGGTGATCTGTCCACCTCAGCCTCCCAAAGTGCTGGGATTACAGGCATGAGCCACCACACCCGGCCAGACTAGGTAATTTATAAACAACAGAAATTCATTGCTTACAGTTCTGGAGGCTGGGAAGTCCTGGATTAAGGCACCAACAGATTGGTGTCAGGGGAGGGCTTACTCTGCTCCTGAGGTGGCACCTTGTTGCTGTGTCCTCACATGGTGGAAGGAGCAAGGCAGCTCTCTGTAAGGGCACTAATCCTGTTCATGAAGGCAGAGGCCTTGAGACTTAATCATTTGCCAAAGGCCCCAGCTGTTAATACTATCACATTGGATATTAGGTTCCAACATAGCGTTTTGAGAGGACACCATCTTTAGACCACAGCACTCTCTTTGTCTATGCAAGGACCAGGAGGGAATATGAAGAATGAATGTAGTTGGGTTGGGGTGGTAGAGTTATGCATGAATTTGTTTTTGTGTTTAAGAAACTTCCCTATGCCTTAATAACGTCTTCTAAGTTTAAAAAAAAAAAATGCCACCTTTGAGTTGTTGGGGAGGAACCCTAACCCTTGGCCCTCATAGATTCAGTGTTTGGTGGCATATGGACTAAACTGGCGAAAGACAGATGAGGAAGAGGAAAGACAGTTTAACCACATACATACAGATGTGTGTGATGAAACTCTTTTGTGTGGGTCACAAAAATGTGACTTAAAGAAGTGGTTAGAATGTGGGGCTTATATAGCATCTTAAGAGGGGAACAGGAGGTGCAGAAAAGACCCGTGTGGGAAAACAGATGACTTCTTTTTTTTTTTTTTTGAAACGCTGTTTTGCCCAGCCTGGAGTGCAGTGGTGCAATTGTGGCTCACTGCAACCCCTGCCTCCCAGGTTCAGGCGATTCTCCTGCCTCAGCCTCCCAGGTAGCTGGGACTACCGGTACGTCCACCATGCCCAGGTAATTTTTGTATTTTGTTTTTGTTTTGTTTGTTTGTAGAGATGGGGTTTCGCTATGTTTGCCAGGCTGGTCTCAAACTCCTGACCTCAAGTGATTCACCCGCCTCAGCCTCCCAAAGTGCTGGGATTACAGGTGCCTGGCCCAGATGACTTCTTAATAGGGGAAGAGGAGGAGGGAGGGGACTGATGGGAAGTGGGTGCTGAGGAGAATAGATGGGAGGGAGGCTAGTTTTTGACAGCATCTGTTTAGGTGTGGTCTGGACTTCTTCTAGTCTTAAGCGATAAGAGTCAGTCTTCCCTGGTGTTCCCAGGGAGGGGATTTATCACAGTTGAGTTCTTTTGAGTTATTTTGCGAGGCTCTGCTTTTCAGCATATAAGGGACTTCAGGAACTCAAATGCTTTCAGCTCAAAATAATTTTTAGGTCACAGAGGTATGTTCTGGACTGTCAGGTTTTTGCCTTGCCTAGGAGTTTGCTCATTTATAAATAGAGGGAAAAAAAAAAAAACAGAGAAGGAACTAGTGTGGCTGGGATAGCCATGAAGAAGCTGGAATTCCAGCTGTACTTTGTAGATTGCAGCTGAGGTAGAAATGGAAGGCCATCTGGGCAGGGGTTAAATCTCCTGAGGGGTAGGGGACTGAGCTTGAGTTTGCGTCTGGCTCCATCACTTATCGACTGTATGTCCTTGGGCCTGTTGCTTTTCTAAAAAAGAGCGACAACAAGAGGCTGTCCTCAGAGTTGACCCATATGATAGGCCAAGATGGTGGAGAGCCCAGGACGAGCCCTCAGGACCCAGCGCTGCCTGCCTTATGTGAGTGAGATAGGACTGCAATGATGAGATGTTCAGTGATGGGCCATGGTGTGGCCAGGAAGACACTAACTTGACTACCAGGAGGCCCCAGAAGGGAGGAGATGAACTAAGATAGCAGTATCTGCGCGGAGCCGACCGAGGAGGACTTTGAATACCAGGAAATACACTCACGTCCTAGGTGGCGGCCAGCAAAGGCTCTTGATCTAGGCCATTTAGTGTTCAGCAGGCCAGGCCTGCATCTGTGTTTGGGATAGGTTGCATGGAAGAGAAGCTGGAAGTGCAGAGGCCAGATCCGGGAGGCTGATGAAGTTGAGCAGGCACATGGGAGGGGAGCTTGATCTCTTGGGCTGTGCTGTCTAGCCGAGTGGCCACCGACTACGTGTGGCTCCTGCACACTGGGAATGGGGTGGGGAGGAGTGGGAGTGTGAAGGACACACACCCCTAATCTGAAAACCTTATTGTAAATATCTCATTAGTGAAGTTGTATTGATTCTGTGTTAAAATGGTAATATTTTGATATATTGAATCAAATCAAACATGTTATTAAAATTAATTTTACCTTTTTTTGTGCTTTTGTAATGTGGCTACTAGAAAATCTAAAATTGCTTATGTGGCTTACATTCGTCACTGTGTATTTCTGTTACGCATTGTTGCTCTAGGGGGTGGTAGCAAAGGGAGTGAAAGGGACAGAGCACTTTGAGAAATGTTAAAAAGACGACGGGAGGGAGGCCAGGTACATTGGTGCACTCCGTTAATCCCAGCACTTTGGAAGGCTGACGTGGAAGATTTGCTTGAGTCCAGGAGTTTGAGACCAGCCTGGGCAACATAGCACAACCCCATTTCTACAAAAAGTTTAAAAATTATCCAGGTGACTGGGTACGGTGGCTCACGCCTGTAATCCCAGCACTTTGGGAGGCCGAGGCGGGTGGATCATGAGGTCAGGAGTTCGAGACCAACCTGACCAACATGGTGAAACCCTGTCTCTACTAAAAATATAAAAATTAGCTGTTTTTGGTGGTGCGTGTCTGTAATCCCAGCCACTCAGGAGGATGAGTCAGGAGAATCACTTGAACCCAGGAGGCGGAGGTTGCAGTGAGCTGAGATTGTGCCACTGCACTCCAGTCTGGGCGATAGAGTGAGACTACCTCTCAAAAATAAATAAATAAATAAAATAAGCCAGGCATAGTGGTGTGCCTGTAATCCCAGCTACTTGAGAGTGAGGTGAAAGGATCACTTGAACCCAGGAAGTCGAGGCTGCAGTGAGCCATGATGGTGCCACTGCACTCCAGCCTGGGTGACAGAGTGAAACCCTGTCTCTAAAAAAGATGGCAGGAGGGAATGAACATTTTTAATGTTTTAGTCTCCAGTACAGCCCTTTTAATTGAGTGATGATTTTCCATTTTATAGATAAACAGGGTCAGAAAGAGCAAGCAACTTCCCTGCAGTTGCATAGTGACAAGCTGGACTTGTCTGACTAAAACCTGTGCTTTTGCTACTGTGCTCGTGGGTCTCTTGGACTTAGTGATGGGGATTTAAGGAGGAGAAAGGCAGGAGATAGAGCCAGGGTTCAGGATTTGGGGCTGGGAAGGTGTTAATAAAGCGTTTGGCTCAGGGCCTCAAAGCCTTTTGCTTGTGTGTGCATTTCTCACAGCCTCACATGCCCAGGCTGTTGGTGCTGGGGATTAGGCCTGGGGCTGCTGCTCCCTTTCAGAATTCTTGCCTGGCCTCAGAGGGGCCTGTATCTAGGAACCTCAGCAGAACCCTGCAAGGGCTGGCTGGGACCATTGGTGAGATGTGCCATGCCCAGGAGGCATGGACGAATATATGTTCCTTTTCAGTCCTGCAAGCGTGTGGGCTGTGATGAGGAACGCGTTGGCAGTCTTTAGATGAACGCTGCTCCTTTGGAACTTGCTGGGTGTTAGCTTTCGGTGTGGCCTTAGGGAGTGGACTCTGGACTGCAGACACTGAACTAGAGGTTTCCCATTTGGAAATGAGGTCTTGAGACTGGATGATCTCTATGTTCTTTCTAATATTTCTTTTTTTTTTTTTTTTTTTTTTTTGAGACGGAGTCTCACTCTGTCGCCCAGGCTGGAGTGCAGTGGTGCAATCTTGGCTCACTGCAAGCTCCACCTCCTGGGTTCACGCCATTCTCCTGCCTCAGCCTCCAGAGTAGCTGGGACTATAGGTGCTCGCCAGTACACCTGGCTAATTTTTTGTATTCTTTAGTAGAGACGGGGTTTCACTGTGTTAGCCAGGATGGTCTCGATCTCCCGACCTCGTGATCCGCCCGCCTTGGCCTCCCAAAGTGCTGGGTTTACAGGCGTGAGCCACCGCGCCCAGCAATATTTCTTTACTCATGTGATCTTTATCTTTCATTCATAATTTTAATTATAATGTTTCTAAGTTTATGTTTTGACTCAAGTAGTGATCATTACAGGCCGTCTTTGGGAATGCAGAATTTTAGTTTCACAGATCCTAAATATTGGATTGTTTTTATACATTTGATGATTTGACACCCTACATAGAATGGTTTTTTAAGGTACTAGCAAATAATATATGAAGGGAAAAGAAAGCATTCTTCCTGCAGCATCTCGAATATAAAGATTTTGTTATTTAGTATTAGATTCTAAAAATTATTTTGTATCCTCTGATTTCTTATAGATAAAACTATGCCTACTAAAAAACAATGAAAATACTTTTTCAGAATATAAACACTATATATAATATTTGAAAATATTACAATCCATAAAAGTTAGAAGAAAATAATAATTAGTGCTTGATCTCACTATTCAAAGACACACCACTTTAATTTGGTGAGCCTCCTTTTAGTTTTTCATAGAGCTGTGATGCATGCTTAATGCATAATTGTGCATGTTGCTGCCTCCTCCTCCCAGCTTCCTGACGTGTTGTCTCAGGTCATCAGAAACTTCCAAAAGAAACAGCAATTTCTTTTTTTTTTTTTTTTTTTCTTTGAGACTGGGTCTCACTTTGTCACCCAGGCTGGAGTGCAGTGGCACAATCACGGCTCACTGCAGCCTTGACCTCCCAGGCTCAAACGATTTGCCTACCTCAGCCTCTTGTAAACAGCATTTTTATGGCTGTCTAATAACCCATCATATGAATATGGCTTAGACTGCCCAACTACAGGCTAATTTGGGGTTTTTATGTTTTCTTCTGTTCTTTGCCCATATAATGTGGCAGTGAATATATGTGGATAAAACACTCTTCCCACACTTTGGCTTATTTCATTTCAAGCTTCTAAAAGTGAAATTAATGAGTCAGAAGGCATGACTATAAGGCATGACTATATCGATTTTGTCAAATCGATTTCCTAAAGGGCAATTCATTATACTTTTTCACCGGCATTGAGGTAAAGTGTCCTGGGAGTAGGAGTGTTGAACATGTAGAAAGTCACTTCAGTTCTGGAATTTATCTTGCTTTGCTTTGTTTTGTTATACTTTTTTGTCCTCTCCTGATGCTCACCTAGGGTCACACATTGCCTCTGGTTGTCATATGTCTTTCGTCTCTTTCAATCTAGAGCAGGGGTTCTCAATTAGGGAGTGGGCATTGTCTCCTAGAGGACATTTGGAAATGTCTGGAGATATTTTTGATTGTCACAACCAAGGGGGTGGCTACTGGCATCTAGTGATTAGAGGCCAAGCATGCTGCTAAACTTCTCACAGTACACAGGGTGTTCCCTTGCAGCATAAATGTATCTGGCCCAAGACGTAAGCAGCTGAAAAGCCCCGATCTAGAACAGTCCTTTCACTTCCAGCCTGGGCGACAGAGCGAGACTCCATCTCAAAAAAAATAAAAGAAAATTGAAGTCAAAGTCATATAACATAGAATTAACCATTTTAAAGTATAAAATTTACTGCCTTTGGCCAGGCGTGGTGGCTTATGCCTGTAATCCCAGCACTTTGGGAGGCCAAGGAGGGCGGATCACGAGGTCAGGAGACCATCCTGGCTAACACGGTGAAACCCGGTCTCTACTAAAAATACAAAAAATTAGCCGGGCGTGGTAGTGCGCGCCTGTAGTCCCAGCTACTCAGAGGCTGAGGCAGGAGAATGGCGTGAACCGGGGAGGCGGAGCTTGCAGCGAGCCGAGATCGCGCCACTGCACTCCAGCCTGGGCGACAAAGTGAGAGTCCGTCTCAAAAAAAAAAATTTACTGCCTTTCAGTATATTCACAGTTTTGTGCAGTTACCATTTCTTTCTAGTTTCAAAACTTCTCATTACCCCAGAAGAACACCCTGCACCCATTAAGTAGTTTCCCCATGCCCCCTTCCCCCAACCCCTGGCAACCACTCATCTCCATTCTCTTTCTGTGGATGTTTGCCTACTCTGGACATTTCATATAAATGGAATCATATAATGTGGGCTTTTGTATCGGGCTTCTTTCTCTGAGCATGTTTTGAGGTTCATCCATGGGATAGCACGTGTCAGTACTTCATTGCTTTTGATGGCTGGATAATATTTCATTGTCAGCATTTGATAGGAATTTGGGTTGTTTCCACTTTTAGCTATGCTGCTCCGTACATTCATGTATGAGTTTCTGTGTGGATAGATGGTTCATTTCTCATGGTCTATACCTGGGATCAGAATTGCTGGGTCTTTTGGTGTATGTTTAACTTTTTGAGGAACTGCCAGCCTTTTCTCACAGCAGCTGCACCATTTTATATTCCTACCAGTAATGTACAAAGGTTCCAGTTTCTCCACATCCTCATCAACACTTATTTTCTACTTTTTTATTGTAGTCAGCCCAGTGGGCATAAAGTGGCATCTCATTGTGATTTTGATAAACATTTCCCTAATGACTACTGACTTCATTTGTATATCTTCTTTGGAGAAATATCTATTGAAATCCTTTGCCCGTTTTTGAACGAGGTTTGTCTTTTTATTGTTGAATTATAAAAGTTCTTTATATATTTTGCCATATATATAATTGTATATATATATAATTTATTTTATTTTATTTTATTTTATTTTTTTGAGACAGGGCCTCGCTCTCTTACCCAGGCTGGAGTGCAGTGGTGCAGTTGTGGCTCACTGGAGCCTTGACCTCCTGAGCTCAAGTGATCCTCTCACCTCAGCCCCCCCAAGTAGCTGGGACTACTGGCATGCACCACCATGCCTTGCTAACTTTTGTATTTTTTGTAGAGACAGGGTTTCGGCATGTTACTGAGGCTGGTCTCAAACTTCTGAGCTCAGGCAGGCAATCTGTCCGGCTCAGGCAGGCAATCTGTCTGCCTCAGCCTCCCAAAGTGCTGGAATTACAGGCATGAGCCACCATGCCCAGCCTACTTTATATATTTTGGACACTAGACTCTTAGCGGATACATGATATACAAATATTTTCTGCCATTCTATAGGTTATTTTTTTACTTTTTTATATTTATTTATTTATTTATTTTGAGATGGTGTCTTGCTCTGTTGCTCAGGCTGGAATGCAATGGCACATCTCCTCTCACTGCAACCTCCACCTCCTGGGTTTAAGCGATTTTCTTGCTTCAGCCTCCCAAGTAGCTGGGATTACAGGTGCGTGCCACCATGCCTGGCTAATTTTTGTATTTTTAGTAGAGACAGGGGTTTCACCATGTCGGCCAGGCTGGTCTCAAACTCTTGACCTCGTGATCTGCCCACCTCGGCCTCCCAAAGTGCTGGGATTGTAGCCATGAGCCACCGTGCCCAGACCTCTTTTTTATTTATTTTTTATTGAGACAGGATCTCACTGTGTCACTCAGGCTGGAGTGCAATAGCATGATCATTGCTAAGTGCAGCCTTGGAACCTCCCAGGCTCAAGTGACCCTCTTGCCTCAGCCTTCTGAGTAGCTGTGACTACAGGTGCACACCACCATGCCTCGGTAATTAAAAAAAGAAATTTATAGAGATGGGGTCTCACTGTGTTGCCCAGGATGGTCTTGAACTCCTGAGCCCAAGCAATCCTGTCTCCTCAGCCTCCTAAAGTGCTGGAATTATAGGTGCGAGTCACCACGCCCAGCCACAAAAGATTTTAACTTTGATTAAGTCCAGTTTATATTTTTGTTGCTTTTCGGTATAATACCTAAGAATTCTATTTTCTTTCTTTCCTTTTTTTTTTTTTTCTTTTTTCTTTTTTTTTTTTGAGACAAGGTCTTGCCGTGTTGCCCAGGCTAGGCTGCAGTGGCATGATCTTGGCTCACTGCAACCCCCACCTCCCAGGCTCGAGTGATCCTCCCACTTCAGCCCTCTGAGTAGCTGGGACTACAGGCATGTGCCACCACCAAACCTGGCTAATTTCTGTATTTTTTTTGTAGAGATGGTGTTTCACTGTGTTGCCCAGGCTGGTCTCAAACTCCTGGGCTCAAGAGATCCACCCAGCTCGGCCTCCCAAAGTGCTGGGATTACAGGTGTGAGCCACCGCTCCTGGCCAAGAATCCTATTTTCTTAAATTTCTTTCAGTGATGATTTGTAGTTTTCACAAGTCCTTGGTTAAATTTATTCCTAGTATTTTATTCTTTTGCCTCCTTTTGTAAATGGAATTGCTTTCTTAATTCCCTCTTTTGATTGTTCAATGCTGCTGTGTAGCAACTGATTTTGTCTGTTGATTTTGTGCTTGGCAACTTGACTGAATTCGTATTTTAACTTTGGTGGGTGTATTTGTGGATTCTTGGGGATTTTCAGTAGGTAGGATCATGTCATCTGCTAATAGAGATAGTTTTACTTTTCCTTTCTGATCTGGATGCCTTTCATTTTGTTTTCTTGCCTAATTACCCTTGCTAGCATATCCAGTATCATGGTGGATGGCAGTGGTGCAGCAGCCATCCTTGTCTTGTTCCTAATCTCAGAGGAAAGCTTTTGACCCTGGGCCATAAAGTATCAAGTCAGCTGTGGGTTTTTGTAGTTGCCCTTTATCAGATTGAGGAAATTCCCTTCTATTCCTAGTTGGTTGAATGTTTTTATCTTGAGATATTAACTTATTTAAAATTTTGCTTTACTTTTTAATATAAAAACTTTGGTGTGTGTGTTTTATTCCAACCAGTGCTGATTCCTAAAGAGAAGCCCCCAATCACAGTTGTGGGTGATGTTGGAGGAAGGATTGCCATCATCGTGGTATGTAGACCTCTTTTATTATTAATTCTAGTATTTGCCGTTGTTATTCTGTTGATTGATTACTTGATTGATTGATTTTGTGACAGTCTCGCTGTCACCCAGGCTGGATTGCAGTGGTGCGTTCTCGGCTCACTGCAACTTCTGCCTCCCAGGTTCAAACGATTCTCTTACCTCAGCCTCCCAAGTTGCTGGAATTACAGGTTCCCGCCACCATGCTTGGCTAATTTTTGTATTTTTAGTAGAGATAGGGTTTCACCATGTTGGCCAGGCTGGTCTCGAGCTCCTGACCTTGTGATCCACCCGCCTTGGCCTCCCAAAGTGCTGGGATTACAGGCATGAGCCACTGCACCTGGCCGCCACTGCATTTAAAAAAGAAAAAATTTTATTTTGAAGTAATTATAGATCCACAGGAAGTACGGGGAAATACACAGGGACCTCCTGTGTATTCATTGCCCAGCATCCTCCATCTTGCTTAACTATGGTACAATAACACAGCCTGGAAATTCTCAGTGCCACAGCCACAGAGGTCCTTCAGACAGCACCAGTTGTGCGTGCAGTGTGTGTGTGTGTGTGTGTGTGTGTGTGCGCGCAGTCTTATCATGGGTAGCTTTGTGGAACCACCACCACAGTCAGGACACAGAATTGCTCCTTCACTGCAGGGCACCCTCATGCTTCCCTTCATAGCTACACCCACATCCTTCCCACCCAATCTGCAACCCCTGGTGTCTTTGTCCATTTTGTGCTGCTGTAACATGTAAGACTAGGTTGTTTATACAGAATAGAAGAAATTTATTCTCTAACAGCTCTAGAGGCTGGATGTCCAAATCATGGCACCAGCATTTGTCTGGTGAGGGCCTTCTTGCTGCATCCTCACATGGCAGAAGGCAGAAGGACAAAAAGGAATGAACTTGTCTTCAGAAGGGCAGGAAAGAGGCGAACCCACTCCCACAAGCCTTTTTATAGCGACATGAATCCATTCCTCACGGCAGAGCCCTCACAACCTGAACACTTCCCCAAAGACCCCACCTCCCAACACTGTTGCACTAGGGAATAAGTTTCCAACACATGAATTTTGGAGAGACAAAAACATTCAAGCCATAGCACTGGCAACCCATGATCTGTCCTCTGTATTTCTAATTATTATTTCAAGAATGTCATATAAATGGAATCTATGGTTTATAACCTTTTGAGTTTTGGTTAACCTGCCATGATTACCCTGAGATCCATCCAGTTTGTTTTGTATATAAATATTTTATTCCTTCTTATTGCTGGGCAGTATCCCATGGCATAGAGGTACCAGAGTTTATTTGTTGGAGGACATTTGGATGATTTCCAGGTTGGAGCTATTATACATAAAGTTCACTACGTACATTCATGTATGGGTTTTTGTGTGAACAGAGTTTTGATTTCTCTGGGGTAATTGCACTTATAAATGCAGTTGTTGGTTTGCATGGTAGTTGCAAATATAGTCTTATAAGAGACTGTCAAACTGTTTGCCAAGGTGGCTGTACCATTTTACTAGTGGTACTTTTTAAGTTGTGTGTGTGTGTGTGTATTTTTGAGGGAGTGTGGTCTGGGTCTGCTGCCCAGGTTGGAGTGCAGTGGCTTGATCACTGCAGCTTCCACCCCCTGAGCTCAAGCAATCCTCCTGCCTCAGCCTCCCAAGTAGCTAGGACTACAGTCCTAGCCTCCCAAGTAGCTAGGACTACAGTACCACCATGCCTGGCTAGTTTTTGTTTTTGTAGAGACTAGGTTTCGCCATGTTGCTCAGGCTGGTCTTGAACGCTTGAGCTCAAGCAATCCTCCCACCTCAGCCTCAGCCTCCCAAAGTGCTGAGACTACAGGTGTGAGCCACCACGCCTAGCCTTTATATGTATATTTTTGATCATAGTAACTTCAGTATGCAATAAAAGAGTAGAAACCACTGAACTGGATATTTTATTATTAAAAACAATAATCATTATTATTTTTTCCATTATAATAACATGTAAAAAGCATATTTCCCATATGCTCAGTGGAGAAAATTTGGAAATAAAGAAGGTAGCAAGAAGCAGCAAGGGGAAAGAGGCAACCATAATTCTATTATCCAGAGTCGAAAACATCTTTTAACACTTTTTCTGTGCATTAAAAACAAAAAAAGAAAATCATATCTCCATCATTTCTGGTGCGATCTGCATTGTGACAGCACAGTGTTGGCCAGTTATGGTTCAGAAAACAGTGCTACCCCTGGGAGCCTGGAGTGTGGTGGGAGATAGCCCGAATAGTGAGTGGCAGGTGCTGTGCAGGAGGAGGCTCGTGTGAAAGTCCTGGAGGGATGCCATGGGGCACGGTGATGGGGACGTGGGGCTGTGCTGTCTGCACAAGGCCAAATGGAAGAGCACATTTTTCGCAATAAATGTAGGCAGACCCTTTTTTTCCCTGGTTGTCTAACCTATTATTGTAGAAGTGCTCGTATACATTCTTTTCCATCTGTGCTTTGACAGGATGACATCATTGATGACGTCGACAGCTTTCTTGCTGCAGCAGAGACCCTGAAGGAAAGAGGTGCATATAAGATCTTTGTGATGGCAACTCATGGCTTGTTGTCTTCTGACGCCCCCCGGCTGATTGAAGAGTCTGCCATTGATGAGGTAACAGGGTCTGGGTGTGTTCGTGAGGACAGCTGCCTGGGCTTCTGGCACATCATGATCTTTAGTTACAGAGAGTAGGGACAAGACTGAAATTGTGGTTAAGAAAGGAATCAAGGGCTGGACATGGTGGTTTATGCCTGTAATCCCAGCACTTTGGGAGGCTGAGACAGGCGGATTACCTGAGGTCAGGAGCCGGAGACCAGCCAACAGGGGGAAATCCCCTCTCTACTAAAAATACAAAAATTAGCCTTGCATGGTGGCGGGCACCTGTAATCCCAGCTACTTGGGAGGCTGAGGCAAGAGAATCGCTTGAACCCAGGGGGCAGTGGCTGCAGTGAGCCGAGATTGTGCCACTGCACTCTAGCCTGGACAACAGAATGAGACTCTGTCTCAAAGTAAATAAATAAATAATAATAGTAATGTATACAACTCATTAGTTTTTAGAATGCTTGGAGTTGTGCAGTCATTACCATAGTTGATTTTAGAACATTTTCTTCTCCCTAGAGAGGAACACCATACCCATTAGCAGTCACTTCACATTTTCTCTCACTGCCATTAGTCCCTGGCAACCACTAATCTGCTTTCTGTCGCTCTAGATTTGCCTGTTCTGGACATTTCTTATTAATGAGATTACACAATGTGTGGTCTTTTGTGCTGGCTTCCTTCACTCAACATAATATTTTCAAGGTTCATCCATGTTGTAGCATGAATCAGTACTTCATTCCATTTTATGATCAAAGAATACTCTGTTACATGGATAGTCCACATTTTGTCTCTCTTTTCATATTTCATGTCGATAGAAATTTTTTCCGCTTTTTAACTTATGCATGGTGCTGCAGTAAACGTTTGTGTACAGGTTTTTGTGTAGACATCTGTTTTCCCTTCTCTTGGATGCGTACGTAGGTTTAGTACTGCTGGGTTGTACAGTAACTTCATGTTGAAACTTTCGAGGAGCTGCCAGACTGTTTTTCAAAGCAGCCGCACCATTTTACATTCCTACAGCAGTGAGTGGGGGGTTCCAGTTTCTCTGCACGCCTCCAATACTTGTTATTATCTTTTTTTGCCATACCTGTCCTAGTGGGTGTGAGGTTATCAAATCTTAACCTAAGAAACACAGGCTGGGCGCAGTGGCTCACGCTTGTAATCCCAGCACTTTGGGAGGCTGAGGCGGGTGGATCACGAGGTCAGGAGATCGAGACCATCCTGGCAAACATGGTAAAACCTTGTCTCTACTCAAAACACAAAAAAATTAGCTGGGCATGGTGGTGGGCGCCTGTAGTCCCAGCTACTTGGGAGGCTGAGGCAGGAGAATGGCATGAACCTGGGAGGCGGAGCTTGCAGTGAGCCGAGATGGCGTCACTGCACTCCAGCCTGGGTGACAGAGCGAGACTCCATCTAAAAAAAAAAATTGAAACATTGACTTGAGACATAGATCCACTGTTTTCCCGTCATGGCGAGCCTCAGATTTGAGAAGCTATCACATTTCCAGACTAAACTATGAAGCTACTTGGCTTTCTGATGCTCTGGTTTTTTTTCTCTTGCTTCACAGGTAGTGGTCACTAATACAATTCCACATGAAGTCCAGAAGCTCCAGTGCCCCAAGATTAAAACCGTGGATATCAGCATGATCCTTTCAGAGGCAATCCGTCGGATCCACAATGGGGAGTCCATGTCCTACCTTTTCAGAAACATAGGCTTAGATGACTGAACAGCTTTCCTTTAGGAAAACTCCCGAGGGCCAAACTGGAAACATAAGAGTGACTGCTTGGTGGGATAGATTTCACAGGAACCATCATGTTTGTTCCTCCCTCTCCCCTGTAACCTCTCTTCTTGTTGATTCCTATGAAGATAGACCAACTTTTTATGTCGGTTTAGGTGTTCGTGAGTTTGGGGAGCCATTTTTATAAAAGAAAAACTTTATTCTCCTCTTTTGAAAAGGTAAGACCTTGTTTTAGTTTTAACTGTTTAAAAAATAACACTTGGAATAAGATTTGTAAGCTCACAGAGTCTTTTTCTGAAGTTGCTTGAGCCAAGTGCTTAAAAAGTTAATAAAATAAACTGATCTGTATGATACCTGCAGTTGAAAAGCCAAAAAGATTATACTGTCAAGTCCAGTAAATGACATTTTTAGAGATGCTTTTGTAGACAAGCATATGGAATATGTGATTGTATTTATTTTCCGCAACTAAAAAAGGAATAAAACTTGTGTTTGTGTGTTTTTCTAAAACTTTGTGTTTTGGCAATCGTTTTATAACTAAAATAAAATGAAAGCTGAATCTACACACTGTGAATGTTGAAATGTTTATCAGCTTGTTTTCTCTTCTGCAGCATTGTGCGGGGATGCAGTAGCCTCCCAGAGATGTGTCATATTCTCTGTTCTGACAATTTGTCCAAGGCCCTGAAAGTTCCCGACGTGTTGTCATTTGACTGAGGAGGGAGAGGAGTTGGAATCTCAGGATGCAAGGCCGCAGGCAGCAGGGGAACCAGTGAGCACCATCTGCCATTGGTCTTGGTGTGGCTTTGCCTCTCTTCCACGGCTGGCTGTTCTCTGTCATGCTCTAGGGAGATGAGATGCTGGGAGATGCGTCCCAAAGGGCAAGTGACATGACCTTTGTTGCTATCAAGGGTCTAAATATCATCTGTCTTTAGCATTTAGGACCCTGAACTTCCCCACAGAGTCCATTGGACTCTCCTCCCCTGGAGCACTGGCACTGGGGTTTACGCCCACCTGTCCTCCCACTCAGCCTGACTTACGAAGGAGAATGTAGACTTGCTCATAAAAACTAATTTTTCTTCCTCCCCAAACACCTTAAACCTTTGCTTTCTGCTTTTCTTGTTAGAATCTGGAATAAAATAGTAGTTTATTTAGCACAAAACTAAGATCAGTCACCAGCCATGCTGGCCTTCCCTGTGCTCCACAGAGAGCAGCATGGCCCGTGGGCTTGCCCCAGTAGGCCAGGGCCTTGTTTGTGCAGAAGCACCAAGGGCTCTGCTTCTGGAAGCTGCCCAAGTATTCCATGGGCTCCTGTACCCCCAGCAGTGCCACCCTCACACCTAGTTTACTTCTGAGGAAACAGCTTTGGGGGAAAGGCGTTCTCTCCCCACGTTTTCAAATCCAGTTAATGATAGAGCTATTTACTTTGAAAAAGTGTCCTTGCTTTCTGTGAACCTGTTCCTAGAAATGGGGCCTCTCGATCTTCGGAATGAATTGGCTTAGGCCATGGGATGGGAGCTGGCGGCTTCTTTGCCAGGGCAGCTCTGTCCGTTGCAGGCTGGAGACCACCCAGTTTCTACATTTGGAAGAAGAGCTTTGGGAGCAAGGTGTCACCACCCATGAGATTGGAGCCTGCCTGTGGTGCCGGGACCTCCCACTGTTGCTGTGAAATGAGCTGAAGAGGCTTCAGTAAGTCTTACAGCTCCAGCCTCTGCTGGGTTTGGGTTTTTTCCTACCTTCTGCTCTTTGGATGCTATCTAACCATTCGCTACTATAGATGACGGTTGAAGTCACCATGTAGTTTGGCTTTATAGCAAGTGACAGGCACTTCCTGAACAGCCATGGGGCGCCCCCTGGGGTGGCTGTGCTGACACAGTGGCCCTCCATGGTTTGGGAATGGCGGTGCCGCACTAGCAGGGAGGACGGGTTCTGCTCTGGGTTCCTTGGAGATGCAGTGGACTCTCAAGCTCCTTCAGTGGGAGGTTTCCTCCTGCCACTGTGTCCAGGGAACTTTGACCTCCGTGGTTTTTCCTGGCATGTCATCCTTCATGAAGAAAAGTCATATTTGCAGAAGTGAATGGAAACATGTTTTATGGGAGTGTTTTCCTCTGGGTAATGAACTTGGCTAAAGCTAGGATCCTTCACACCCACAGAGACTCGAAGGTCTGCTCTGAGTTAGCTCTGGAAGAACGTGAAGATGAGTGCCGGGAGGAGCCACGGGCAGGGCATGTGCCAGGGGATGGCTGACAGAGGGCTGAGGCCAGGAAAGACAATTGGCAGATGATGGTGGGGGAGAGTGGAGTGCCACGTCCTGGTCCGCTGGGCTGGGGCAGGAGGATGGAGGCCCTCAAGGGGCAAGTCAGGTGCTCAGTAAGGACACCCAGACCTCTCAGCCACCCCCTTCCCTGTCTAGAGGAGGCCCCGGATACAGTTTCTCCATGTATTGTAGGCTTTTCTTTGGCCAAAGAAGCCATTTACCCTCTAGACTACTGTCTTTGCTAGAGACAGAGACAGTCTCTGTGGCCAAAGATAATGGTGAAGTGAACCCAGAAATTCTATGACAGAAAACAGGCTAATCGTTTCCAGTTCTGACTGTGACGTCATCGCTTGACAGATGTGGTTAGAGCAATGCTCTCGAGGCATCAAGAGCACACAGGATGCCACCAAAGGGCATGAGTGGATGGACAAATACCAGTTCCACCACACTGGCACATTAATCTTTTGGCTCTCACTGTTTATTACCTCTAAGGCTGAGGAGGGAGGATTGCTTGAACCCGGGAGGTGGAGGTTGCAGTGAGCCGAGATCATGCCGCTGCACTCCAACCTGGGCAACAGAGCAAGACCCCGTCTCAAAAAAAAGTTGTAGAATTCAACACCTACTTTTAACAGATCAACCAGACAAAAGATCAATAAGGAAAGAGATCACACCACTGTACTCCATGCTGGTGACAGAGTGAGACTGTCTCAAGAAAAAAAAAAAGCTGAAATGCTAAATTTTATGTTGTATGTATTGTGTACTTTATAAAACATTGTTGGAAGAAATTAAAGACGACCTAAATAGGAAGACATCCCACGATCACGGGTTGGAAGTCTTAATATCATTAAGATGCAATACTCCAGATCAATCTACAGATTCAGTGTAATATCTATCAAAATCCCCAATGGCATTTTTTGGCAGCTATAGAAAAGCCCATCCTAAAATTCATATGGAATCACCGAGGACCTCAAATAGCCAAACAGTTTGAAAAAGAACGAAGTTTGAGGACTTGCACTTCTTGATTTCAGAACTTACTACAAAGCTATACTAATCAAAAACAGTGTAGTTCTGGCATAAGGAGAGGCATAGAAGTCAATGGAGTAGAATCAAGAGTTCAGAAATAAACACTTTATCTCTAGTTAATTGATTTTCGACAAAGTTGCCAAGATCTCTCAGCAGGAAAAATAATGGTGATTTTTTTGGGGGGGGGGTTCTTTTTCATTTTGTTTTGTTTTGTTTTTTTGAGATGGAGTCTCACTCTGTTGCCCAGGCTGGAGTGCAGTGGCACGATCTCAGCTTACTGGCACTATCTCGGCTCACTGCAACCTCTGCTTCCCGGGTTCAAGCAATTCTTGTACTTCAGCCTTCCAAGTAGCTAGCTGTGTCTGCAGGCACACACCACCATGCCTGTATATATACACACACACATATATATATATATAGTTTTCTTTTTTTTGAGACTGAGTCTCACTCTGTCGTCCAGGCTGGAGTGCAGTGGCGCAATCTTGGCTCACTGCAACCTCCACCTCCCAGGTTCAAGCAATTCTCCTGCCTCAGCCTCCTGAGTAGCTAGGATTACAGGCATGCGCCACCACACCCGGCCAATTTTTGTATTTTTAGTAGAGATGGGGTTTCACCATGTTGGTGAGGCTGTTCTCGAACTCCTGACCTTGTGATCCGCCTGCCTCAGCCTCCCAAAGTGCTGGGATTACAGGCGTGAGCCAGCATGCCCGGCCCAAAAACATTTTTTAAATAGGATTTGAATAGGCATTCCCACAAAGAAGGATATACAAAAAGATATACAGGCCGGGTGTGGTGGCTCACGCCTGTAATCCCAGCATTTTGAGAGGCCGTGGGTGAATCACTTGATGCCAAGAATTTGAGACCAGCCTGGCCAATGTGGAAAAGCCCCATCTCTACTAAAAATACAAAAATTAGCTAAGCATGGTGGTGCACGCCTGTAATTGAATGGCTGAGACACAAGAATCGCTTGAACCCAGGAGGCGGAGGTTGTAGTGAGCCGAGATTATGCCAAGACACGGTAACTCAGTTTCAAAAAAAAAAAAAAAAAAAAAAGATATACAGGCATTCATACAAAAAATACATCTAAATGGAAAGATGCTCAGCATCATTAGTCATTATAGGTAGTATAAACAAAAACCACAATGAGATACCACTTGATACCCATTTGAATGGTTGTACTACAAAACAAAACCAGAAATAACAAGTGTCGGCACCAGTTGCAGTGCTGCACACCTGTAGTCCCAACTACTCGGGAGGCTGAGGTGGGAAGATCACTTGAGCCCAGGAGACTGAGACCAGCCTGGGCAACATAGTGAGACCCTGCCTTGTAAAACAAACTAACAAACAAAAACAAGTATTGGCAAGAATATGGAAAAATTGGAGCCCTTGTACATACACTGCTGGTGGAAAGGGAAAATGATGAAGCTGCTGTGGAAAACAGTCTGACGGTTCCTCAAAAAATTAAACATAAAATTACCAGATGACCCAGCAATTCTGCTCCTGGGTATATTCCAAAAAACATTACAAACATACCCAAATAAGTACATGGACATATATGTTCAGATGTACTGTTCACCATCACCAAGTTGTGCAATCCCAAATGTCCATCAATGGATCAATAAACAAATCTTAGTATTTAATGCCTGTAATCCTAATACTTTGAGAGGCCAATGCACACGGATCACTTGAGTTCAGGAGTTCAAGACCAGCCTAGACAACATGGTTGAAACCTCGTCTCTACCAAAAAAAAAAAAAATTAGCCAGGTGTGGTGGCACCAACCTGTAGCCAGCTACTTGGGAGGCTGAAATGGGAGAATCACTTGAAGCTGGGAGGCAGAGGTCGCAGTGAGCCAAAATAGCACCACTGCACGCCAGCCTGAGCGACAGTGAGACCTTGTCTCAAAAAAAAAAAAAAAAAAAGTATTTACATAGAATAAAAAGAAATAGATTACTGTGTGAGTTACAATGTGCATAAGCCTCTAAAACATTATGCTAAGTGAAATTAACCTGACACAGAAGGTCATATATTGTGTGATTCCATTTATATAAAATGTCCAGAATAGCCAAATCCCTAAAAACAGAAAGCAGATACGTAGTTACCAGGGGATGAGTAGATAGACATGTAGCTGATGTAGTTATCCAGGGAAGTGGTCCCCAGCCTTTTTGGCACCAGGGGCTGGTTTTATGGAAGACAATTTTTCCACAGATTGGGACAACCGGTGGGGGATGGTTTGGGGATGAAACTGCTCCACGTCAGATCATCAGGCATTAGATTCTTATAAGGAGTGTGCAACCTGGATCCCTTGCATGCACAGTTCACAATAGGGTTCTCACGCCTATAAGAATCTAATGCTGTTACTGATCTGACAGGAGGTAGTGCTCAGGCAGTAATGCTGACTTGCCTGCCGCTCACCTCCTGCTGTGCGGCCCATGGTCCTGGGGTTTGGAGACCCCTGACCCAGGGGATATAGTGGGTTATAGGGAGAAACTTCTTTTTTTTTTTCTTTGAGATGGAGTTTTGCTCTGTTGCCCAGGCTGGAGTGCAGTGGTGTGATCTCGGCTCACTGTAACCTCTGCCTCCTGGGTTCAAGCAATTCTCCTGCTTCAGCCTCCCGAGTAACTGGGACGACAGGCGCATGCTACCACGCCTGGCTAATTTTTTATATTTTTAGTAGAGACAGGGTTTCACCACATTGGCCAGGCTGGTCTCAAACTCCTGACCTCGTGATCCGGCCACCTCGGTCTCCCAAAGTGCTAGGATTACAGGCGTGAGCCACCGCGCCTGGCCAGGGAGAAACTTCTTAATGGGCACAGGATTTTCTCTTGGAGCGACAGAAATGTTTTGGAACTAGAGAGAGGTGGTGAGTGCACAACATTGTGAATGCACTAAATGCCACTAAATTATTCACTTTTTATTTTATTATTTATTTTTTGAGACAGGTACTCACTGTCACCCAGGTTGGAGTGCAGTGATGCAATCGCAGCTTACTGCAGCCTCCCAGGCTCAAGGGATCCTCCCTCCTCAGCCTCCCA
>NW_012101335.1:66700-73347 GCF_000951045.1 Mandrillus leucophaeus
AGATACGTAGTTACCAGGGGATGAGTAGATAGACATGTAGCTGATGTAGTTATCCAGGGAAGTGGTCCCCAGCCTTTTTGGCACCAGGGGCTGGTTTTATGGAAGACAATTTTTCCACAGATTGGGACAACCGGTGGGGGATGGTTTGGGGATGAAACTGCTCCACGTCAGATCATCAGGCATTAGATTCTTATAAGGAGTGTGCAACCTGGATCCCTTGCATGCACAGTTCACAATAGGGTTCTCACGCCTATAAGAATCTAATGCTGTTACTGATCTGACAGGAGGTAGTGCTCAGGCAGTAATGCTGACTTGCCTGCCGCTCACCTCCTGCTGTGCGGCCCATGGTCCTGGGGTTTGGAGACCCCTGACCCAGGGGATATAGTGGGTTATAGGGAGAAACTTCTTTTTTTTTTTCTTTGAGATGGAGTTTTGCTCTGTTGCCCAGGCTGGAGTGCAGTGGTGTGATCTCGGCTCACTGTAACCTCTGCCTCCTGGGTTCAAGCAATTCTCCTGCTTCAGCCTCCCGAGTAACTGGGACGACAGGCGCATGCTACCACGCCTGGCTAATTTTTTATATTTTTAGTAGAGACAGGGTTTCACCACATTGGCCAGGCTGGTCTCAAACTCCTGACCTCGTGATCCGGCCACCTCGGTCTCCCAAAGTGCTAGGATTACAGGCGTGAGCCACCGCGCCTGGCCAGGGAGAAACTTCTTAATGGGCACAGGATTTTCTCTTGGAGCGACAGAAATGTTTTGGAACTAGAGAGAGGTGGTGAGTGCACAACATTGTGAATGCACTAAATGCCACTAAATTATTCACTTTTTATTTTATTATTTATTTTTTGAGACAGGTACTCACTGTCACCCAGGTTGGAGTGCAGTGATGCAATCGCAGCTTACTGCAGCCTCCCAGGCTCAAGGGATCCTCCCTCCTCAGCCTCCCAGGAGGCTGGGACCACAGGCATGTGCCACCATACCCAGCTAAGTTTTGTATTTTTAGTAGAGACAGGGTTTTGTCATGTTGTCCAGGTTGGTCTCGAATTCCTGGGCTCAAGCGACCCTCCCGCCTCAGCTTCCCAAGGTGCTAGGATTACAGGTGGCAGCCACGGCACCTGACTAAATTATTCACTTTAAAATGTTAATTTTATGTTTTGTGAATTTCTTCTTAATAAATTTCAGTTCCACATGTAAAAAGCTTGGGAGTTGTGACTCCAACCTAACAACAAGTAGAAAGCTCAACAAACTGAAAATTCAACGCTACTTAGTTAGATCCATAGGAGAAGTGAGGTCATAGGGCAAACCACTGCTGCCATAATCAAAGAGACAGAAATGCAAACACTGAGAACAATGTACAGAAGTCTTTCCAGGAGCCAGAGTCAGGAAACCTGAACTGTAGTTGACAAATTGTTAGAGGCTAGGTGAGAACAAGTCTGAGAGTTAAAAACTTCAGGAGGACCCTATCATATGGGGACCCCATACTTTTGTGAATTTTACCTTCTCGAGAAGAATCCCCTTGAGCTTCCAGCAGGGAATTGGAAATAGGAATCATTCTGAAAGCTTCAGAGCACTGTGCTCTTCTTGACAAACTCTGCCCTCAGGAGAAGGTAGTTAACCAGAGCCTAACATTCTGGGGTTTTATCAGAGCCTAACTGAACTAGGAGAAGGGTAAAACCTAATTCTAGCCAGCTCTAACTTTCCATGTGGGAGAAGAGAAATACTCAACTAAAGCTCACCCTAGCCAACCATGTGGGAGAAGGCTAGTATCCAATCCCAGCCCACTCTCGCCATCCTTTCCTACCTAAGGGTAGAGAAGAAAATCTGAGAAAAGCTCAGTGACATTCACAGTCCAGAGGCACCGGCTCACCAGAAAAGACTGAGACCTAATTGTAGGACCTCCTCCCACACCTCACCACTGCATCACTAAAGGCATATTTGTAGCAGTCCCTTTTACCCAATGCATCACTTCCAGCTATCAAGAAAAAAATTACAGGGCATGTTAAAAAGCAAAGAACAGTTCAAAGAGACAGAGCAAGCATCAAACCAGACCTGGCACAAGGGATGCTGAAATTATCAGATACGGAATTTTTTTTTTTTTTTTTTTTTGAGACAGAGTCTCACTCTGTGTCACCCAGGTTGGAGTGCAGTGACATGATCTTGGCTCACTGCAACCTCTGCCTCCTGGTTTCAAATGATGCTTGTGCCTCAGCCTCCCGAGTAGCTGGGATTACAGGCGCGTGCCAGTTAATGCCCAGTTAATTTTTGTATTTTTAGTAGAGATGGGGTTTCACCAAGTTGCCCAGGCTGATCTTGAACTTCTGGCCTCATGTGATCTTCCCACCTCTGCCTCCCAAAGTGCTGGGATTACAGGCGTGAGTCACTGTGTCTGGCCAGACATGGAATTTTTTTTTTTTTTGAGACGGAGTCTTGCTCTGTCACCCAGCCTGAAGTGCAGTGGCATGATCTTGGCTCACTGTAGCATCCGCCTCCCAGGTTCAAGTGATTCTCCTGCCTCAGCTCCCTGAGTAGCTGGGAATATAAGCGTGCGACACCACGCTAGGCTAATTTTTGTATTTTTAGTAGAGACAGGTTTCGCCATGTTGGCCAAGCCGGTCTCGAATGCATGACCTCAGGTGATCTTCTGCCCGACTCAGCATCCCAAAGTGTTGGGATTACAGGCCTGAGCCACCATGCCCAGCCAAGGAATTTAAAACAACTATGATTAAAATGCCAAGAGTTCTCATTAAGCAGACAGCATGCAAGAACAGATGGGCAATGAAAGCAGAAAGGTAGAAATCTTAAGAACAATAAAAAAATGCTACAGATAAAAACACTAACAGAAATGAAGAATGCCTTTGATAGACCTAGTAGTAGTCTGAACATGACTGAGCAGAGAACCTCTGAGCGTTAGAATATATATATATTTTTTTCTTTCGAGATGGAGTCTCACTCTGTCGCCCAGGCTGGACTGCAGTGGCGCGATCTCGGCTTACTGCAACCTCTACCTCCCAGGCTCGAGCAATTCTCGCACCTCAGCTTCCCAAGGAGCTGGGATTACAGACATGCACTATCATGCCCAGCTAATTTTTGTATTTTTAGTAGAGACGGGGTTTCTCCATGTTGGTCAGGCTAGTCTCAAACTCCCAACCTCAGGTGATCCACCCACCTCGGCCTCCCAAAGTGCTGAGATTACAGGTGTGAGCCACAGCGCCTGGCCTCACTTTAGAATATCTTAATAGAAACCTCCAAAACTGAGAAGCAAAGAGAACAAAGACAAAAAAAAAAAAAAAAACAGAATATGTGGAGCAATTACAAAAGGTGTAACATACATGTAAATGGGAATAGCGGAAGGAAAAGAGAGATAGGAAGAAAAGAAATATTACACTGCAAGTTTCCTCAAATCAATGTCAGACACCAAACCACAGATCCAAGAAGGTCAAAGAACACTGAGCAGGATAAATGACAAATGAAACAAAACAAAAACCCTGCACATTAAGTATGACATTTTCAAATTACAGGAAATCAAAGACAAAGGAAAAAATCCTGAAAGAAGTCAGAGGAAAAGAAAAAAATCTGAAAGAAGTCAGAGGAAAAGAAAAAATCTGAAATAAGTCAGAGGAAAAAAGTATGTTACCTATAGAGAAGCAAAGACAAAAATGACATGTGACTCCTCAGAAATCATGCAAGAAGGAAAAGAGTGGAGTGAAATATTCGAGTGTTGAAAGAAAAACACTACCAACCTAGAATTCTGTACCCTGTGAAAATATCCTTCAAATGTGAATGAGAAATACTTCCTCGGACAAAGAAAAATTGAGATAATTTATTGCCAGTAGACCTGCCCTGTAATAAATAAATCCTTTTTTCTTCTTTTTTTCTTTTTCTTTTTTTTAAAATTTATTATTATTATTATTATTTTTTTTTTTTTGAGACAGAGTCACACTACTCTGTTGCCCAGGCTGGAGTGCAATGGCGCGATCTTGGCTCACTGCAGCTTCCACCTCCTGGACTCAAGCAAGGATCCTTCCACCTCAGCCTCCTGAATAGCTGAGACTACAGACACTTGCCACCATGCCTGGCTATTTTTTTTGTATTTTTTGTGGAGACAGGGTTTCTCCGTGTTGCCCAGGTTGGTCTCAAACTCCTGTCCTCAAGCAATCTACTCATCTTGGCCTCCCAAAGTGCTGGAATTATAGGTGTAAACCACCGTGCCTGGCCATAAATTCTTTTAAGGAAATAAGGATAATAATATAGATCAGAAATTTGAATCTACACAAAGAAAGAAAGAACATCAAAGAAGGAATAAATTCACATGACTTGAGCTTATACCTATGTCTTCTGCACAGATTAGGTAATGGAACACTAAACCTTTTTTTTTTTTTTTTTTTTTAGACAGAGTCTGGCTCTGTCCCCCAGGCTGGAGTACAGTGGCATGATCTCAGCTGACTGCAAGCTTCATCTCCCGGGTTCACGCCATTCTCCTGCCTCAGCCTCCCGAGTAGCTGGGACAACAGGTGCCCGCCACCACGCCCAGCTAATTTTTTGAGAATGGTGTGAACCTGGGAGGTGGAGCTTGCAATCAGCCAAGATGACGCCGTTGCACTCCAGCCTGGGCAACAGAGTGAGACTCCGTCTCAAAAAACAAAACAAAAAAAATAGAAAGAACTTTAGGACAGGCATGGGGATTCACACATGTAATCTCAGGCTGAAGTGGGAGGATTATTTGAGCCTATGAGTTCGAGACCAGCCTGGACAACACAGGGAGACCCTGTCTCCATAAAAAATTTTAAAATTAGCCGGGCCTGGTGGTGTGCACCTGTAGTCTCAACTACTCTGGAGGCTGAGGTAGGAGGATTGCTTGAGCCCAGGAGGTGCAGGTTGCAGTGAGCTGAAATCACACCACTGCATTCCAGCCTGGGCAACAGAGCAGGACCCTGTCAAAACACCAAAACAACAACAACAACAAAGCAAAAAGCAAAAAAAAAAACCAATAAGAAAACAATTTTAAAATGTGTGAAAGATCTTCTCAGACATATCATTGAATAAAATATAAAGATGGCAGATAAGCATGTGAGATGCTCGACATTACATGTCATCATGGAATTGCAAATTCAAACAACAGTGAGACACCACTGCAAGCCTATTAGAGTGGCCAAAATCCAGAACACTGACACCACCAAATGCTGGGGAGGATGCGGAGCAACAGGAACTCTCATTCACTGCTGGTGGGAATGCAAAATGGTATAGCTACTTTGTTGGGATTTTTTTTTTTTTTTTTGAGCCAGAGTCTCGCTCTGTAGCCCAGGCTGGAGTGCAGTGGTGCCATCTTGCTCACTGCTACCTCTGCCTCCTGGGTCCCGGTTCGAGCAATTCTCCTGCCTCAGGAGGCAGAAGTTGCAGTGAGTCGAGATCGTGCCACTGCACTCCTGCCTGGGCGGCAAAGTAAAACTCTGCCTGAAAAAAAAATATGTAAAAATGGACAATAACAAGTATTCGTGAGAATGTGGAGAAACTGGGTGCCTTGCTGGTGGGAATGTAAAGTGGTGCAGATCTTCTGGAAGACAGTTTGGCCAATCCTCAAAGTTTAACATAGAATTACCACACAAGCCAGCAATTCCACTCCTAAGTGTATGCCTAAAGGAATTGAAAGCAGGGCTTCTTCCAAAGTACCATTAGAAGTAAAAAAAAAAAATTCGGCTGGGCGAGGTGGCTCACACCTGCAATTCTAGCACCATGGGAGGCTGGGGTGGTGGACCACTTGAGGCTAGGAGTTTAAGACCAGCCTGGCCAACCTGGCGAAACGCTGTCTCTACTCAAAATACAAAATTTAGCCTGTAATCCCAGCCACTTGGGAGTCTGAGGCATGGGAATCACCTGAGCCCGGGAGGTGGAGGTTGGTTGCTGTCAGGCGAGACTGCGCTCCTGCACTCCAGCCTAGGTGACAGAGTCGGATTCTGTCTCAAAAACAAAACAAAACAAAAACAAAAACAAATGTTTTTAATTAAAAAAAAAAATTAAAAAAGGAAGCAGGATCTCCAAGACATACCTTCACCCCAATGTTCATAGCAACTTTATTCACAATACACAAAAGGTAGAAAAAACTCAGATATCCATGCAATCGATGAATGGATAAATGAACTATGGCATACACGTACAGTTGACAATTATTCAGTGAGAAGACAGAGCAAAGCGCCGACACACACTACAACATGGATGAACTGTAAAAACATCCTAAGCGAAAGCACCCAGACACAAAAGACCACGTATCGTGTGATTCCACTTACATAATATACCTGTTTCGGAAAAACTTCCAAACCGGGTTTTACCTTTGCTCTTACACTGCAACAAACGCAGAAGACTTTTGTGACCAAATGTGGGGATGTCTCCCCACCAATAAACAAGCAATCAATTCTGCAGCAGACACCAGCAAGGTGCCCTCCAATTCAATTCTAACACAACGTACCCAGGGTGAGGGCTCAGTTCCCAAGGCTGACTCCTCCTTCCCACCAGTCCGGGCCTCTGGAACTTCTGATCCACAAGCTTCAAGTTGGGTAACCACAACCCCGTCTTTGGATTCAATTAATTTGCTAGAGCGGCTCACAGAACTCAGTGTAACACTTACTTAGGAGGCTTACTGGTTTATTGGGAAG
>NW_012101335.1:73472-84523 GCF_000951045.1 Mandrillus leucophaeus
CTGTTTCGGAAAAACTTCCAAACCGGGTTTTACCTTTGCTCTTACACTGCAACAAACGCAGAAGACTTTTGTGACCAAATGTGGGGATGTCTCCCCACCAATAAACAAGCAATCAATTCTGCAGCAGACACCAGCAAGGTGCCCTCCAATTCAATTCTAACACAACATACCCAGGGTGAGGGCTCAGTTCCCAAGGCTGACTCCTCCTTCCCACCAGTCCGGGCCTCTGGAACTTCTGATCCACAAGCTTCAAGTTGGGTAACCACAACCCCGTCTTTGGATTCAATTAATTTGCTAGAGCGGCTCACAGAACTCAGTGTAACACTTACTTAGGAGGCTTACTGGTTTATTGGGAAGGGTATTTTAAAGGATACAAAGACAGCCAGATGAAGAGATATACAGGGTGAGGTCTGGAAGGGTCCTGAGCACAGGAGCTTCTGTCCCTGCAGTTGGGGAGTGCCACCCTCCCAGCACTGGAGATGAGTTCTCGTTTACCTTCCTGCCTGCCTCCTGTGTTCAGCCATCTGGCAGCTCTCTGGACCTAGTCTTCTTGGGTTTTTATGAAAGCTTCCTGAGATCAGCATTCCTTCCCCCAGGGTGTGGGGCAGGACCCACTCTGGAATGAGGATTGTATGACCTGCAATTAGAAAGGCAGGGGAAGATTAGAGGTCGCCTTGGGGCAGGTGAGAGGAGGGCAGGAGAAGGTCAGAGAGATTCTGTTTCCTGAGGCCTGACATACCAGATGTGATAACAATAGAATGTAGCAAGGGCTATGGAGTTGAGTCAGGAACCCTGGGTGGAAACCTATGTATATATACAACACCACAACACTAGAGAAGGCAACTCCTACATACCTGTGATACCACAACACCAGAGAAAGGCAAATCCACAAAGAGGGAAAGTAGACTGGTGGCTGCCAGAGGCTTGGGGAGGGGGAATGAAGAGTGATGCTTAATTGGTACAAGGTTTCATTGGAGGGGATGAAAAATGTTGGAACAGGCCAGGCGCGCTAGCTCATGCCTGTAATCCCAGCACTCTGGGAGGCTGAGGTGGGTGGATCACCTGAGGTCAGGAGTTCAAGACCAGCCTGGCCAACATGGTGAAACCCTGTCTCTACTAAAAATACAAAAATGAGCCAGGCGTGGTGGTGCATGCCTGTAATTCCAGCTACTCGGGAGGCTGAGGCAGGAGAATTGATTGAACCCAGGAGGCGGAGGTTGCAGTGGGTCGAGATCATGCCATTGCACTCCAGCCTGGGTGACAGAGCAAGACTGCGTCTCAAAAAAATTAAATAAATAAAAAGAAAAATGTTGGAATAGGTAATGGCGATGTGTGCACAGCATTGTGAAGGTGCTGGAAGCCACAGACTTGTACACTTTAAAGGGGTTAAAATGACAGATGTTATGTTAAGTTCTCCCTCGATAATGATAAAAACATTATGTTAGTGTTCTCCCTCGATAATGATTTAAAAAAAAAAAAAAAGAAGAATAGGCGGGCCAGGCGCCGTGGCTCACGTCTGTAATCCCAGCACTTTGGGAGGCTGAGACAGGCAGATCACGAGGTCAGGAGATCGAGACCATCCTGGCTAACATGGTCTCTACTAAAAATACAAATAAAAAATTAGCTGGGCATGGTGGCGGGCGCCTGTAGTCCCAACTATTTGGGAGGCTGAGGCTGGAGAATGGTGTGAACCCGGGAGGTGGAGCTTGCAGTGAGCCCAGTGCAGTGCCACTGCACTCCAGCCTGGGCGACAGAGCGAGACAGAGCGAGACTTCGTCTCAAAAAAAAAAAAAAGAAAAGAGAAAGAAAAGAGGCTTCTGGGATTGAAGGGCCTCAGCGGCCCCAGCATCTGAAGATTCCTCAGTTCCCTGGGCTCCTTGGACCTCCTGCAGTGACGTGGTGAGGGGAGACCCTGTGTCGGTCACCGGAGGAGCGGGGTGGCGGGGGGGTGGGGGCAGATACTACTGTGTCATGTGGTGGCACAGCCACGAGCCCAGCAGGGCCAGGGAGGCCCAGAAGAGGGAGGAGCCAAGGAAGCCTTCACAGACAGTGATGTCTCAGTTCCATCTTGAAGGATGAGTAGCAGTTCACCAAGCAGACTGAGAGGTAGGGGGACTTGAGGACACCCAGGGAGGAACTGGGGGCAGCAGGAACTAGAGCTGGGTGGGGGCAGGGCCAGGTTCCAGGGCCCCTGGTGCCGAGCCCAAGGCCTTGCATTCAATCTCTGGAGCAGTAAAGGCCGTTGAAGGTAAGTTTGAAACAGGCGTGTCATGTCCAGGGTTAGGCTTTTAGGGTGTTCTGACATCCTGTGCATGGCGGGCAGATTCAAAAGGATAAGACTGGAGGCCGGTGATCCGTCCCTCCCCGCCTGTGCTGGGCGCCTGGTCTGCATCGGTTCCGTTACCCCCCAGCAGCCCTTCCCGGCTGCCTTCACTTCCCTCCACTCTGCTGCTCTGCTGGCTGAGCTCCGGGTTCTCCCATCCAGGTGCCCACTTGACCACTCCCCTCGAGGGCCTGAGGCTGGACAGTCCAACCTCCATCACTGCCCGCCCAAACCCACCCTCTCCCCAGGCTCACTGGGCTTGGCTGGGACCCCAGGGGCTGAGGGGGGCGGTCATTCATTCCCACTGAATACCTGTCATGAGCCATGCTGTGTGTTAGAGTTTAATAGTAAAAGGGCAGATTCAAGAGCTGGACAATTTGGGTTCAAAGTCCTCCTCTGTCTCTTAGTTGCTGTGTGACCTCGAGCAAGTTCCTCTCTTTCTCTGTGCCTCAGATTTTCCATCCTTCAAAGAGTTGGGAGAATTGAGGGTGAACCATGCGTGCACACATGGGACCGCTCAGTAGGCGTCCGTAACCGTGGTAAAGATGAGGCTGTGGGCTGGCCCCTGGGGTCCCAGCCGAGCCCACTGAGCTTTGGGAGGTGGGGGGGTGGATGGGGAGTGATGGAGGGTGGACTCTCAAACCTGAAGCCCTCAAGGGGAGTAGTCAAGAGGGTACCTGGATGTGAGAACGTGGTACTCGGCCAGCAGAGCAGCGGCGTGGAGGGAAGTGAAGGTCACCTGGAAGGGCTGCTGGGAGGTGACCACCCAACGCAGATGCAGGTGCCCAGGACAGGTGGGCAGGTGAGCATTCAGGAAATGGTTGTCCAGGACCCACCACCCTTCACAAAGCACCTGGCAACACTGTCCTTGAGCCTCCCTATCAGTGGCAGGAACCTGCCTGACCTGGCTGGTGAGGGGAGCCCAGGCAGGGTCGGGGGCACCCCTGGGGGTCAGCTTGCTGGTCTAAACCAAGGCCAAGGTCAGAGGTCTTACAAAAAAGCCCAACCCACACCAGAGCGTAAAAAGTGATAACTTGGGCCAGACACAGTGGCTCACGCCTGTAATCCCAGCACTTTGGAAGGCTGCTTGAACCCAGGAGTTTGAGAACAGCCTGGGTAACATGGTGAGACCCTGTCTCTACAAAAAAACACAAAACTTTGCTGGCTATGGTGGTGCATGCTTGTGGCCCCAGCTACTTGGGGGGCTGAGGTAGGAGGATCGCTTGAGCCCAGGAGGCTGAGACTGTGATTGCACCACTGCACTCCAGCCTGAGCAATAGAGCCAGATCTTGTCTCAAAAAAAAAAAAAAAAAAAAAGTGATAATTCTCCTTTTTCCTCTCCTTAGCAGTTTGGTGTATGTCCTTCAAAACACTGTGACTGTTCAGCCCCTTACATTATACATAATGAGGGGATAAACATGGATATAGATCTATATTCTGTAGCTTGCTTTTTTCACTTACAAGTATATCATCCTTCCATGCCATTATATAAAGCCACCTCATCTTTTCAATGGTCATGGTGTTCCATGGTTTGGAGGTCTCATAATTCACTCACCACCTTCTGTGGGTGGCTTTGTAGGAAATTTCCAAATTTTTTGGCTGCCCTGAGCACCGTTGCCCTTGCAGCTTAGGACTGTTGGGGAGTGTTTCCATCAGGGCAGACAGGCAGACAACACTTAGCAGGAATAAATGATCAGTCTTGTGCTTATTGCAAAAGCAGGAGCAACAGATAAGCTGGAACTAGACCTGGCAGGCAGGCAGAGAGAGGCCCTGGAGGGGTTCGCTGCAAGCTGCCACAGATGACCATGGGCTCCCTTCACTCACGTGCGGTCCGTTCCAGTGCTGCCCAGCTCATCCCACGGTTGGTCATGCCTTGGTCACAATTCTGAAACACTTAAGAAAGAAACTCATAAACTCATAGATGTCCCCCATACACAAGATACAAATGGCTCCAGTCATCCCGCTTAGGCTCCGCTGACCCCTCCACGTCCCGTTCCTGGTTCTTATGAGTCTGAGAGACTTCTCCTGGGGATGGAAGCGGCTTAAAGGGGGGTGGTACGGATGACTTCTCAGCTAGAACAGTCTCCATCTTTCTTGGGGTGAGTGAAAAGGTGACCCTGCTGGGTCAGGTGGGGTGGGAATGTGGGTGTGATTGGGTTCCAGGTGGCATTTCATCTTCCGCAGACATGGCTGGGCTTATTTGGTACTTCTCCCTCCATGTCCTCCACCACCACCCTCCTCCTGTTCCCGTCCTTCAACAAATCAGTCTCAGGCCCTTAAGAGCACCTTTGGCCGGGCGTGGTGGCTCAAGCCTGTAATCCCAGCACTTTGGGAGGCCGAGACAGGCGGATCACAAAGTCAGGAGATCGAGACCATCCTGGCTAACATGGTGAAACCCCGTCTCTACTAAAAAATACAAAAAACTAGCTGGGTGAGGTGGCGGGTGCCTGTAGTCCCAGCTACTCGGGAGGCTGAGGCAGGAGAAGGGCGTGAACCCGGGAGGCGGAGCTTGCAGTGAGCTGAGATCTGGCCACTGCACTCCAGCCTGGGCGACAGAGTGAGACTCCGTCTCAAAAAAAAAAAAAGAGCACCTTTACTGGTGCTTTCTTTCCCCAGGCATTTTTTTCTCTTTTTTCATTGTTTTTTTTTTCCCTTTAAACTCAGGGGCAAAAATCCCTAGGACTTTTGATCCAAAGACGGCAATTATCACTAAGTGGTTTATTTCCTTCTGAGACCTAGCCAAGGCTCTCAGAGCCAATGCTGCTGGTACAACTACTCTATCTTAATGAGATAGGTTGGATAAGTGTGGATCCTTCCAGCTGGGTCCTTCTGATCAGTGCAAAGCAGTCTTTTATTTTGTAACACATTTCGAGCAATGGCTTGGGAAGTAAACACCATCTGAGACTGGCTGGCCGGAGGCAAAGGGAGATGGCAGGCAGTTGAGCCTGCCTGTAGGTTCTCTCAGCAGTGACTTCCTTTTTCCCTTCCTTCTTCTACCTAGCGCTGTATGTGAGGGGATTAACTGGGTTTTTTTGTTGTTGTTTGTTTTGTGAGATGGTGTCTCCCTCTGTCACCCAGGCTGGAGTGCAATGGCGCAATCTTGGTTTGCTGCAACCTCTACCTCCTGAGTTCAAGCAATTCTCCTGTCTCAGCCTCCCAAGTAGCTGGGATTACAGGCACGTACCATCATGCCCGGCTAATTTTTGTAATTTTAGTAGAGACGGGATTTCGCCATGTTGGCCAGGCTGGTCTCAAACTCCTGACCTCAGGCGATGCACCCGCCTTGGCCTCCTAAAGGCATGAGCCCCCCAAAAGCATGAGCCACTGCGCCTGGCCGAGGTGATTAATTTTTACCTGCACCTCAGGGTTATCCAGTAACAGGCTGGCTGGGTTTGCAGGCCAGCGTGTTCCTGGTGGCAGTCGCTCACTCATTAACACTTCTGGAAGTGTTGCTTGTCTGGTTAAACTGCAAATGCTTTGCAAAGTCATGTCACTGAGCAGAGGTGTGAGACTGCCAGCCAGCCCTGCTGTGTACACTGATCGAATTAGTGAGCAAGCATCCCACTCTGATGGAATCCAAATGGAACTGTCACTGTCACTGCGGTGGAGACGATGGGGCCACATTTGCACTGAAACCTGCTCTGCGCCTTCAACAGCTGTGTAACGGCGGATGGCCATTTCCTTGAGTGGGATGAGACATTGCCTACTCGGCGTGGCTGCTGTGAGCGTGAAATGGGATCATGTGCAGAACAGCCACGCATGGTCCTTGGTGTTTGATAGACATTGGGTCCCTCTGTGGTCCCAGGCAGACACTGGGGGCGGGGGCAGAATGGATGGTCAAGTTGAGGGGCTTGGGGCTGTTTCACTGGTCTAGAAAAAGACAGCAGAAACGTTGGCAGCAGGACTTTATCGTCCGACACGGGGCTGTCTCTGAGCCTGAGCTGTGTTGGTTGGAAGTGAGCCATAATGCGGGTGTCACCCCCCCAAGCCCTGCTCAGTCCACTCACAGCCCGATGGCCAAGGGAGGACATGGCTGCCCACCACGGCAGTGTCTTCAGAGGTAAGGCATTCGTCCCGACGCTCTATGCTTCTTATACAAATTAGATATAGCTGAAGCCACCCATTAAGCAACCCAGCCTTTCTGGGACTATTTGGGTTGCCCCTGGGTCCACTAAACACAGTTAATTTTCCCCAAGCCCCCTCCGAGTTCAAGGATGTGGGGAAAAGAAAGAGATCAGCCTGTTACTGTGTCTATATAGAAAGAAGCAGACATAAGAGACTCCATTTTGTTCTGTATTTGAGATGCTGTTAATCTGTGACCCTACCCCCAACCTTGTCCTTGCAAGAGACATGTGCTGTGGTAACTCAAGGTTTAATGGATTTTGGGCGTGCAGGCTGTGTCTTTGTTCCTAGAAAAGCTAGGTATTGTCCAAGGTTTATCCCCATGTGATAGGATGAAACAATGCTGCTAAAAGGTTTATCTCTAGGCACAGGATTTTCCTTTAAACTTATTCATGTCACAGAGATCCTTGTTCTTACGTCTTACTGCTGATTTCCTCCCTAAAAGCGATCCTATTGTCCTGCCACTCCCTTATCTTTAAGATGGTAAAGATAATTATCTATAAATACTAAGGGAACTCAGAGACCGGTGCCGGCGTGGGTCCTCTGTAAGCTGAGCGCTGGTCCCCTGGGCCCCCGCTTTTCTTTCTCTATACTTTGTCTCTGTGTCTTATTTCTTTTCTCAAGTCTCTCGTTCCACTTAACGAGAAACACCCACAGGTGTGGAGGGGCAGGCCACCCCTTCAAAGGAGGCTCCCTCCCCTCCTCCTCCCACTCGCTTCTCCCAGCCTCCCTGACTCCTACGCTCTGGGATCTGCTCCCCACCATGGGATGAGGAAGCTGAACGGCATGGTGACGCAGCTGCCCTGCACGCAGCCACACCATGGGCTGGAGATGCCACTGTCCGCTCGGTTTAATGATCAATTAGCTCCCTGCCAGGAAGTCCTTTCTGACCTGGTTTGCCCCTCAGTCCCTCGGGCTCGGACCTAGTGCCTGCAGCAGGACAGCCATGGCCGCCAACTCCACCAGCGACCTCCATGCTCCCGGGACGCAGCTGAGCGTGGCTGACATCATTGTCATCACCGTGTATTTTGCTCTGAATGTGGCCGTGGGCATATGGGTAAGGGGAACTGTGGTGGTGGCGGCCAACTGGGCTCTCAGGGCGGGTGCTTGGTTTGGGAACCGGGGTCCAGCATGTCCCTGTGGTGTCAGCATTGGTCCCACCTGGTGGCCTGGTGATCCTGTGGTCCTCCTCCCAGCCTGGGGCAGATTTGCTTGGAGACCTTGACCAAGCCCCTTTCTCTATTTGGGTAATGGCGTCTCCATCTGTAAAGTGAGGAGAAGGAAGGTCTCTGTAACAGGTAACTGGGCTTTTGTGCTGCTGCCCAGTTGGAGTCCTTGGGTGTGGCCATCAGCCTCCTGGTCCCAGTCTCCATGGTGTCAGTGATTCCCATCTGCTTGAACAACAGGCTCCCAGGGATTCCCTGGCTGCACCTAGAGCTGCTGCATCAGAATCCAGAGGAAGGGAGGGCCCTGGGAGCTAGGGGTCTTTATTTTTAACAAGCTCCCTGGGATTCATATCCTGTGGCCTAGCTCTAGATCATAAGCCAGTTTTTCCTCCTTTCGTAAGAGTGAGAAGTGAGCAGTGATCTGACCCCACGCACAGATTCCAGGCGCAGCGGGGCCCTTGGAGACAGGCTGTGTCATGTGCAGATGGAGAAGCCAAGGCTCTGGCCCTGCAGTGAGGGAAGGGCTCCCCTTTGGTCTATCGTGGAAGCCTTCCTGAGGGAAGGTGGACACAGCCTGGTCCAGGTCACCTGCTCCATGCTTAGTGCCTGGAGGTTGGGCTCCACTTCCTTAGTCCCAGAGATCCCCAGGCTGGCATCCCTGAGCCCTGACAGTCTCCTGGGGAGAATGAGTACTCCTTCTTCTTTTTTTCTTTTTTTTAACTGAGACGGAGTCTAGCACTGTCACCCGGGCGGGAGTGCAGTGGTGCTATCTTGGCTCACTGCAACCTCCACCTCCTGGGTTCAAACAATTCTCCTGCCTCAGCCTCCCAATTAGCTGGGATTACAGGCGTCCACCACCACGCCCAGGTAATTTTTTGTATTTTTAGTAGATACAGGGTTTCACCATGTTGGCCAGGCTGGTCTTGAACTCCTGACCTCATGATTTGACCGCCTTGGCCTCCCAAAGTGCTGGCATTACAGGCGAGAGCCACCACACCCGGCCAAGTATCCCTTCTTATCTACCATAACCCCTGGCCTAAGCACGAAGGCCTGGCAAACAGGAGACTGGTCACGTCCCCTTAGTTTTCTGGGCCTCAGTGTTCTGATCTGTGACATGGAGACACCACCTACCTGGGGTGAGGTCTGCTATCAAGAGGCCCGCACAGGACCAGACCTTGCTGCTGCCATTGGTTCTACAGTGGTAGTGGTGGTGGTGGTGGTTGTAGCAGTGGTGATTATAATAGTAGCAGCCGCAGTCATTAAAATTATCACAGGTTGGATTTCAAAAATCTAAATCCCAAAATCTGAAACATTTTGAACATCAACATGATGCTCAAAGCAAGTGCTCATTGGAGCATCTCAGATTTTAGATGTTTGGGTTGGGGATGCTTCACGGGCAGGTATTCTGCAAATATCCCCAAATCTGAAAGAGTCTGAAATTCAAAACTCTTCTGGTTCCAAGTATTTCGGATAAGGGCTCCTCAACCTGTATGTGATTAAATATTAACTCACAAGTAGCCCAGTGCTGGCCATCGGCAAAGCCGAGTTCAAGTCTCGGCTCTGCTCTGTGTACTTAAGTCAAGTCACTTAACCTCTGTGGTCTTCAGTTTCCTCAAACACGCAATGTGGGTTTCTGTGCAGCCCACATCTCAGGGCTGTTCCAAGGAGCAAGGGGCCAATAGAAGTGAAAATCTGTTGCAAACTGTAATGTGCTATATTCCTGTGAGAGTTGGTGGCTAGAATTCAGTGGAAGAGGTGCCCACGTGGGGCAGAACAGGCAGTGGAGGGTTTCTGGATGAGGGGAGGTAAGGGCCAGGTAAGATCTGAGAGGGAAAGAGGAGGGGAGACAAGGCTGTCCTGGCTAGCACAGGTGGGGTATTTCGTCAGAAGTGCACATCTAAGAAAGATGTTCTGGGCACCTGAGGCCAGGCCCTTTGTAGCCCAGTGACTTGGGTCACCAGCCCTTGTTGCCCATGACCCACCTCTCCTAGCTCAGCCTTGCTGTTTGCAGGTTGGTGCCCCTGGCAGTAGGGCTGTAGGAGTTCTGCCCTGTCCCTCCAAGCAGGCCAGGCTGGCCCGGTGGGGAGTGGCTGGCCAGAGAGCAGTGAGCACATCCAGAAAAGATCAGAACCAGACAGGGAGGATGCTGGAGCTGCATCCCACAGGGAGAAGCAGACAGAGCAAGCCAGGCAGGTGCAGCCTTGCAAAGATGTGTAGATGGTGGGCCTGGGAGAGTCTGCGGCGGGAGCCTTTAAGGAAGAGATGTTCCTGGAGGAGGGGACTTTGAGCTGAGCCTTTGCATTCATTAAAATATCTGTTAACAAGTGACAGAAAACTACTTTCAAATGAGCTCGAAGATTATAGGAAATGTAGGGCGGGCGCAGTGGCTCACTCCTGTAATTCCGGCACTTTGGGAGGCTGAGGCGGGCGGATCACGAGGGCAGGAGCTCGAGACCAGCCTGGCCAGCATGATGAAACCCCATCTCTACTAATAATGCAAAAATTAGTCGGGTGCCTGTAATCCCAGCTACTTGGGAAGCTGAGGCAGGAGAATCGCTTGAAACCAGAAGGCAGAGGTTGCAGTGAGCTGAAATCACGCCACTGCACTCCAGCGTGAGCAAAAGAGTGAAAGTTTGTCTCAAAACAAACAAACAAAAAAAAGAATACAGGAAATGTAATTGCATCCAGCAACAGAAAGGGCTTCAGGTGCAGTATGATCCAGGTTCACAGCATTATTAAGGATATGGCTACACCTCACTGTGGTTCTCTTAGCCTCCATCCATGTGTAGCTCTGTCCTAAGCCACCTCCCCTCATTTCCTGATGTGAAATGACCAGCCCAGTGATTGAGCCTGAGTTAAAATCCAGGCTGCGCCACTTGCTAGATGGGTATGTTTTCATCTCTGACACCATCAGGTTCCTCATTGGTAACATGGCACCTACTTCATAAGAGCTGTTGCGAGGACTAAGAACTCCACACAGCTCAAGCAGTTGAAGCCAACTCTGGCATAGGGGGTCCTTGGGGAGCCTTAAATGGGTACATGTGGCCCCAGCAACTGCCAGCAGCCCCCAGAGCCCTGGATATAAGAAGGCAACTGACAATGCCCACTATAGGCTTGAAAGATGAGAAGTGTCAGGAGAAAGCACTGGCCGTAACCATAGATGCTCTGAAGTTGTGCAGTGCACCCCGTACACATCTGGATATGGCCATCCTGGCCAAGATGGTGAGCCTTCAGACTATGCTGCATGTAGTATGGCAAGATCACAGCACACAAAGAGAAAGTGGTGGGAGCTGGAGCTGGAGCTGGAGAGAAACATTCAGGAGCCACATCAAAAGTTCTGAACTGGGTGTGGTGGTGTCCACGTGGTTCCTGCTACTCAGGAAGCTGAGGCGGGGAGATCACATGAGCCCAGGAGTTCAAGACCAGCCTGGGCAACATAA
>NW_012101335.1:85616-86530 GCF_000951045.1 Mandrillus leucophaeus
GTGAACCCAGGAGGCGGAGCTTGAAGTGAGCCGAGATCGCCCCACTGCACTCCAGCCTGGGCGACAGTGCAAGACTCCGTCTCAAAAAAAAAAGAAAAAAGAAAAATCCATGTACTCACTGACCCTTATCAAACACTTACCAGATGCCAGGCACCATTCTCAGCATGCTACATGTATTAACCCACTAAAGCTCATAAAAACCCTCTGAGCGTTGGGAAGCCAACGCAGGCGGATCACATGAGGTCAGGAATCACATGAGACCAGCCTAGCCAACATAGCGAAACCCCCTCTCTACCAAAAACACAAAAAAATTAGCCAGGTGTGGTGGTGTGCACCTGTAATCCTAGCTACTCTGGAGGCTGAGGCAGGAGAATCGCTCAAACCCCGGAGGTGAATATCGCAGTGAGCTGAGATCCTGTCACTGCATTCCAGCTTGGGTGATGGAGTGAGACTCTGTCAAAAAACAAAACAAAACAAAATTCATGAAGGAAGAACTTCTTAGGACCATGTTACAGAGGAAGAAACCAAGGCACCTGCGTTCAGTAACTTGCCCAAGGTAACATGGCCAGGAAGCAGAGAAGACAGGATTTTACTCCCAGACATTCTGATTGCAGATTTTTTTATTCCATCTACATGGAGGACAAAATTCTACACTCCCCCAAAACCAAGGCATGTGGGAATACGTGGGTAAGGAACTGACTGCTTCTGTTCTTTTTATAAAAGTTGAGATGAAATTTACATAATATACAATTCATTATTTTAACAATTTTAATTAATTTATTTATTTAGAGACGGCGTCTCACTCTGTCCCCAGGCTGGAGTGCAGTGGCGCGGTCTCGGCTCACTGCAACCTCCACCTCCCGGGTTCAAGCAATTCTCCTGCCTCAGCTTCCCGAGTAGCTGGGACTACAGGC
>NW_012101335.1:86580-87497 GCF_000951045.1 Mandrillus leucophaeus
GCCTGACCAACATGGAGAAACTCCGTCTCCACTAAAAATACAAAATTAGCTGGGCGTGGTGGCACATGCTTGTAATCCCAGCTATTAGGGAGGCTAAGGCAGGAGAATCATTTGAACCCAGGAGGCAGAGGTTGCGGTGAGCCAAGATCGCGCCATTGCACTCCAGCCTGGGCAACAAGAGCGAAACTCTGTCTCAAAAGTAAATACATAAATACATAAATACATAAATAAATAATAGATAAATAAAACTTTGAATGGTGAGTCCATACAATGAAGCCTAATCATCTTGAGTATAGGGCAGGGCAATTAATTCGGGAAGAAAGAGACCTGCATATTGATGGATATATTTTGTGATCCAGCCTTATGTATGTTCTGAAAAGAAATATAAAATCTATGTCTAAATACCTGTCCTGTGCCCCTCTTTTCAAATTCTTCTGTTTTTTCCTTTTTTCTTTCTTTTTTCTTTTTTTCTTTTTTGAGACACAGTCTTGCTCTGCAGCCCAGGCTGGAGGGCAGTGGCGCCATCGCGGCTCACTGCAGCCTTGACTTCCTGGGCTCAAGTGATCCTCCTACCTCAGCCTCTCGAGTAGCTGGGGTTACAAGCATGCACCACCATGTCCAACTAATTTTAAAACTTTTTATAGAGACAGAGTCCCACTATGTTGCCCAGGCTGGTCTTGAATCCCTGGCTTGAGCAACCCTCCTTCGTTGGCCTCCCAAAGTGTTGAGATTACAGGCATGAGCCACCATGCCCAGATGATTTAACTTCAATTTCTCCCATCCAAATAGCACTAAGGAGGGGCTTGAAAAATCCACATACCAGCCAGGCGCAGTGGCTCATGCCTGTAATCCCAGCACTTTGGGAGTCCTAGGCGGGCGGATCACGAAGTCAGAAGATCGAGACCATCCTGGCCAAC
>NW_012101335.1:88867-133685 GCF_000951045.1 Mandrillus leucophaeus
GGCCTCCCAAAGTGCTGGGATTACAGGCGTGAGACACCACGCGTGCCCATTTTAACCATTTTAAAGTGTGCAATTCATGGCATTTCGTACATTTGCAATGTTGGGCAACCATTACCTGTAGCTAGCTCCAAAACATTTTCATCACTCCAAATGGATACCCTGTCCCCATAAGCAGTCAAGCACCATTATTCCTGCCCCGCAGCCCCTGGCAACCACTCATCTGCTTTCTATCTCTATAAATGTGCCTGTTCTGGACATTTCATATAAATGGAATCATACAATTCGTGGCCTTTTGTGTCTGTCTCTGTTGATGAAGCATCATGTTGTCAAGGTCCATCCAAGTTGGGCGTGCGTCAGAGTTTCATTCCCAAGATATCTGTTGTTGTTTTTTGAGATAGGATTTCACTCTGTTGCTCAGGCTGGAGTGCAGTGGCACAGTCACTGCTCACTGCATCATCCACCTCCTGGGCTCAAGTGATTCTCCCACCTCAGCCTCCTAAGTAGCTGGGGCCACGGGTGTGTGCCACCACACCCTGCATTTTTTGTAGACCTGGGATCTCACTATGTTGCCCAGTCTGGTCTCAAACTGCTCAGCTCAAGTGATCTGCTTGCCTCAGCCTCTCAAAGTGCTGGGATTACAGGCATGAGCTACGGCACCCAGCAGAACTTCATTCCTACTGAAGACTGAATAATATTCCTGTATATAGGATACACCACATTTTGTTTATTTACTCATCAGTCAACAGAAATGTTGGTTGTTTTCACTTTTGGCTATCATGAATAATGCTGCTATGAACGTTCGTGTACAAGTTTTTGAGTGGATGTGTATTTTCAGTTCTCTTGGACATGCACCTAGGAGTGGAACTTCTGGGTCATATGGTGATTCTATGCGTAACTTTTTGAGGAGCTGCCACGCCGTTTCCGCAGCAGCAGTCCCATTCTACTTCCCACCAGCAGTGCACGGGCTTCCAACTCCTGTCTCGTCTTTCTCTTCTTGCAGTCCTCTTGTCGGGCCAGCAGGAACACGGTGAATGGCTACTTCCTAGCAGGCCGGGACATGACGTGGTGGCCGGTGAGTGCACTCTGACTTCTCACACACCCCACTTTGTCCGTGGGGCTGTGTCTGATCTCTAGGTCACCTGGCACCTGCATCTCTGAGCCAGTCCAATTCCGTGGAACAGGCCGGAGGCGGGCAGGAGGTCCCCAAGTGAGGGGCATAGGTCTGAGCTGCTAGAAATTGTGTAAGGGGCAGGGGCTTTGGAGTCTGAAACTTACATCCACTCCTTAGCTGTGCAGCTAGTCATGGGTAGAACTCACACCCTGGGCTCCTCATCCGTGAGGTGGGGCTAGGATGCCGCTTAGGTTTGTGAGGATGAAGGAGAAGCTGTCAGGCCCAGGATGGGGCCGGTGCAGGGAGCCTGCCTCTGATGCGTTTCCCTTTCTCTCCTCCAGATCGGAGCCTCCCTCTTCGCCAGCAGCGAGGGCTCTGGCCTCTTCATTGGACTGGCGGGCTCAGGCGCAGCAGGAGGTCTGGCCGTGGCAGGCTTCGAGTGGAATGTGAGTCCTGGAGGACAGGCAGCCTGTGGGAGAGCCAGGGCACAGGGTGCGGCCACAGCCCTGGAGGGGGGCAGCTCCCAGTGGCTGGTGTCAGCCCATGTCCAGGTGGGCTCTGTGCAGTGCCCAGAGCCCACCTGGGCCATATCCTGTCTTCAGAATACCAAGGTGCTGGATGGCACAACTGGCAGGGAGCTGTGGGCCTTTCCCCAGACTCAGAGAGGGGAAGGAGCCACCCAGGATCTCATAGCAAGTCAGGAGGGGCGGGGGGAAGCCAGGCCACCAGACGGCTCTGTCTGCTGTGTCTCTGGAGCAGAGCTGTGGGAGCTGCACCTGCAGTCCTCACCTGCCTCTGTCCCCACAGGCCACGTACGTGCTGCTGGCACTGGCGTGGGTGTTCGTGCCCATCTACATCTCCTCAGAGGTGAGTCTACTCATGAGGCCTCCAACCGGGGGGCTGGGCCTTGGTCCAAGTTGATGGTAGTAATGGGCAGGACCACCGTGGCCTCACATCAGGACTTGGTGAACTCTTAGGGCTGGGTTTGCTATTAGCCCAGCTAACATTTGTATCAACCCACTAAGGTGGGTCCCCTCGAACCTCAGCCTGGGTGCTGTGTTGGCTGCTTTCCACGGCCCTGAGCGCTGCATCTCAGGAACAATGTCCCATCCAGCAGAGCACATAGGCTGCACACCTGGGCCATGCACCTGGTTTGCACACCTGGCCCACACACCTGGGTGGCATACCTGGGCTGTACACCTGGGTGGCATGCCTGAATGGCACACCTGGCTGCACCATCCTCGACTCTGCCCACTCCTTCAGCCCTGGCCATGCAGCCACTAAGTCCAGTCAGCTCCACTTCCCGGATGTCTCTCAGCCTGTCCCCAGCTCTGCCCCTCGCAGCCACCTCCCTCATCCAGCCTCATCATAGTGCACCTGGGTTTGTCAAAACAGCCTCTAAACTTGTCCCTCTGTCTCCAGCCACGGCCCCTCCAATCCATTCCTCGTCTCAGCCCTAAAGAGCCAGTCTTGGGATCTCAGCCTGCCACTCCCCTGCCTGACACCCGCAGGACACAGCTGGAGCAGCCTGGGCTTCAAGGCCGGGTGCTGAGGCTGTAAGGGGTCAGTGCCTGGGCCTTGCCCTTGAGAAGCTCACAGCTGCTTTGTGGCGGTGGGAGAGGCAGAGTGACTGAGACAGGCCCTGTCTGGAGCGCTGGGCATCATCTGGGGGATGCTTAGCCCCTACCCATGTGCCTCCCCAGATCGTCACCTTACCTGAGTACATTCAGAAGCGCTATGGAGGCCAGCGGATCCGCATGTACCTGTCTGTCCTGTCCCTGCTACTGTCTGTCTTCACCAAGATATCGGTGAGCTGCCCCCCGCTCCCTGCTGGCATAGCCTGGAAACACCCTCAATCTGTGAGCCCCTCAAGTGGACCTGACGTCTTCTCATTCATCTCTGCCTTGTTTCACAGCTGGGCAGACTGAGGCCCAGAGAGGGGCAATGACTTACCTGGGGTCACGCCGCGAGTCTGGACAGGTGGTCCAGAGCTCCCTAGTCAGGGACAGAACACAACCTGCTGACTTCTGCTCTGACACAGGGTGTTAGGATGGTCTGAGGTCAGCACTGGGGCCGACACGGGGATGAGCCAGGACCTCCCACTAGGGGGCGCCAAAAGCCCACGTGGTCTTGGCCCTGTCTGGTCTGCACTGAGCTGACCTGCCTCTCACCCCAAGGTTGGTGGGCTCCATCGCTGACACCTATCCTTGGGGGCCTGGCCCTGCCCCACTGGCATATTAAGAGCAGGAACACACCTCGAATGTCAGGGTCAGAAGAAGCATAGAGCTCATCTTGTCCAAGCCTCTGACTTTACAGAGAGGGAAACTAAGGCTCACGGAGGGGAAGATTATCCCAACCCTCCTGGTGACCATGTGGCAACACCAGGCCTTTCGCTCTCACTCCAAGTCCCTGGGGGCAGCCAGCTTCATCCAGCCCCAGGCTTCTGAAGGGGCTTGAGTCCTGGGGCTGCCTGATTCTGAGGGGGCCGACACTAGCCCCTGAGACCCCCAAGCGTCCCTGTGCCTGGGGCTCCTCCCTTGTAAGGAGGGGCAGCTGACCCTATCTCCCAGGGTTCCTGTGAGGCCGGTGAGGGCTGCTGTGTCTGTGGGAAGTGCTCTGTGAGGCCCGGCTTTCCCTCAGAGGCAAACGGCCTCCTGGGCCGTCTTCATTCAGCTCTGGGACTAGGAAAGCCCAGAAGAGGCGTCGATTTAGTGGAGGGAATGGAGGCGCAGGAGAGGTAGAGGCCTCGCTGGTCAACCAGGAGCTGTGGGCAGGATTACCTGGAAAGAGGGCCCTGAAAGGGTCCATCCAGAGCCCCCACTGGGCCTCCATCTGCACTGGCGTTGCTGGGTGACTCTGAGGGGGTTCCCAGAGTGTCTCATCCTTCTTGTGGGCAGGTCTCGGGGGTGGCCAGCAGCAAACCCTGGGCCACAGTCTTCGCCAGATGCCCTTGGTGTACTGTAGGAGGTTTGCTTTCTCTGGGAGCCCTTTAGAGTCCGGAGGGACTTGGCCTTGGCCTGCCCTTAAGGCTGAGTTTAGAGTTTTCCACTCATATTCTCCCTTCCTCTCCCACATTTCTTGATCTCCACCCCACCCCATGCCAGCCACCTCCCTGGAAGCCAGAGATACAGAAATAAACAAGACCTGGCCCCAGCCTGCCAGGGGCTCGCACTGCAGTGAGAAATAGATGGATGCATGGGACAGGCGTGAAGCTCAGAAGAGGACACAGCGGGGCTTGCTGGGGGTGGCATTTGAGTTGGGCTCTGATGGAAACAGGGATGCCGAGGGGGGACAGGAGGAAATGACAAAGAGAGAGGTGAGAAGAGGCAGGATGTGTCTCGGGGTGGTCGGGTCTGGAGCCCTAGACTGTAGGGATCACTAAGTCAGACACCTCTGGGGACCAGATAAAAAACAGTGTGGGGAGAAGCTGGGAGTGAGTAATAGGCAGTAGTGGGGACAAAAGCAAACCAGAGAACATGCCTCAGCATTCACACACGACAGGCCCGTTGCCACATTTGCCTCTTAGCTGCCAGCTTTCAGCGTCTGGCCTGCAGTGAGAGATGAGGTGAGGGAGGTTTAATTGTAAGAGGTTGAAGTATCCAGGGAGCCCAAGTGGAACAGGGGTGGTGTTTTAAGTAGGAGAGTGACATGGTCGTGTTTGTACTTTGTGTTCTCTGGAATCTTCCAGAGGGTGGACTGGAGGGGAGAGAGACAAGAGGAGGCCAGGCCTGTGAGGAGGCCCCAGGTAGGTCTGGTGAGGGAGGGAGGCTGAGCCGCGGGCACAGGGTTTCACCCTGCTGGCTTCTCTGCAGTGGAGCTTATATCTCACACTCGGAGGGTCCTGAAAGTGGATGGCTTGGGCGGGACTTCTAGAAAGGCAGAGGGGGCTGGCACAGTGGCTGGCGCCTGTAATCCTAGCACTTTGGGAGGCTGAGGCGGGCGGCACGGTGGCTCCCGCCTGTAATCCTATCATTTTGGGAGGCTGAGGCGGGCAGATTGCCTGAGCTCAGGAGTCAAAGACTAGCCCGGGCAACACGGTGAAACTCCATCTCTACTAAAATGCATAAAATTAGCCACATGTAGTGACGTGCGCCTGTAGTCCCAGCTACTCAGGAGGCTGAGGCAGGAGAACTACTTGAACTGGGGAGGTGGAGGTTACAGTGAGCTGAGTCTCCAAAAAAAAAAAAAAAAAAGCAGAAAGAAGAGCTCAGTGAAGTGAGAGGATCTTAGGGACAATCTTGTCCGGCTCTCCGAGTTTACAGATGACACAACTGAGGTCCAGGTCACAGCGAGTCAGGCAGGGACTACTGTTAGAACCCAGGCCTGTGCCTCCCGGCCAAGAGGCCCAACCTCAGCTCTGCTGCCCTGAAGCAGCCAGGACGTGGCCCTTCAAACTCCACTTTGTGATGGGAGTGATTCAGTGTACCCAACTATAAAGCAGTGAGCACCCACTCACATCAAGGCTGGGCTTCAGAACCAACGCTGGGGCTGCCTGGATGAAGCAGAGGCCGAAGCTTGAGGAACGCTAATTGCTGGGCTTGGCTGCGAGAGGACTGGTACCCTGGCTGTTTGAAGTGCATGCGCCCAGGCGGTTCCCAGAGGTCCTGACCTCACTGGGCTGTGCCCCAGGAATGCCTCATGTGTCTGCGCGTCCAGCACCTGTCCCAGCCGCTGCCTGTGTAGACAGAGATCTTAGGGTGCCTGCTGCCGTCCCTCAGGCAGGGGCACTGGCCCACAGGAGGACCCGCGATGGCAGGGCACGGAGAATCACCACCCTGACCCTCAGACGAAGGGACCCAAATCCAGCTCCATCACTGTGGGGCTCTAGCCAGTCATTTAGCCTCTGGAACCGGGCGCGATGTCCCCTGCCACTTGCAGTAAAGGTCCTCCACGGGGTCGCTTTGCGCCCTCACTGACCTCACCCCTCCCTCGCCCTGTTGCCCCCACCCACTCCAGCCACACTGGCCTCTGCGCTTCCATGGACACACCAGGCATGTTCCTACCTCGAGGCCTTTGCATTTGCTGTGGCCTCTGCCTGGAACCTTCTGCCTGGATATCCACGTGGCTCCCTCATGTCCCTCAAGTTTTTCCACTCCCTCTATCTTCACCCCCGTCCCCGCGGGCCAGCCCCCTACCTCGCTCTACCCCCATGGGCCGGGAATGCCTGCTGGCTGTGTGCTCTGTTGGTTCCCTTGCTCACTGGCACATCCCCAGGGTGGCCCGCATGCCTCGTGGGTCTAGGTGAGAGAATCTATGCCAGGGGTCAGCTCGTTTTTTCTGCAAAGGGCCAGAGAGGAAATATTTTCAGCTTCACAGACCACATGGTCTCTGTCCTCACTCCTCAACTCTGCCCCTGGGGCCTGAAAGTGCCTGCAGACAATACTGCAAGGCATGACTGGGTCTGGCCTGCGGGTTCTGGGCTGCCACTCCCTGCCCTATGGAAAGCGCCTACTTACTGTACACCTACTGTGTGCCAGGCCCCGGGTGAGCCCCCCACAGCCATAGATGCTTTCTAGACATCTAGACAGAGGGGGTAAGGAAACAGACCAAGGAAATCATAAGAAATCATAAGAAATGGTAAAAGTGTGATAAAAGAAGTAAACACGGTAGGGGGGTGGGGCAGAAATGGGGAGACAGGATCAGGGATTGGGCTCACTGGAGACAGCGCAGTCTGGGGTGGAAATGCCAGCCTTGCTGTAGCCTCAGGGAAAGAGCTTGGCAAGTCCAGGAGCGGGAAGCTGGTGGGGCTGGGGCTGCGTAGGGATATGGAGGGGCAGCGATGACCAAGAGCAGAGAGGCAGTGGGGACCACTCAGAGCCTCTGGGCAGGGCCTCTGCCAGGTGGGGGTGCACCTTATTCCTGGGATGGTAGAAATGCAGAACCTGGCCAGGCGCAGTGGCTCACACCTGTAATCCCAGCACTTTGGGAGGCCGAGGTGGGGGGATCACCTGAGGTCAGGACTTCGAGACCAGCCTGGCCAACATGGTTAAACCCTGTTTCTACTAAAAATACAAAAAGTTAGCCAGGCGTGGTGGCACACACCTGTAATCCCAGCTACTAGGGAGGCTGAGGCAGGAGAATTGTTTGAACCCGGGAGGCGGAGGTTTTTTTTAAAACAAAAACAAAACAGAAATGCAGAGCCCCAGGTTTTCCTTGCACAAGCCAAGTGCAGGAGGGACCGGTGAGGGGCTGGCAAGGGGACTGGGCCTAGGATGAGGTCAGTAGAGGTTTTGGGGAGTGGGTGTGTGTTTTGGAGAGGCAATCTATAGTAGCGGCCTGTGGGTCACAGGTGGGGAGTGTGGCAAGGGGGAGTCCCGGAGGATGGTGACGGCCTCCATGGAAATGGGCAAGGCTCAGGGGTAGAGGACACCAAAAAGATTTGGGAGAAATGATAGTCAACTCCTAGTGTCAGTGCAGGGCTCAGCCCAGCTTCTCTGCTGTCCCACCAAGGATGGGAGATACAAGTTCCATGTGGGGGCCGGGCACGGTGGCTCAAGCCTGTAATCCCAGCACTTTGGGAGGCAGAGACGGGAGGATCATGAGGTCAGGAGATCGAGACCATCCTGGCTAACATGGTGAAACCCCATCTCTACTAAAAATACAAAAAACTAGCCGGGCGAGGTGGCGGGCGCCTGTAGTCCCAGCTACTCAGGAGGCTGAGGCAGGAGAATGGCGTAAACCCGGGAGGCGGAGCTTGCAGTGAGCTGAGATCCGGCCACTGCACTCCAGCCTGGGCGACAGAGCGAGACTCCGTCTCAATAAAAAATAAAAAAATAATAATTAAAAAAAAAAGTTCCATGTGGGAAGGTAGCCGAGAGGGGGCAGGGCAGGGGCCCAGGACAGGGCAGCCGGAGCACCAGGGCCGGTCTCCAGCCTTCTTCGGCCTCAGACATGACCTGGAGTGAACGGTTTCCATCGACTGGAGATGGAGTGAGGCTCCTTCATGCACATGGGGAGCTTGGGGTTCTCAGCTGTGCAGAGCCCACCAGATCAGCCCCATCCTGCACCCCATGGCCCATACGTCCTCTCTCAGCCTTGCTCCCTCCCTGTGTACGGGGCTTCCGCCCTTGCAAGCCCCCAGTGATGGCTAGATGGTGCCAGGAGAGGAGTGGCCTTCTGCCAACAGCATGCGCTCTCTGGGAGGGCCCCTGCCATGAGGTTCCTCCCCAGGACCTCGCAGGCCCCGGGGTCAGCCAGCAGGAAGGGCACGTCCTTGGGGCCACCTCTTAGGACGGTGGGACTTTGACAAAGTCATTTCACTTCTCCATGCCCAGGTGCTCCCCACGGTGGAGTGGAGGGGATTATCACACCCACCGGGTAGGATGGGGGAGACCTGAAAGACATCAGGGCGGCATGTGGCCCAGAGGCACATTTGTCACTTGTCAAAAGTGGCCAGTCAGCAGGGCATCCTGGGGGACTGCCAGGGCCGTGAAGGACCGGCAGGGTTTCTGGGTACAAGATGAAGGGAGGAGCTGTGGGGGTCCTGTGTGGGGAGGAAGGAGCAGGGAGGTGGACAGGACACTTTGTGCAGGGTGAGTGTGGGGCCACATCACAGGAGCAGGCGGGCGCCTCTGAACAGACCTGGGAGTGGACCAGTAGCTCCAGCCCCATGGGTGGCGGCCTAGAGTGAGGTCCTGGTTTGACCTGTGCCCCAGCAGTGGCCCTTCCTCGGGATGCCGTTCCCAGGTGCAGTCTTGTTGATTTTGTTCTCAGTGTTTTCCCTCCATGGGCAAGTTCCTCTGCTCTTCGGGCCTTGACCTCCCCATCCGTGCCTTCTAGGAGCTGGAATAGACTCTGGGCCGGGCGCGGTGGCTCACGCCTGTAATCCCAGCACTTTGGGAGGCCGAAGTGGGTGGATCACCTGAGGTCAGGAGTTCGAGACCAGCCTGGCCAACATGGCAAAACCCCATCTCTACAAAAATACAAAATTAGCCAGGCGTGATGACACACACCTGTAGTCCCAGCTACTCAGGAGGCTGAGGCAGGAGAATCGCTTGAATCTGGGAGGCAGAGGTTGCAGTGAGCTGAGATCGTGCCACTGCACTCCAGCCTAGGAGATAGAGCAAGACTCCGTCTCAAAAAAAAAAAAAAAAAAAGGCTGCAGTTGCTCCTGGGTCACTGGGGAGGGAGGCACAGAGGAGAGTTGGCTATCTCAAACGGTCCCAGGGGGCATCCCGTGCCAGGGTGAGGGGGTGGAGGGGCTGCAGGGTGCCGGCAGGTATGGAGGGGCTAGGTGGCTGGCTATGTGTGCTCCACACCCACTTCCCCATGTCACAGATCAGGGGCACTGAGGTTCAGGGGGTAAAGTGGCCTGCTCAAAGCCATGCGGCTGGGACACAGCAGACCAGGGACACAGAGCCAGGGCTGTGTGGCTCTTGGCGTCTGTCAGGCTGAAGCTTGCCCGGGCCCACAGAGAAGAGTGCTCAGGCTGCAGGAGGGCTTGGATAGGGCTAGGTGTTGTCTGACTTCCTCACCCGGGGGCTGCCTGGGAGTTACAGGCAACTGCACACCTACTGGGCCTCTAGTATCAGCAGCAGCAAACCTTCACTGGATGCCACGTAGGGTCCAGTCTATAGGGGAGACAGCAGTGAAAGGCCCACCGCACACCCTTGCTCCTGCCGTTCCTGCACCTGCAGGACTTCTCTTCAGTCTTTGGGGCCTGCCACCGTGGAAGGAAGGACAGGAAGGAGGCAGGCAGGCAGGAGGGAGGGTGCATGAACAATAAACTCAAAGAGCAGAGGGGCTGGCATGGCTGTGTTTTGAACGATGAGAAGCAGAGGCTGGGATGTTCCAGGGCAGAGGGAATCCGGTGAGCCGGTGAGCAAAGACCTGGAGGCAGCTAAGTTCTGGGCATGGGATGAAGGGCTATATGTCTGGCGTGGCTAGAGCCAGAGGCCAGGCACACAGACCCGGGTTCTGTCCAGAGGCAGCCAGGGTCCAGCGGGAGTCTGGAGCGGTGACTTTAGGACAGAAGCTTGCAGGCTGCTGTAGTGGGCCTTCTAGAAGCCTCCTGGTCCCTCTTGACCTTCCCTCTCCTGGCAACTCCAATCTCTGATACCTACTAGGGGCTGACTTTGAGGACGTCCTTTCCCTTCCTGGGGCCTCAGTTTCTCCTCTAGTCTGATGGGGCAGCGGCTTGAAGAGTCCGTCCTGCTCTGATATTCAGCACCTCTGCACTTCTCTGCTTGGGCTGGAGGCAGATCAAGCCCCCACCCCCCACCACACCTTCCCCTGAACCACCTGCCCTTCCTACACACACACACACAGAGAGAACCAAAGATAAGGACCAGAAGGGGCCGAGGTTCTACTGAAAGCCCCTGGCCAGTTTCCAAACTGGCTGGTCTCTCTAAGACAGGTTGAGAGGCGCCTGGAGGGAGAGGTACAGGAAGCACAGGCTTTGGAGCCAGATCCCAACCCGCCTGGGCCCTGTGTCCCTGGGACTGGGGGAGGCAGGGATCCCTGCCTGGGGGAGCTCAAAGGGGCCTGGGGCCTGCACTTCCTGGGCCTCGTGCAGATGTGTCCCCACACTAGGAAGCGCAGGTCTCCGGCCTTCTCAGGAAGCTCCTGGCCCCAGCGGCTGTGTGTTGGCTCATCTCGCATCTCCTGAGTCAAAGCAGAGCGGTAGATTTAGGAACTCGGGGTGGAGCAAGATGAAGCCTGTTACCAGCCCATGTCCCAGACAACAGGGTCCTGCCCTCCCTCTCTCTGGGCCCCCACTGCCAGCTAGAGGGTGGGATTCTGGTCTGTGAGGCCCATGCCAGGCTGAGGTTGGCCTCCAGGCTAACATTCCTGCCTTTAGGAGGAGCAGTCCCAGCTTCTGCGAGGGCAGGGGCTGTGTTCAGTCAGTGTGGAGACCAGCTTCAGCCCGAGACCCAGCCTCTGAGCCACTGCAGGCTTCAGTTCCAAACCCACCGGGGGGTGGGGGCAGGAAGCAAGGCTGACCCTCTGTTTCCTGGCCCGCCCAGCACACACTTTTCCTGAGGCCTACTGGTCTTCACGGACTCCTCACAAACTCCTCATCAAGGTCCCCCTGGGAACCGAGGGGACAGGGCTCCACCTTTTATCCCCTGGGGAAGGGGCCAGGTTCAATAACAACGCTGCTTTCAGGAAGGGCATTGGCCACTTTGGACTTTATTAGTAACAGTAACGTCCCCTGACATCCACACAAGCTTGCACCTTCTCCATGGCCAGTTCTTCCCCCAACCTCACAATGGCCCCCGTGATGCAGGCAGACAGGCGAGTGGGGGTCTCCCTTCCTCATCCACAGGCCACTGAGGCCCAGAGAGGGCCTTGCCTGGGGTCACCTAGGGAGTGGCTTGCTGGAGCCCTGGGTCTAACAGCGACTTCAGCCACCCACACAAGCCTCTCTCCCTCCGCAGCTGGACCTGTACGCGGGGGCTCTGTTTGTGCACATCTGCCTGGGCTGGAACTTCTACCTCTCCACCATCCTCACGCTCGGCATCACGGCCCTGTACACCATCGCAGGTAAGGCGCCCACAGCAGGGAGATCCACCCAGGGGACGTGTAAAGGGGGCAGAAGGCCACCTTCTCCTACAGGCCCGAGGGAGCAGCCCAGGAAGTGGCCCCAGTAGGAGCCCCAGAAGTTCCTCCCTGTGTCCTTCCTCCCTGGGGCCAGTGCCCTCTCCAGCAACCTTGCTTCCACTGGCAGGGGGCCTGGCCGCTGTAATCTACACGGATGCCCTGCAGACGCTCATCATGGTGGTGGGGGCTGTCATCCTGACAATCAAAGGTGAGGACAAGGTCTGTGGCCATGGCGGGGCTATCCCCACAGCAAGCCCTGTGGAGTCTGGCACTGCCCGGCACTCTGCAGGACTCATGCTGCTGGGGCTCTGGGTAGCATCGCTGGGGGTGGGTGGGTTCAGGAGGTTGAGCCACTAAACAGTCAGCCCCACTGCTGGCCCCTCAGTGACTGCCCTGGCTGGTAGAGGCTGCCCACCCTACTGCCCCGCTGTTACCAGCTCTGGCCCTGGCAAGGAGCTGACTCAGGACCAGCCACACCCACATTGGCTCAGCGCTCAATGGTGAGGTGGGGCTGTAGGCGGGTGTGAAGGCACACAACCAGGAGACCACAAAACTGCCTGGGCGGCTCCTCCCATTGTTTAAAAGCATGTACAGAATCCCAAGAGGTGATGCCACCTCCTGCAGGACAAAGGCCAAGGAGGAAAGAAGAGAGCTTGGAGATATTGGCAATACTAGTCTGGAACAGACAGGAAGCTCACAGGGCTGCCCGGAGAGAGACAGAGCTCACCGTCCCTGGAAGTATGTAAGCAGAGCCAGGAGGACCCCGCAGAGAGTGAACACATGTCTAAAGACTCTTCCAGACTCAGACACTGGGACCCTGTGGTTGAGCAGTTTCTAACCCTTGAATGGCACTTGTTCATTTGCTCTGAGCCTCACACGAACCCTTGGTCTGAATACAGAGCCTGGCCTGAGCTCCACGGAAACGGTGATGCTGGGGGACCAGCATCCAGGCAGCAGGCTGCCTCTTCCATGTCCCACTTGGAAAAGGCTAGGGAGTGGGGCCTGGGGTGGAAACTAGTTTCCTACATCCAGGCTTCTTCCTCTCAGACCAGGGGCTCTAGTGTCCCTAGGACCCACCTCATGAGAGGGATCCCAGCAGCCAGGCCCAGTCTGGAAGGGAGGGGAGTGACAGACACAGACGGGCCAGGGCTTGGCCATGCCAGGCCCTGACCCCGAGGTAGACAGGAACAGTGAGGCGTTCTGGACTGGAGAGGAAAAAGGCCCGGCTTGAGCCCGCCAGATGGGCTGTGTGGTCTTGATGGAGGCCCCATCCCTCTCTGGACCTCTGTCTCCCTCTTCTCTGTGCCTCAGGGGGTTGGGGCCACATCACCACCAGCCACTCACAGCTCTGCTAAAATCACACCCTTCAGGTGATCAGGACGAACACTTTAGAAGCCTCAGGAAGGTCCTCAAATGTCAAGAAAAATTACTGTTGCTTCCTTGAATCGACAATCAGAAACCTGGCTGAGAACCTCTTGCCCAAGGCTGATGGGTGTCCAGAGGCCAACAGTGACTCCTGCCGGGCCAGCAGGACACTGGGGTGCCCATGTGCAAAATACTCACTTAATAGTATTATTTTAAATACAAATAAAATAGTCATTCAAATACACCTTTAAAAAAAACCAAAAAACCCCTCTACCCTCACACCTTTCCAAACACTGGGAAAGATGAGGTGGAAAGAAACTCTAGTTTGGTGCATCAGGAAGTTTCCTGTGAGATGAAGGTAGGGGGAGCCCGGGGAGTCAGGGCCCCCCAACCACCAAATTGTCCCTGTCCCACCCTGACCCCTCCAGCTTTTGACCAGATCGGCGGTTACGGGCAGCTGGAGGCAGCCTATGCCCGGGCCATTCCCTCCAGGACCATTGCCAACACCACCTGCCACCTGCCGCGTGCAGACGCCATGCACATGTTTCGAGACCCCCACACAGGGGACCTGCCGTGGACCGGGATGACCTTTGGCCTGACCATCATGGCCACCTGGTACTGGTGCACCGACCAGGTGAGTGCCAATGTCTCCCGCCCATCCCACCTTCCTGCCGTCCCAGCGGGCTCTGGTAGGCCCAGGTGGCCCGTCTGCCCTCCGCATCATGAGTCCGGGCTGGGGCCTCCGAAGGTGTGGCTCCAGGCTGGGACAGGCTGCTAGGGGTCTTTGCGGTCCCGGGGGGCTTGAGCCCTCCGTTTAGAATCAGATGAGGCCCACTGGCTACCACCCGTCCTGGCCTTTAGGTGCTTCGACTGAGACAGTTTGGAGTATGGGATTCCGAAGGGACTTGAATGCTCCTCGGTGGCCTTGCCATCGGCCAAGGGGCGGGCATTTCGGGCCAGTCTTGGGCTGCCAGGATCCGGCAGCAGGCGGGATACCTGGCCTCCCTTGGCCTGCCAGCGGTGGGGGCCGGCCACGGCTGGGCCCGTGTTTCTGGTAGAGCTCTGGACGCCATCAACAGCAGAGCGGTACCTAGGGGGTCCTGGGAAGCCGTCTTTATCCCTAGTCCCTGAGGCAGGGGCCCTGTGATGATGAAACTGCTGGGCCTGGAAGAGAGAGAGCAGAGAGTGAGGCTGAGCGAGAAGGGCCAACCCCGCCCCAGCACAGGACCCTGCTCAGGCACACAGGAGCCAGCAGGCCCGGGTTCGCCTCCTGGCTCTGCCATTCACCAGCTAGTGGGCCTAGGCCAGGTGGTTTAATCACTCGATGCCTCAGTTCCCCTGTCTGTAATAGGAATAATCCTGCCCTTCGTGGGTGTAGCAAGGCAGCTTCCTCCCAGCTCACCCCCACCAGCCTCCTCTATTTCGACACAAGCCTGGACGTGGTTGGAAATGGGCTGAATGGGGTTGTCGAAAGCAATGCAGGAGTTTCTGTTGAGTGCAGGGGGTGACTCTGGCCCTGCCCCCAAGACCCTGTCACCAGCCCTCCAGGTGACCTCAGATGAACTGCTTCCCGTCTCTGGACAGAAGCAGATGGTGCCCTTGCTTTGCTTGTCCCAAAGGCCGTGGGCAGCTCCAGGGAGCATGTGTGTGGGAAAAGGTCTGGGAAGCAGTGGCCACAGACCCCACGACTGTCCATGCCTCTGGACCCAGCCCCACGGGTCCACCATAGGAAAAGGCAGCCACAGCCAGCCTCTGTGGAATGAACGATGACAGTGCTCACACAAGCCTTTCCCATGGGGCCTCCCCTGGGAGTAGGCCTCGCCAGCTCCATTCATAGGACAGAGCACTGAGGCCAAAGACAGAGACGGATCTGAACCCAGAGTGGAGTGACTTTTCCGTGGTTCCCAGCTCTGCTCTTCCTCTCCCAAGCAGCACGGGCTCCATCAGAATCTGCCCAAAGACCCTCCCTGGGTTCCAACAGTAAGAACGGACCCCAGCTGGGAGCTATCAGAAGCTCTGGAAGGCTGGGCCTCAGTTTCCCCATCTGTAACACGTGGTCCTCAACCAGGGCCCCTTGTACTCCGGCATGCTGTGCTCACAAGCTGCTCACATCCTCCATGCCTCATGGGAGGGCTCTCCAGGGAATACATGGGCTTACAGCAGGCATCTGCCCAGTTCTCCTGGGAGGGCTGAGGGCCAGCCCCAGTGGGCCAGGGGTTGGTGAAAGGTTGGCCGTGGAAGGCACAGTAGGCATGTGGTACCCTGCCAGGCTGAGCCCCTTTACAACTGCCACATCCCACCTCCTCCCAACGCAGCATGGGCCTGGCATGGCACGGGCGTCTCTGGGTGGAACATCAGTCAGGAGATTTTCCCATCAAAGCCAAATGAATCTGCACACGTCCTGGCCTTGGGGTCAGGGTTGGGCGGGCCCCACTACACAGATAAAGAGCCCGAGGCCCAGAGAGGATCACACAGGGAGGTGGAGGAGGGACACTGCCGACCCCAGGCGGTTCAGGGCACCAACCAGCATCGGCCTGTAGCCTGGCCTCTGCCCTATCTCCCTATCCTCCTCCCCTCGGGCTGGATCTGCCTGCTGGATGCGGGGCCTCGGTCCAGAAGCCCAGGCACTAGTCCTGCTTGAGGTTCCTGGTCTCTGTGTGGCTCTCACTGACACTGGGGACTTTTAGGGGCACCTTGGGGTCTGACTCCACTTTGCTGTGGGGCCAGGGTAGCCCTCGAAGACACCCACGGTCTAGTCAGAAGGGAGGCAGCAGTTCTGTGTGCCGAGACCATGGGACGTTTTGCTTTTTTTTTTTTTTTGAGATAGAGTCTTGCTCTGTTGCCCAGGCTGGAGTACAGTGGTGCCATCTCGGCTCACTGCAACCTCCACCTCCTGGATTCAAGCAATTCTCCTGCCTCAGCCTCCCGAGTAGCTGGGATTACAGGCACACACCACCATGCCCAGCTAATTTTTGTATTTTTAATAGAGACGGGGTTTCACCATGTTGGCAAAGCTGGTCTCGATCTCCTGACCTCGTGATTCACCCGCCTCAGCCTCCCAAAATGCTGGAATTACAGGTGTGAACCACTGCGCCCGGCCAATTTTTGCATTTTTAGTAGAAACGGGGTTTCACCATGTTGGCCAGGCTGGTCTCGAACTCCTGACCTCAAGTAATCCACCCACCTTGGCCTCTCAAAGTGCTGGGATACAGGGGTGAGCCGTTCACTATCTTCTGGCTCATCCATGACAAACGGGTGGCATTTTTCTAACCAGAAACAAAACCAGTAACGAAGAGGCAGAGGGTCCAGTGGACAGAGCCCTGGTCTGGGCTCCCATCTGGGCTCTGCCCCTGCCCCTCCCTGGGCCTTGGTGTCCCTGTTTGTGAAACAGGGCGGTGCACAGACCAGAAGGCCTCCCAGGGTCCTGCCAGCTCTGTCACCTGCTGATGCTGCAGCTCCAGGCTGGGTGCCCTCCCTTAGTCAGCAGCAGCCGCCTCAGTCATAACAGCAGCCACAGCTTTCGTGGGCAGCGTGCTGACTCCAGTGGCCACACCCCAAAACTTACTCACTGAGAAAGGGAACTCACATTCAGCGGAGGCCCTTGAGGAGCCAGAGACAGGCTTGGCCGGCTACACTAGCAGCCTCACTTAAGTCGTTGCAACAACTTTCCTCATTTTGCAGACGAGGAGTCCAAGGTGAAATGGCCACTCAGGGAGTGAGAGCTTCCTCAGGGAAGGGGGTCTGGCTGGGACTGGACACCAGTGCTGGGAGGTAGGGGTGAGCAGTGGCCTGCTGACATCTAAGTAGGGGGGCCAGCCTTGCTATCTGACAGTCAGGGGTGGGGAAAGCCCCTGCCCTATTCAGGGGGACTGGCAGGCCTCACGGCTCATGGGAACTCTGAGCCTCAGCTTCTCCATCTGGGGTGACAGCACCTGTCCCAGGGCCAGCTGCCATAAGTACAGATGGAAATATAGAGGCAAATATCCCATCAATGGCAGAACGACATGCAGGGTCTTGGGGAAATGCTTCTCTCCCAAGCACCTAGACAGAACCAGCATCTAACTCTCATTGTCCAGATGGGACAGCTGAGGCCCAGTCTGAGGCAAGGACTTCTCCCAAGTCACAGAAAGCTGGCAGAGAAGCAGGAAGGACAGCAGCTTGCCCTGCGTTTGGAGGCTGCAGCCCGCAGACACTCCTAGCCTCTGTAATTAATGTTTCCGTGACATCCACAGCTTAGGGGTAGATGCTGGGAGCTATCCGTTAAACTAGCAAGCTTGGAAAGTAAGTTAAAATCATGGAGGCTTCCTGCTGCTGAGTTGCAGGTGGTGACTTAAACTGTGGAACTGCAAAGGAAAAATACTTACGTTTCAGAGTCATAGGTCGTACAGCTTTGCGAACATACTAAAAACCATGGGAGTGTACACTGTGACTGGGGGAATTACACGGTCTGTGAACACCTCAATAAAGCTGTTTAAAAAGTAACTCTTTTGAAGTAGAATCATAGTATCAGTGCTGGGAGGGATCTCAGACATTATGGGTCCACGTTACTGCTCCCTCCTCCCATTCTGCAAATCTGGAAAGGCCTGGTTAGGAGTTGCCGAAGGCGCCCAGAAGGGCCGATGCCCTCAGGTAGCTTCTAGCCTCCCTCTGCTACTGAACTGCAAGCTTTCCAAACCCCAGGTCTTAAAGCGCCTGAACTCTGCCAGCCATGCAAACACAGTTGGCGCCAATGTCTGCTCCTGGCATCATGAACGTGCCAGCTGCTGTCATGAGGGTCCAGGAGATGAGGGTAGGGGTGTGTGTCCCCATACCACCCCACCCAGGGTCTCCTCCAGCCCTGACAATTGCCAGGGGTGGTGGGCTGGGCAGGATCCACACCTCCCCTATTGGCAGGTCAGGGGACTGAGTCCCTGGGAATGAGTGTACCTCGGCTCTCGCTGCTTGGCCTGCTGAAGCGAGCTCTCCTGGTTGGTTGCTGACAGTATTGGGGCTTTGAGTGTGGCTGTTTTGGGCGGGTCGGGGGCTAATGGGACATCATCGTGCCTCATGCCCACTCCCTGAGGCCCACCAAGGACCAATCCTGACACAAGCGTCCCTCAGGCTTGGACTCACTCCGTCTCGCACTCCACCCCCAGGTCATCGTGCAGCGGTCACTGTCAGCCCGGGACCTGAACCATGCCAAGGCGGGCTCCATCCTGGCCAGCTACCTCAAGATGCTCCCCATGGGCCTGATCATCATGCCGGGCATGATTAGCCGCGCACTGTTCCCAGGTAGGACGGGCTCCGGGCACTGAGCCCAGGCTGCAGGGCACCCAGGGTTCTGAGACCTTGTCCTGCAAAGGTCACCAGGAGGAGAGGCAAAGGATAGATGTGAACTGTTCCCCAACCTGGGGAGTGGGGAAGAGTGGTCCTCAGGGCCACAATCAAAGGGATTAACATGGATGTGGCTTGGTACAAGGTCTGGACAGGTATCACTTACTGATGTGTGACCTCAAGGCTGTAAACGAATGTCCCTGTGCCCCGCCGTTTCATCTGCAAACTAGGGACTGTGTCACCCACCTGGAAGGTGCCATCAAGATCCTCTAACTACAGGCATTGGAGACGTATGGGTGGGGAAACGTGCATTTCCTTAGGTTGCCTTTTCAGGACTCTGGGACCAAGAGTCCCCAGCATTAACGATGGCCTTCCATACGGCCCTGGATGGTTCCCACCCCTGCCTGTTCATCAGTTTCCCCATCTGTAACAAGGGAATTGAAGTCATCAAAGTCAGGGACACGGTAGCCCAGAAGACAGCAGCTCGGGCTCTTGGGTGGCTGGCAGGGAGGGACTCATGTCCCCTGGTGTGCAGGGACCCTGACTCACCTGTGCCTCCTTGTCTGGGGAGCGCTGGGCCTGCATCCTCCTCGACACATCTGCTTCTTCTCTCCCCCGACTCTGGGCCCACGGGGAGCCACCCTGGGGTCCAGCAAAGGTCCCTCGGGTTATATGGGGGGCACTCAGCTGCCGGCGCGGTGGTGGGGTTGGCCCGTTGGCCATTTGCTCTGAGTGGCGCCTCCGGAGAGGGACTGAGTGCTCTCTCACCTCATAGTACTCCTCTGACACAGAGGAGGCCACTGAGGGCCGTCGGGGGCCAGGCCCACGGCTGGAGCTGCCTGAGTGGCTGTCCTGGTCACTGAGGGTTATGTAGTCGTCATCATCTTCTTCTTCTGCCCCATCCAGCCCATTGGGGAGCCCCACCCCGAGTCTGTCGGGGTCATCCTGGGTCACAGATAGCTGCCCCTGGAGTGGGGCGTGGCCTGGGCCTGCCATCCTGGGTAGCCTATGGTCTGTCCCATTCTGGGGAGCCTCCTCTTTGGGGAGCTCCAGGGCCCAGCCAGTACCACTACTGTCCTGGGCTAGTACATCTGCCACAAGGACTGTCCGGGGCTTGGGCACAGGGGGCAGTGGCTCAGGGTCCCCCTGGGGGAGGCCATTCTCAGCTGGGACGCCGTCCTGGGGGGCACTGGGCTCTAGGGGAGGGCAAGGTTCTGGACGGGGCCTGCTGTCCTGGCTCTGCTTCCACAGCTGGTGCTGGGCGCTGGCCTGGGAGGTGTCACGGATCTTGATGCGGTTCATCTGGCTGGGCTGGGGGTTCCAGATGTTGGGGTCGATGATATTGATGTAGCCCAGGATGTCGCTGCCAGGCTCCGGGTCTGGCTCCACCCACGTGGGCAGGTACTCAAACATGTTGGCCCTCTCCAGGTGGAGCAGTCCTGGGTGGATGGGTGGCAGCAGCTCGGGGATGTCCCCTGGATGCTCGGCCAGCGCTGGGCCCTTCAGCCCCAGGGGCTTCTTGGCCTCCTGCTTCTCAGAGGAGATCTTGGCAATCTCATCAACGCTCTTGGCCTTGACCAGCGCATACTTGGGGTTGACGAGCTTCTTGGCCACAGAGCCCGCGGGCACCAGGGGGACCACAGAGGGCAGCACGATAGGCTCTGGCTCCGGCTCCTTCTCCATAGGGATGCCCTTGAGGCTCACACTGTGTGACATGAGGTACAGCTCCTGGAACTGCCGGTCGAACATCTCCACCACCTGGCCAGACAGCACGGAGATCACATTCCGGTCCGTCCGTGCGGCCGACCACGTGAAGCTGCAACAGAGGGAGGGGGCGCCGGTCAGGCACACGACCCTGCTTCTCCCAGCAGCCCCTGTGCACCCGCAGCTGCTGAGCCTCAGACTGTGGCCACAGGGCCCTGGGATCCAGAAGTGAATGGGGGCAGAGAGCAGGTGCATGCTGTGGGGTCAGACTGAGTCTGGGATGTCAAGCAAGTTGGTAGCACCAAACCTGTTCCCACCTCTGCAAATGGCATGGCACTGTGCTCCTCTCAGGCTGGTACAGGATTCACTAAGCAGCTCAGGAAGGCCCTGGACACCGTGGGGGGTGCCGCACATGGTGGCCACTACTGCCATGTGTCTATGCTGCCACCAACCCTCATGTAACCATGGGCAGTGCCCACCCCATGCCGCATGTGGTGGTGCCCACACAGCTGGCCCCATCCCTGAGGACAACTCTCAGAGTGACCCCCATAAGCTGCAGAGGCACAGCCTGGCCACACCCCACCTCCAGGCCGGTGACATCTCCAAGCTGGAACAACAGTGTCCTCAGACAAAGCCCTTCTCTGCCTGCCTCCAGAGACAGACAAGCAGGCAGGTGTGCTCCAGCCCTGCGCACACCTCAGCAGCCTTGGGATCAATAACTGGAATAACCAGGGTGTCGTAAGTTAGCATTAAGGACAGAAGCCAGTTGGGAACCAGACTGGCTCCCACAACTTCCCTGAAAGCTGGAGAATCACCTGTAGGAGCCGCACACTGCCCGGTCTCCATCCACAAACATGAACTTCTGGGCCAGGGCACCCTTGAATTTGGTTGCCGACCGTGTGAAGAACTCGGTTCCCCCGCTGCTCCGCACTCTGAGATTCTGTGTTGGGAACCAAGAGACAGAATTACACAACTGCAGCCCTGACCACACAGGGCGAGGGGAGGACGGCAGCTGCCCAGGGTTCAGAGGCGACTTTGGGGTAGTCAGGAGGGGAAGGAAGAGGCTATAAGGACTGGAGGAAGGAGCTGGTGTGTCTGGGACTGCAGGGCCCAGGGTAAGGAGGGAGTTGCTGAGCCGTGAAGCTGCAGAGGGGGCAGGCACTGGTACAAAGCGGGTGGGATTAGATGGTCTGAGCTTTGGCCCCAAAGGTGTCTGAAGAGCAGCATCAGGCAGGAAAAGGCTTGCACAGCCAGCCGGTTTGGGAAATGCTGCCATGGGTAGTGGATGCTATGGTGGGGTCCTGAGCGGGAGGGTGATGTGCACATGTTTTAGAAGTGTCTCGTGGATGGCTAGGGGGTGATGCAGCCAGAGGAGGGCAGGAAGGGGGCCTGCCCTTCGGAATCTGGGCCTTACACTCCAATAAGTCTGTGGCCCTCCAGGGTGCGTGGCCCTACCAGGCCGCTCCCCTGTGCTTCTCAACACCCCAGTCTCTGCTGGGCTCTGCTCTGAGGGCAGGACTCACAGCAAACCTTTCTCCTTCCCCATGGCCAGGACACCACCCAGCACCCAGGCCAAGTCCTGTACATGGTCAGAGATTCAATTCGGTGCCGGCTTACACAGTTTGGCCCAGGAGCAGACCAGGAAGGCCCTCAAGAGACTGTGGCAAAGGGAGATGCGACCCAAGGAGAAGAGGGCTCCTTGGGCATTAGGAGCACAGCGGGTCCCTCAACTGCCTCAGCTCCAAGACCAGGTTGTCACCAGCCTTTTCCTGGACCCTGGCCACACAAGGGCCCTCTGTCCCAGTGTGGAGTCTCTGGAGCTGCCAAGGGCCTGTGTGTTGCAAGTTCCAGGTGCTGACTTCCCTTCCCCTGGTAGCAGGGCCTGCTGTGAGGGAGGAGCACACGGTAAAGGCTGGTGCTGGGCACGGCAGACCCCAGGAAGGGCAGGGCGAGCCTGGCTGAAACCCAGGTGTCGACGATGGCCAAGGGCATCCCGAAGTAGAATCTCAGGTGTAAAGCGGATCTGGGGCTCATCTGGCCCGTGTCCAGGGCAGTTTGTAAGAAATGCTCCTGGGTGCCCTGAAGGTCTGTCTCAGGAGACCTGCGGTCAGGTGGGGAATCTCAGTTTTAACACCAGCTCCAGGGATTCCTGACTGGTCTGCCTGCATGCCTCCTGTGATGGGAGTCTCACTCCCTCCCGAGGGGCTCTGTGCCAGCTTCTGGCTCTCGGCTATGACATGTTCTTAGTCAGGCTGAGCTGTGACTTACTGGTCTGTCCCCTCACCCACTCACTGGCCCCAGCTTATTCACCCCACTCATTCACACAGTCACCAACCCCTGCCGAGGCCCCCAGCTGCAGACACAGATGCCTGTGATGAGGATCCCCCCGGGAGGTGAAGGGGAGGCAGGAGGGTAAACAAAAACGAGCTGAATGCCCAGGATTGCAGAGGAGTAGCCTGAAGTGTGAAGGGCTAGCCGGGAGGCTCCCAGGAAAGGACGACATGGGTCACAGGGGGAGGTGGGGAAGCATTCCAGGGAAGGGACTCAAAGGCCAGGAAGAGAGGCCTTTATACAAGAGCACCTCAGGGGAGGACGGGTGGGTGACGGAGCCTGCAGAGCGAGCAGGGACGGGCTTCCTGGCAAAAGACCCTGTACCTTCTTAAGGGCCTGAGCTTGGCCCTGGGGCCAACAGGGAGCGATGGGAGGATTTAGAGCAAAAGCGATGGGGCTGGGTGTGCATCTCAGGAGCAGTTCTGGCATCAGGGAGTGGGTGTGTGAAGCGAATGCTATGGGAGAGGAGCGGAGCCTGAGAGAGCAGAGCCGCCCGCCATGCCATCCAGCCTCCTGCCCCGTCAGTCCTTTCCGTGTCCCAGACCCCTGGGGCTGGGGTGGCCCCAGGCCAGCAACCACAGAGGCGGGCAGGTGTGGGTCGTGGGTGAGTCCCTGTCTGATGCCCACCCGTGGGATAAACGATCACCTTGTCATAGGGCCCAGTGCAGAAGGCAGATCTGCTCTGGGCCGCCCTCGCTGGCTCCCCCCTCCCCCGCCCCGCAGGCTGCAGGTCTGCACACAGCCAGCACAGCAGGAAGCTGGCCATGGCCCAGGACAATTAGCACTCGTGACTTTGTACCCAACACAGAGCACGCTCAGGGTTGAGAAGTCAGACAAAGATCCTGGAGGAGGTACAAGGCCTTCCCTGTCACTGAGCCCAACCAACCCCAGCTCCATCGCCTCCTGCGGGCTCCTGGCCCAGCCACAGGCCCCTCCTTAGCCTGGAAAATCGGCCACCAGTATCAGGACCCCTCTGGACAGTGTCTGTCCCCACCCATCCCAAACCTTGTCCTGATGAGGGCTCGGAAAGTCACCACTTCCATCTCAGAGTGACTCAGACTCCATGTAAGCCGCAGACCTCGGCTGGGCCGCTGACTCGCTGTGTGACTCGAAGCAAGTCCCAGGCCCTTGCTGGGCCTTAGTCTCCCTTAGCACACAGCAGGGCGGGCCTCCAACTCTTAGGCCCGTTCTACCTGGGGCTCAGCAGCAGGTGGGGGCCTGCAGCAGGGCCCCCCACCTCCTGCCTCGTGACCTGCTCCCCTGCTTGTGCCTGGATGGGCCCCACCCCACGGGGCCTGGCCTGGATGAGGTAACGTCTCAAGACTCTGGGCTCGCGTGTGCAGAGGTGGAGGATCCCACAAAGCCGTATTGTCTCTGAGCTCCTGGGACACCCCCGGCAGAGGACAGCAAATGGGTGGAGGGACGCCGGGGCTGACCCAAGAGGGGTGCCCTGGGCAAGTCTGTGGACCCTCTGGGACCTCAGTTTCCTCATACGTAAGAGAGGACGTCAAGGGCGAGTCAGGGCAGGAGAGGATGGCCGGGCGGTGCTTCATCTGCTCTCAGAGGGTGGCAAGGTGGGGACTCCAGGGCTGGGGCAAACTACAGCACCCTGCCCCCAATCCCCGCAGGCCTCTAGGCCACATGTGCTTAAAGGACTCGTGATCCAACTGTACCAAACCCGCTGGTGGGACGCAGAGGGGGCTGAGCCCAGGTGTCCCTGGAGCAGAGTGGGTCTAGGGTCTAGGCATTCCTGAGCTCCAGTCAAACAGGCTCCAGTCCTAGCACCAAACGGACGCCAACCAAGGCCTCTCTTTCCACGCCTCAGTTTTCTCATCTATGAAAGGGCCTACTCATCCGTGTGCTACAAGGCTGCTGTGAGGACTGAATAGAGCCACAGTATAGGCGGGGCCCACCCAGGGAAAGTGTCTGGCTCCCAGTGGGTGCCCCATGAACTGGAAGTGGCACAGTGGGCTGTGGGGGACCAACACAGAGGACCACAAAATATTCAGGAAGGCACAGACTCCCCAGGGAGGCCAAGACTGTCAGCCATATGGGGTGGGTGGTTGGTGGGCTCAGGGAGGGGAAGTGACCTGCCCACTGTCTCCCAGTAGCCCTGGGCTGGGCCGGGACTGAGGACAGGGTTTCTTCATCACCCACCACCTCAGGGCCCTGTCGGCATCTCCTGGCCCAGCAGAGGGGTGGGGAGGCCCAGAGACACATCCTGACCAGGTCTGAGCTGGGAACATTGAGGCCAGGCCAGGCCTAGTGTGAGGAATGCAAGAACAGAGCCCAATATGGCGGCGGGAGCCTGGCTGCCTGAGGTGCTGGCCCCCAGCAGCCTCCGCTCTCCTCTACAGGGCCTGTCTCAATCTCTGTGGAGGGTGGGGAAGGGCGGTCAACACTCACCCTGGCCTTCTCCAGGCTGTTGTGAAGTTGGGGTGGTGGGCCCTTTGTGAACTACATTTGGCCCAAAGTACGTGACGGCATGAAGGGGCAGGGCCAGCCTGGCTCCAAGGCCCTGGTCTGAGGAGCTCCTCTCTCCCCTAGGCCAGGGCTGCTCAGCCTCTGCGCAACTGATACATGTCCCCTTTTGTGTGGGACCTGTCCCCAGCAGTGTAGGATGTTTAACAACATCCTTGGCCACTCAATGCTGGTAGTACCCCTTAGGTGTGACAGTTAAAAATGCCAAATGTCCCTCGGCAGAGTGAATCCCCCCGTTCGAGAACCCCTGCCTTATACCCTGAATCCATCACAGACCCAGGCCCAAGTAGAGACAGCAAGACCCAGGCATCCCCGGGGACCAGGAGAGCCTGGGCAGCGTAAGGGCTGCGTCGGGCGTGTCCAGCGTGCGGCCTGAGCGGCAGTGATCCTCACGTCCTCACCGCGTGCCTTCCCATGGCCATCCAGCCAATGTTTCTTTGTTCACCAGAAATGGGAAACAGTCTGGCCTTTGCCCAGGGGCTGCTAGTTTTTCCAGTTTGGCTGTACGAAGCCAACTAGCTTTTCAGATGGCCCAGGCATCTCATGGCTCTTGTCTGTCCTAAGCTGGGAGCCTCAGGCCCAGCCTGTCTCCTGTTAGCCCGGGAGCATCCCCCCACACCCAGTATCACCCCCAAAAGCAGCCAAGTCATGCGGCCTGGTCCTGTGACCCTAGGGGGTGGCAGTGAAAGGTCTGGCCCTCTTCCCAAGGCCTGCTCCCCATTTGTCATTTGGGGTGATCATTTCTATACTCCCACCTGGAAGGCCATCAGGGGCCGGCCAGGGCGACTGGCTGAGGTGCTCAGGAATGGCTGGGAGCCCCACACTTGGGGAGACGCTGGTGCACGCTGCTCCCGCCTCACCTGGGGACCAGGAGTGGGCTCGGCCCAAGCAACAGGGCAGAGCTTCCAGAGTGTGTTGGTGTGGGCTCCATGCTCAGGAGGAAGGAGCCGAGTCAGGGTGAACCATGGCCAGACCCTGGCGCAGAGGGAAAGAAAGCCGCTCGGCACTCAGACCAGAGCTGCGTCTCATGGCGGGGCTGTGCCTGTCCCCAGCCAAAGACAGGATGGGAAGGCAGCTCACGACTGAAGGCCCACCACACAAACGGCCTCCTTCACTCTTCACAGCAGCCCTGACAAATAAATGACCATATCCCCATTTTGCAGACAAGACAATGGAGGCCTAGAAAGATTCAGTGACTCTGCCCAAGGTTACCATGCAAGTGGCACAGCTGGGGCTCAGGACTGGCTCCTGCTATCACCCCCAAACTGGCACCTGACACCCCAAGGTCATAAGGATGACCCTACCAGAAAACCTGTACCCTGGGCCCGAAGGAGCTGGGGCAGGTTGGTGCAGAGCTGGGCAGGGGTGGCGGCAGCTGAGGGCAGGCCCAGGGATTATCGGCAAAGGAAGTGCTCCTGGGACAGGTCTGGGCCCAGCTAGCCCAAGGCGAGGGAGGTAGGTGGGGAAGGCAGGCCCTCCAACAGGGTGACACTAGACTGGGCTGGGCTCTCAGGGCCTCTGGCCACCCGCCCAGGGCTGTGGAAGGGCAAGCTCAGAGGCGAGAATGAGGAAGCCAGGGCACACTTTCCCATGGAGGCCTCTAGCTCCTGGATACGTCACCTTACAGACCCTGCCACCTTCCCTGGGGAAGTGAGACGGCCGAGCAGGGCAGGCTGGGCCAGGGACCTGCAGTGCCAGCTGCCCTCCCCTGCCTGGCTGGTCACAGCCAGCGGAAGGGCTGGGGGTGGGACAGGGCAGGCCTCACACCCAAGCCCCTGTCCCACTCCAGGGCCTGGGGTTTAGAATGTATGGTTCTTGCCAGCAGCTGTATAACTTTCCTCAGCACACAGGGCACTTTACAACCACCATCTCCTTTCATTTCACCCTCACACAACCCCGTGAGGTATCACTACGGCCATGGGGCACTCGAGGCCCAAGAGGTAGAACCACAGGTCCCACGGCAGGTCAGTGGCCAGTGAGCCGTGTGGGCAGCACCAGGGCAGGCTGCGCTGGCAGTTGGCTTTGATTTTATAACGGAAGCCAGTGATGACCTCCCCTGCCCATAGTGGGACGGCCATTCCTAGGTTTATTGATAGTTGAGCAGTTGGTGTGAATGAGTGGGGTGGGAGTCCTAGAAGATTGGTTGAGCCAATAAAAAGGATGAGAGAAATTAATATGAGGGATCAAGTTCATCCTTTGATGCTCTGCATTCTTATTTGCAGTTATTGTTTATTATTTGCTGCTTGAGTACCAGGGATCTGCATCCTCCTTATCAGAGCTGATTTCTCACTACTGGCTTTTAGGCGCCACCCCTAAATTGTTGGGAATGGCTTTGGGCAAGGCATGGCCTCCCTCGGACCTCAGTTTCCCCATCTGTGTTGTGGGAGCCTCATCTGAATGACCTCAAGGCCCCTTCAGTCCCAGGCACTCCAGGCCCCCCACCTGCCCCATTGCCTCCGACTTCCTGGAAACTCAGAACTCTGCAAGCAGAGGAACAGCCAAGGCTTCTCCGCTGAGAAGGGGCCTGGGGGCACTGGGTGGAAGGCGAGGTCTCTGGAGCAGCTGGTCCCAGGTTAGGGTCCCTGCTCCAAACCGATAGGCTTGCTCCCTGCCTGCGTCTGCACACTGGGGGAAGAGCAAAGCACTCGTTGGGCCTGGGGCAAGGGCACGGTGCTGGTGGGGCCCCACTGGGGTCTCTTCCTGGGCATCGGGCAGGGCCAGGCCTTCTGCAGTCAGGTTTCCAAAGTGGCCTTTCCACACTGTGGCTCTCTCCGGCATGAGCTGTCTGCCACCGGAATCGATTCCCTGCGCTAATTACGCGGCAGGGAGTGAGGTGGGCATGGGGCTTGGGGCCAACCCACCAGGGACACCACATTAAAAATGTCCCAAGAGCTAGAGACTCACCACGGAGTGCTCACAACCACTTGAAAGGACTCAGCCGGAGGCGTTGGGGTTGGAGAGGAGGGGTGGGCGCGCTTGACAAATGCTGACAAATTACAGTCGTGGAGCCCAGCCCCTTGTTAACCAGACTGGTGGTGCCCCTTCTCCTAGGACCACAAGCCTGAAACCTGCAGAATCCTGACCTGTCAGACGCTGGTGCTGAGCCCAAGGGTCTGGTGCTGGCCCCTACCCCACTATCTTTAACTTACTAGCAGTGACACGGGGTATGTGGCTCTATTCCCTCATCTGCAAAATGGGAACAACTCCCTATCCCACTAGGATGTTGTGAGAATTAAATTAACCAATGCAAAGTGCCTGTGACAGGGCCTGGCGCACGGTCAGTGCAAAAGAAGTATTCACCGTCATCACGCACGCTGATCTGCTCTCAGGGAAGCGCTCTGCACACAGCAGGTGCCAAGCGATGGCTAGCAGAAGGAGCGCTCCAGACACCAAATGCCAGGGTGTCTGGGCAGAAGAGCGTTGGGCCAATAAGATCCTGTAGCCCAGAGAAGGGAGGCGACATGCCCGAGGACACACAGCAAAGCAGTGCTGAGAACCACAGCCCACCCTGACCCCATCGGCAGCCTTCTCTGATCCACTTCTGTTCCGTGGTTTCCCCCACCCCAGAGGTTCTTTCTCCTCTGCTTTTGTGCCTCAAATTCACTTCAACTGAGCAGCCATCGAGGAAGCTTTCCCTGACTCCAGCCTCAAGGAGCTTCCTCCGTCTGAGTCAGATCCTAAAACAAGTAAATGGACATTCTAAGGAGACAGATTTTGGCTCAACCCAAGAAAGGACTTGGGAGTTGAAGCTCTTTCTGGGAGTTGAAGCTCTCCAGAAAGGCCACGAGCTACCTGAGGAAGGAGTGAGCACACTATCACCAGAGGTATGCAAGCAAACAGATAACCGATGTGGCATGGGCTGCTCTGAAATAACATGATGCAGCACTTGGCATGAGCTCCAGCACCTGGTCGGCAAGCACCTCATCAACACATATCTTATCTCTGCCACGTTGGAGGTAGTGAGTATCCTGTCCCTCAGGGAATTCAAGCAGAGGCTAGGTGACTGCTTGGCAGGAGGCTCTAGAATTACTGGACTCTCAGTGCTTGGCACAGGACTCCGTCCTGGGCAGGCAGGTACTTCAAGTGTTTGTTGACAGACTGAATGACCCCTGCTCTCCAGTCACCCAGGCAAGTGAGGAGCGTGCTCACCTTGAGGTGTCCCAGGTGCATTCGGGCCCGCTCACACATGTGCAGGAAGTACTTGACGTTACTCTCATCCACAATGATGTACACGGCCACTTTCCTCTTGAAGCCGGCATCCAGCAGGTCCTTGAAGATATCCACGTCGGTGAACATGTCCATGACCACAGCTATCACCTGGGAGCAAGAAGAGAGACTGGGGCCTGTCAGACGGTGCAGCAGTGGGGATAGGGTGCCCTGGCAGAACGCACAGCCCTCCCGTGCCATCAGCCTCTCATGGATGCCCACTCTGGCCCCACTCCTGGAGCCTCAGGCCCAGGACCAGGGGCCTCTCTTGCCCTGAAGTTCTAGTTGCAGTCCCAGTTCTGGGCTCAGCCCAGGGGCCCTGTGTCGGTGCATTCCCAGGCCAGGGCCGGCTATACTCTGCCCTCCTTGTAATACCTGGGGATGCTGAGATGAACCTGATGTGTCAATGACCGGAAGGGCAGCAGCTGGTGTGGCGGCTCCCTGGGGCCTCCCCTGCATTCCTGGGCTGGTGTGGACTTTGGCCAGTGCCTAAACCCAGGTGCTCTTCCTGTCAGCTGACAATATCTGTCCCCACAGCAGGTGACCTGCTGGACCTGGCTCAGGGTGGGGCCTCAGTGGTCAGGGTATACCTACCTACCCCTAGCCCAGCCAAGCACCACCAACAGGGCAGGGATCCTGGGTGGGTGAAGGTGTGAGGTGGAGCATGCAGAAGGACAGGATGAGGTGATATGGGCCCGGCCCCAGTGAGGCTCAGTGACTGTCAGGCCTCTCTCACACCTAGTCCCCTCCCTGTCCCTGGGCAGCAAGAAGAGGGAGTCAGGCCAGGGCCTGTGCCTGGCCACAGCCGTCCACACTGCTGATGCAGACATATGTCCCGCTTTTGGGCGGCCCCACCCCTCCCACCCTCCGAGGCTGGCACCACCATCCCTGTCCTAGGTCTGAGGACCCCCTGGAGAAGAGGCGAGGGACCTGCCCTGGGTCACACAGCAAGCTGGGGACAGAGTCAGGCTACAGACTACCCAGGTTTGCCAGGGAACAGAAGTCAGCCTTACTGGGATGTGGAGATTCAGGGTGATGGAGGCGGTCTGGAGCCTGCTGGGGATATGTGTGCACGCCCCACAGTGAGCTCACCAGGCTGGCCCCTGCAGGCCCATCTGGGCTCCTCCTGGGCCTCAGGCCCCTGCTGACACCCATCGTTCATCTGGCACCAAAGCCCAAACTCCAGCAGAGGGGAGGGCTCCATACCTGCCCTGCCTCAGACTCACTGTGTGACCCTGAGCGAGACACCTGGCTTCTCTGGACCCAGTTTTCTCATCACTACATCAGGCTCCATCTCTCAGGAGAACTGAGCACACCTGAATACCGCAGCACCTGCAAAGAGCCCGACTGGGGGCGGTGCGGGGGGCGCTTGGTGACGCCTGTTTGCTGCCTTTCTCCCACAGTCACCCCGCACGTTACCGTTTACAGGGGGTCTTGTCAGTCTGACTCCTGCAGCCTCTCACAGGCACCATGGTGGTGACAGCCCAGCATGCAGCCGGGTAAACTGAGGCTCAATGAGGTCGTAAGGCTTGTTGGATGTCACAAAGCAAGTTGGGCCAGGGCCTGGACCCACCTCCGAGTCAGGTCAGGGTTGATCTCCAGCCCTTTGCCTTGGATGTTTAGTCTCGGAGGGCCTGCGAGACAGTGGTCCCCCCCCAGACAGTGGGGGCTCAGAAGCAGAGGTGTGCGACCAGCTGAGACTCACAGAACTCCCAGGCCTAGGGTTCTCTCTGTCCTCTGCAGAGATGACTGCTCCCTATCTCTCTGTTGCTGAAGGGCTGTTTTGAGGCAGAGGGAGTAGCTGGTTGATGCAGGGTCTACGACTGGCAGGGGAGGCAGAATTGGCACCAGATGGGAAGAACTTGCTGCCCCCAGGGCTGCCCCAGGTTAGACAGGGATCTTGAGAGGGAGCTCACTCCCTGACCCAGGAGATGTTCAAGGAAGGCCAGAGACTGCTTGGAGAGGGGGCGGATGAGAGGGCAGAGGAGACACAATGCGGGCTGGTCACCATGACCCTGGATTGAGCCACCAGTCAAGGGTGATGAGACACTGGGCAGGGGTGTGTGATGGTAGCGGGGTCCTCCCTGCCTGGGATCTCCCAGACCCAAAGCCACTGCAGCCCCGGAATCTCCTTGGTTAAGCCACTTCTGAGCAGGCAAACAGCCTCACGTGCCACCCTGGAAAAGAGCCTAATGAGGGCGCAGCAGGCATGCTTCTCCCTGGAGAGCTCCAGGGCCTGCCTACCATGGCAGATGGGGACTTGCCTGGGCTTGGGTTGGGGGACGTGCCCCAGCAGGACCCGTGCCATGTGCGCCATTCCCCACGTTGTCCTCAGCCAGCAGGGTGCTTGATCCAGGGACCATCTGCTGTCAGGTTGGATATGTTGGGGCCTGCACCCCAAAATGGATCCCCCCACAGCGCTGGCTCTCCCCAGGCATTGGGCTCAGTGCCTGGCGAGGTCAGAGATGGGTTTGTAACAGGTGCGAGCTTATGCTGGGGATGGGGAGGGGGTGCCTGGTGCTCCATAGGCAACCCCCAATAGCCTGGCCTGTCCATGGAGTCACAAAGGTTTCTTGGGGGCTCTTGAGTCCTGTCATGCCCTTTCCCATTTTACACACAGGAAAGCTGGGATCACAGTCCATGACTGAGGCTAGAACCCAGGGCCCTGCCCCACCCAGAGCACCTTCTGCGCAAGCGACTGGGCGCCAGTCCTGGGCCCTTGGGCTGCTTGATGGTTTATAAGGAGCCTTTACAGCTGTTACCTTGTTCAGTCCTCACAAGCACACCGGGAGGCAGTGGTTCTTCTTCCCATCTTGCAGATAAAGAAACTGAGGCACAAAGGCATTGGCTACCTTGCCTAACTCTGTTGGGAGGCCCAGCTCACTCGTGGCACTGTGAGCTCAGCAAGAGCAGAGCCCTTGTCTGGGCCCAGGATGGGGCCTGGTTTGAGGAAGGTCTTGGAGAGCTGTTATCAACTGAGAACAAGACCAATTGGCTTGGTCCAGGAACGACTGCAGGAATCAGGGCACCTGGGACCACAGCCCCTCCTGGGCCCTTGGTTTCCCCATCTGTCAAGTGGGGATATGGGCCTGGCTTGCCCCTGTGGTTCCATCCAGTTCACACATTGGCAGAGCTGGCCCAAGTCAAGAAAAGTACCAGATGCTTCCCGCGGCCCCAAGCCCGCACGTCCTCTTAGAGGTCCTGGGCAGGGCAAGGGCTGTGGAAATGAGAGGGGAGGCTGACTCCAAAGACCAGCTCTGCCTGCTGTATGTCAGGGGCCATACTGGGCAGGAGGCAGGTGGCCTGCGTCCCAGCACTGAGCTTGTTCCGCTCCTGAGGCAGGAACCAGCCACGTCCATGTGAGCAGCTGGCATAGGGGCAGGCATGGTGGGCGGGCTCGTGCGTGTCCTGCACCCCAGACCCCATTGTCAGAGCCGATGGGCAGCTCCCAGCCCAGCAGTCTGTAATCTGCGCAGGCCGCGCAGGCCACACAGCCCAGCTCCCAGGTGAAGGAGGGAGCCCAGTGGTCCCTGTGCATCTTACTGATGGACAGGCCTCTGCTGGGCAGCCTTGAGGCCTCAAAGAAGCAGCTGCAGAACACAGGAGGTGCAATGCCCAAGACAACCATCTGGCTCCTGCCAGGGTGTGGGAGGATGACCCAAGATGGCAGGGTGTGGGAGGACGGCCACACCTGGGGGGCAGAGGCAGGCAGGCTGCACGTGCTGGGACACCAGCAGGGATGTGGGATGGGCACTGGGCTCCAGTGAGCCAAAAGCGAGCCTGCGCCTGCCCCAGCCCAGGCCTCTCCCTGGGGGCTCCTGGTGCCCAAACGCCTCCTGCATGTCTGTCCAGGGGCGTCCATATGCGTAAGCCCTCCAGCGCCCCGCCCTATGAGCACCTCCTCCCATGCTGTACCCTCCCTGCCCAGTGGATCCGCCGGCCCTCTCTACCCTGTCTTCTGCCTGTGTCTCGAATCCCCTGCGTCCCTCTGTGTCCTTGGGACAGGTGAACATCTGCCTCCATGTGAGAGATGCAGAAACTGCGGCTAGGAGAGGGGAGGGCACTGGTCCAAGGTGGTGCTGCATAGGGATCCCCAGTGCCCTGCCAGGAGCACCTCCATCACCCAGGCAGTGACCGGAGCGGCTTGAGCTGGGGTGGAGGGGTGACAGCATCTCACACAAAGGAGTACCCCACCTGTGGCCACTGACCCCCAGCAGACACGGCCTGAAGCCCCATAACGCTGGCTGCGGGCACTGCGGGTGGGACAGGGCTTTAGGTCACAGAGGCAGGGAGCACAGGCATGCGCCTCCTCAATCTCCCTCAGCCCCAGCTGGAGTCCCCCTGAGCACGGGTGGAGCGGGCGGAGTGGGCCCAGCCCCGGCGCCTGAGCTCTAGGCTGGGCTTTGGGCGAGCCACACCTGCATTCTGGGTCTCAGTTTCTTCATCTGTCCAAAGGAGAAGGTGGACAAGATGTCCAAGGCCCTTTGTCTCTGATGTTCCTGCCGAGGGACCCCAACTCCTGTTCCCTGCCCGGTGCCCGGCAGAGCCTGTCTGGGCGGCTAGCACATCTCATTGCGCCCACAGGTCTGGGAAAGGAAGTGCTGGTGGCCGCCCTCTCCCTGCCTCCCCACAGGGCTCCTGCCTCACAGGTACCGACAACAGCCTGTGGCTCCTGACACCCACAACAGCTGTTTCCTAGCCTTCCTGTGACCACAGAACCACTCTTGAAGCAGAAGTGCCCTCGCAGGGCGAGTGGGTAGAACAGGTCTCCACAGAGGTGCCTGGGGAGGAGGGGAGGGGCAAGACGGGCTGGCCTGGTTCCGAACATGGTGGGAAATCATGGGTGCGCAGGCCCGGCTTCTGCAGCAGCACCTCTTCAGGGGGGCCCTGACCAACGTGTCCTGACCCCTCTCCCGGACGCGTCCTGACCCCTCTCCCCGATGTGTCCTGCCTCAAGCTGTCTCCTACATGCTGTTCTCCTTGCCACCTGCCCATTTTGCATCTGCCCAGACAACTCCTACCTGTCCTTCAAATCCCAACTCCAGTGCAGCCCCAGCCTCCCGTGTCGTCACTCTGACCTGTCCGGGTTGAGCGTGTATCACTTGTGAATTTCTTCTCAGGCACAGCAATGGAGTCTCCCCAAGGACTGAGTCCCAAGAGTCGGGTAAGAGGGGACAGTTTCCAACCTGCACATGACAAGCCTTACAAAGAGAGAGCAGAGAGGTGGCCATATTCTCCCTCCTCACTATGCTGCAGGCAGGTGGAGGACAGATACCCCCAAGCCTGCCCCAGAGCCTGGAGCCCTGAAGCAGCCATAGACACTGTGCACACTGCAGACAAGTCCCTAGGCCTATCTGAGAAGTGCAGGGGATGGAGACAGTCTCTCATCTTGGGGCTCGATATTCTCCAGCTCTGATGGCAGATGCCCAGGCAGTGGCAGTGCGGGCTCCGCACCCGCTGGCTCCAATCTCAGCTCCTCCTGGGAAGCTGCATGGCCGTGGGCAAGTACCTTTGTTTCCTCACGGGGACAGTAACAATCCCCACCCACAAGGTTGTTGGAAATTACAGTGAATTCATGCAGGTGAAGGCCCAGCATGGGATGCACAAACAGCAGCTGCACGGACCCTCCTCGTCCTCCCACTAACCCAAGTCCCATCCCACCAGACCCACGGCTCCCTCTGGGGTGAACAGGCCAGGAGCGTCTCACTTCCCTCAGGGTCAGCTGAAAGGCTGTAAGTGACGTGTCAGGGCTGCTCACAGGAATGCAGCAGACTGTCCTAAAGATTGAGGTGGTGGCCATGATGACCTTGGATTCAACTTCCACTTACGGCCATAATGGAATGACAGAGATGGAATTTACCCTCCTGCCTTAGCAATAAAAAACCCGGATAAAATCTATGATGCCACGGACAACAGGCTTCAATCAGCACAACGATCCCTGAGAGAAGAGGAACAAACCAGCTGAACCCTAGGATTGCCCCACTACTTCCAGGCTGCAGCACAGGGAGGGGCGCCCTGGTGGAGTCTTGTGGTCTCCCTGAGTTGAGGAGAGACAGGGTTCACTCTGAGTGTGGCAGCTAGGATTTGCAGGACGGAGTGCCGCAGGGGAGAGAGTTGCACAGAGTGAACTCTAGAGACCTGCAGAGGGTCGCCCTGGAGTCTTCGGCTGATGGCCGAGCAGCACCCGAACGTGAGGAAACTACTGAGGCTGAGAAGGGAACCACCGGAAAGGGGAGGCTGAGCAGAGAACCACCAGAAGGGGGCGGCTGGAACAATCGCTGGTGCTCACGCAGGACCAGGAATAGTGTATGTGCCCCCAGCCAGAATAGAAACCCCTCCTAACACACAGGGCCTGCAGGGGGGTCCTCAGAAGGATACTGCCTCAGCAGTGGACAAATAAGTCCTAGACCAGGCATAAGCAAACTTCCTAAAGAACCAGAGTGTAGATATGTGAGGCTTTGAGGGCCATACGTTCTCTGTCACAACTACTCAAATCCGCTGGTGTAACACAAAAGCAGCCAAAGTACATAAATAAATGTCTGTGTTCTACTGTTTATAAAAGCCGGCAACAGGCCCAGGGTCCATAATTTGCAACTCCTACCCTGGAGTGAAGTCGGCTCTGGACCTGCCTAATAAAGCTTGACAGGAAGCCACAAAAGCATTAAATGGTTTCCAAGTAACGTAACTGCATCTCAGGACAAGGATCCAAAATATTTAAAGGAGAAAACAAAACAAACAAAAACTACAAGCAGCCCACAACATAAAATCCAACATGCCTGGTATCCAATTAAAAATTACCAGACACACAAAGAAACAGGAAAACATGATGCACATGAGAAAAAAAAAAAAACAACAATCAAAATCAACCAAAAAATGATACAGATGTTAGAATTGGCAAACAAAGACATGAAAACAGTTAAAACTGTGTTCCATGTGTTCAAAAAGTTAGGTAGAGATGTGGAAGATTTTTTTTTTTAAGCCAACAAATCAAAATTCAAGAGGTGAAAATGCAACATTTAAGATTAAAAATGTAACAGGTGGAATTAACTGATTAGACACTATAGAAGAGAAAATTAGTGAACTTGCAGACATGTAAGTAGAAACTATCCAAGATGACACACAGAAAGACTGAAAGAACATAATCACAGCATCAGCAAACTGTGGGTCAACTTCAAGCCATCCAATATATGTGTAATTGCAGTCTCAGAAGGTACAAGGGTTGGGAGTGAGGGAGAGACCAAAAATAAATAAATAAATAAATAAATAGAAAAAAAATGGCCAAAACACTTCTACCATTTGATTAAAGACTAAATCCAAGGCCGGGCGCAGTGGCTCATGCCTGTAATCCCAGCATTTTGGGAGGCAGAGGCAGGTGGATCACATGAGGTCAGGAGTTTGAGACCAGCCTGGCCAACATGGCAAAACCCTGTCTTTACTAAAAATACAAAAATTAGCAGGGCATGGTGGCATGTGACCGTAATCCCAGCTACTTGGGAGGCTGAGGCAGGAGAATTGCTTGAACCAAGGAGGTGGAGGTTGCAGTGAGCCGAGATTGTGCCACTGCACTCCAGCCTGGGCAACAGAGTAAGACTCTATCTCAATTAAAAAAAAAAAAAGACTAAATCCACGGGTCTCAGAAGCTCAATGACTGCCAAGCAGAAGAGACATGAAAAAACTCTACCAATGCACATCATAATCAAATCACTTAAAGTCAATAACAAAGACAGCCTTAAAAACAACCAGAGGAGAAGACAACTGCATGTCAAGGAACAAAGTAAGTGGCCTTCTCATCAGAATCACTGCAAGCCACAAGACAACAGGCAATATTTTTAAAGCACTAAATGGAAAAAGAAAAAAAAATCAACTTAGAATTTTATACCCAGCAAAAATACATTTCAAAACAAAAGGCAAACTAAAGACTTTTTCAGATACAAAAAAGCTGAGAGAATTCATTACTAGCAGACCTGCACTCCCTCCTCCAGCCGCAACTCCGTCCTCCAGCAGCACAGTTTGGACAGACCTGGCTGCAGCACCTCAGTTTTTCTATGCTCATGACATGATCCTACTCCCCCTCCCCTCCTCCTCCCCCGCAGGGGGCTGGCAGGATTAGTGAGATGCCATCTGAAGAGGCCCAAGGAGGTTCTCTGGGTTAGGAAGGCCTCCTAGGATCCCTGGGTGGTGCTCCCTGCCACCTCCTGGCAATCTCCAAACCAGTTTGCCCATACAGTGGCTCTGAAAGCCTGTCACCGAGAGGACTAGTTTAGCTAACAGTCTCATCTTGCCTCCCAGGGTAAAGGGAGTCTGTGTACTTGGTAACAAATGCTGACCCCAGCCAGAGCAAGGATAATTAGGTCAACCAGCTGGCACGCATACAGGTGTCCCTTTTCTGGAGACAGGGAGGGGTGGTGATGGCCACTCCCGTTTTCCAGAGGGGGTGTCACTGTCCCAGTGCCACCCTGTCAACTAGTGGCAGAGGCCTCCTGTTCCTAGGCTTTTCTCCTAACGGGGGACCCTGTGTCCATTCCAAGCTCTGAACCCACCCACAGCCTCCCAGAGCCCACCTCAGCTCCTGAAACAAATACCTGACCCTCAGCACTGTCTGGAAGGTCAATGCTTAGGCCTCCCTGGCTCTGCCATGCCTCCCCTGGGTGGTCTGTGGCGGGTCACTTCCCACTCTAAGCCTCAGTTTCTCTTCTTGGTAACATGGGGAGTGAAACTGGATGAACTCTGAGGTCCCGTTCCCCTCTGACGTTCATCAGCTCTGTGAACACCTTCCCCACCGACTATTAAGACTGAAGCCTCATTAAGGCCAATTAAAGGAAGATCAGGCCTTCTGAGCACCAAATGGCTGCAGTGGGTCGGGGTCAAGAAGCCCAAGCTAGTCATGCCCAGAGCGCTCTGACCAGGAGGCTCTGCCTAGCCCAGTGGCATGGAGGCACTACCCTGAGTCTCCTACCTCCCCCAGACGGACATCAGCTTCCTTGCCACGGCTCAGGAATACTGCAGAGACAAGGGGATGGCAAAGCTTAGAGAAAGGCCATGAGGTGACCAAGGCTATTCCCTGTGGATGAGGCGAGAAGGCAAGATCCTTTCCCGCTGACCGCAAGGAGCTTCAGAATCCTCAGAGCTTCCAGGCTTGCAGGCACAGGATCCAGCCAACCAGACCATCCCATGTGGGCAGCAAATGGCACCAGCTGAGAATTTTCAAACAGGAAAATCTCAGAACCACGGATTCAAAAGCCTTTAAAACCTCAGCTTCTCAGGGTCCAAGAGCAGCAGACACTGGGGCCATCAAGCATCCTAATGCCCCAGAAAGCCTGGCTTGGAAAGGACTTGCCCAAGGTCACAAAGCACGCCAGGGCAGGGTTGAGGCTTCCAGGCCACCTGGTGCCCACATGCTCTCTGCTGCATTCCACTGAGCCCCTGCTTGAACTTCTGCCAGGACAGCAAGCTCACCACTTCCACCCCCCGACTACTCCCAGAGAGAAGCTCTCAGGACAGGAGTGAGGAGTGAAGGTGGAGGAGGTGAGGGGAGAGATCTGGCATCTACCAATGCCAGCTCCATGCCAGACACAGAGTGTTTTACACACCCCACTTTTTCCCATTTAAATCTCACGATGACTTTATGAGGCAGGTGTTAGCTGTTAGCACCACCATGACACGGAGGAGGAAGGAACAGAAGGTCAGAGAGGCCAAGTAACTATCTCCGAGCAACCACTAAAGATAACACCAGAGCTGGGGCTCATGCCTGGGTCCCAGTAATATGGACGCCTGTCTTCCCACGACCCCACGTGGCATTTAACCTGGCAAGGTACTCGAGGCCAGGGGTCATTCAGACCCTTAAAGGGGACTAGGACAGCCCACCCAGGCTAGGGCCTGCCAGGCTGGGGCCAACATGGGCCACGGCACAGGGCGAGACCCCATCTTTCTCCCCAGCTGCTCGCGAGGCAGAGGGTAGCTCAGTGCTTTTGGATGCTCCTGTCTGTCACTGCTTCAAGACAAGGCCTGATCCCCATTTTACAAGTGAAGAAACTGAGGTCCAGAGTCCTGCAGCATGCGAGTGGCTAAGTGGGACCAGTACCTTCTGCTGGCCCAGGGGCCAGGACCCTCAGCTTCAGGGAGACCCTCTCCAACCAGCGAGACCCAATCCAGGTTCAGCCACATCTAAGACCTTTGGTGTAACCTTATGAAGGCCCCAGCCGACTCTGAGCCTCAGTTTCCCCAGCTGTGATACGAACATGACGGCAGGCCCTGGCTCTTGGGGTCATGGGAAGGAGGACAACCCGGTGGCTGAGCAGCTGCCTCTCCCAATGGAGTGCCCAGACGGGCAGGCACTCTCTCCTTAGAGCTCCTTCCTCGAAGGGCTGCTCCCGACTCTCCTGAAACTCTTAATTAAGACGCAAGCGCCGCGGGGAAGGGAGACTTTGGAGCACACAGGAGTTAACACCTGGGATTCCTTTATCAGATGGTTCCCCACCCACTCTCTGACCTGTGGTGGGAGCCTGGGCCAGCTGTGGGCCCCCCAAAGAGCCAACTGGGCCACCTGTGGCCTCTGGCAGTGTGGGGAGCTGTCCTGGCACTGCCCAGCTAAAGGATGCAATGAGTGGCCTTCCTCCTGGTCCCCAGGCCACAGAGCTCACCCTGTTCTTGTGAGTCCCCATCCCAGCTCTCCTCCAGAAAGCCCAGTACTTAGCTGCCAAGGAGTCTCATGAAAACGCTTTTACTGCCAGGCACAGTGGCTCATGCCTGTAATCCCAGCAGAAGGCAGAGGCGGGTGGATCACAAGGTCAGGAGTTCGAGACCCGCCTGACGAATATGGTGAAACCCCGTCTCTATTAAAAATGCAAAAATTAGCTGGGCATGGTGGCGCACGCCTGCAATCCCAGCTACTCAGGAGGCTGAGGCAGGAGAATCGCTTGAACTCAGGACGCGGAGGTTGCAGTGAGCAGAGATTGCACCACTGCACTCCAGCCTGGGCGACAGAGCAAGACTCTGTCTCAAAAAGGAAAAAAAAAAAAAAAACGCTTTTACTGTCCTAAATCAGTAAACAACAGGATCCAGCAGCGAGGCTCTGGTGGTCCCATGCAGGGGTAGGGCTCAGAAGGAACAGTGACACTGCTTCTCCAGGGAATGGGGGGTGCTCAGGGCCGGGGGTCTGGGCCCAGTCCCACCAGATATCAGTTCTGTGACCTCGGGCAAGTTATTTGCCACCTCCGGGCCCCACCAAGCCTCAGTTTCCTCATCTGCAGCACAATGGAGACAACACCTACTTTCCAGAGTTGTGGGGAGGATTACACAGCACGGTAAAGTGCCCGCTCAGCACCTGGCACGGGGTTGGCATTTAGTAAGCGCCTCATTAAGCTGCTTCTATTCTCCCAGAGCCAAGCTGTGGGCCAGGACTTCAGCGTGTGAAGGCAGGGGCCTGACAGAAAAAATGTGGGGTGAATCAGGCATCGTGAAACCTGGGTTCGACTTTATTTCTCTGGGTCTGTTCCCAAGCCCTGGCCTGGCATGCAGAGATCAGCGTTCTGGCCCTGGCCACCGGCGCCTCACCCTCCCTCAGTTTCCTCAGCTGTGAAATAAGGAAGGTGTGATCCATCCCTGCTCCTGGGGCCTCACCCTGGGGCTGGTGAGGGATCCTGCTAGGGCCCCCATGCCGTGTCAGGTTGAGGGGGGCTCAGCACCTGCTGGAGGAACCAGCTGGAACATCTACATCCAGCTCTCGCTGAGGGAGCCCCAACCCAGCCCAGCCTCACCCCTTCTCAGGCTGCAGCCGAGCGAGGCCGGGGCTCGCCCCTCCCAGGCGTGATCCTACAGGCCCGTCCTCTGGTATGCAGTTGGAACCCCACAGCAGGTTTTTCCCCAGATAAATCATGGCTCCTGGGGCTGGGGGAGGGGCAGGCAGTGACCTTCCATCTTGGAGTTGGAGCCCACTAGGGCTGGAGGTTAGGCTCGGAGGGCACAAGGTGCTGGGAGTGAGACCCGGGACCCACTGGCCTCTTGACCCAGGGGAGTCTAGGATCGCAAGGCAGCAAGGTATCAGTGCTGAAGGGGCCCCTAACAGTCTTCAAGACCTGTACCCATTTTACAGATGGGATGACTGCGGCTTGGAGAGGAGCTGGGGCTTGTTCCAGGTCACAGTTAGGCGGAGGCAGAGCACGGACTTTTGGCTCCTAGTCCTGCTGTCCACTAGTTCCATTCTAATCATTTGGGAACGGGGGGGCAGGAAGGGGGGACTGACAGCAGTCCTGACGGGAACACAGCCGCTCCCCTGAGTGCTGTGTCACTTCCCTGCCCCAGGGTCTGCCTGTTGTGCTGACAACAGGTAAGGTGAGTGAGGAGGCGGCGGGCTGGGCTGTCCTGACTCAGCCCCAGCAGCCCCAGCCTGAAGCCCCCGGTGGGAAGGGGCCAGTGTGCGGCGAGGGGGCCCAGGCAGAGGGATCCCCAACCCAGGCAGGGGGCAGGCAGAGTTCTCCCCACACAATACCAGAGTGAGAAGGGGAGGCGGGAGCAGGGGCACGAAAGGTGATTCATGGGGAGAGATAAGGCAGGGAGCGCTCCTGGCAGGCGACAGGCGGGCAGACAAAGAGCACCGTCAGCATCCGTCAGCGTCCCGGCCCTGCCCCTGTGAGCCTGGGAAGCAGCCGGGGCAGGATAGCTGGAGGACTGCAGTGGCCTGGATGAGCTGCCTCTCCCAGCCCCGGCCTGTCACTCTGTCCTGCCAGGGCCAGGGCATGAGGGGTAGCCTAGAGTTTGAGGGAAACACAGGCCTGATCCCCACCCCTCCACCCGAGAACTAGCTAGGTGACCTTGGGCAGGGACTAACAAGTTTCTACATCTGAAAAATGGGACAGATAACACTAGCTGAGATTATAAAGCGCCTCGCACTCAATCAGCACTTGCTATTGTTATTATCCCCGCCCACATATGCCATGCTGGCCACGGGTCCCAGGACAGATGTGGCAGGGAAGGATGTGCCCAGGGCAGAAAGCAGGGGCTTGGCTCACCACAGTGCTGTGGAGTCATGAACAAATCCCTGTCCTTCTCTGTGCCTCAGTGTCCTTGTCTGTCAGATGAGGGGCTTACTCTCTACTGCCTCTGAGGCCCCCACTTTGGGACGCTTGAGGACGCCCTGAGGTCTGAGAGTGGGGAGCAGTCTCAGCAGTGAGTGCCCCATCCTGAGGGCTGGAAAAGCAGAGAGCAGGGCCCGTCTGTCTGAGGCTCGAGGACATCACTCACTGTGGGGCCGTGTAGACAGACTGGCACCCAAACTGGAGACCAGCTTCTTCCTGGCTATGTCACCTTAGACAGGTGACAGCAATAGCCTTGTGGGAAGCAAAGGAAGGCAATGTCACCTTAGGTGACACTAATAACCTTGTGGGGCTTTTGTGGGAAGCAAAGGAAGCTCCAGGTGGCCCATGAGACTGTATGGAGTGGCTGGGTCACAGCTGTAGCCAGAGACTCAGGGAGGAGCCTGGAGTCAGCAGGGGAAGCCCTGGCCCTGGGAGCCCCTATCTGGCCCATCGTTGGGTGGGGAATCTGTCTGTCTGTGAGAGAGGAGACCCTCTGGCTGTTCCCATCTGCCTCCTTCCTGTCTCTGACGAGGAGGGGAGGCACAGAGGAGTGGGAACCTTGGCACAGCAAGTCCCCCTACCCAGGGCCTCGGTTTCCCTGTTTTCAAGATGGAAGTGGAGGCTGGGTAATGGGATCCCAGCAGGCTCTCTGTGGAGACTGGGTTCTCTAGCCTCCAGCCAGTCATCTCCACCAGTCACAGACGTCAGCAGCACTTCCCACACACCATGGCAGGTGTGGGGCGGGTCTCTCAGCCTGCAAACTATGAAAGTCCCTTCCTCCTCCCCTTCCTCCTCCTCTTCCTCTAACTCCTTCCTTACTTTTGTCACCCGATATTCCATCTTCACAATAGGCAAAGATGCAGCTTTCATCTGCACCACCTCCATCTTATAGACCAAAAACCCGAAGCCTCAAAGTTGCCCAGGGTCAGTCAGTGAATTGAGAGCAGTCAGGCTGGGGACCAGGCACCCCGACCCAGCTAGCTGACCCAGCTGGTCCCCTTGTTGGGCAGGGACTCCACCTTCCTGGAAACTGGAGCCAGGGCCAGGAGCCACCGGGGTCACCTCATCAGTTCTTGACCCACTTCTGGTTTCTCTGCGTACAAACTTCCCCAAGGCCCTGTCAGTTAGCCAGGATGGTCTCTGAAGCCAGCATTCTGGTCTTGTGCAATTGGCTGCTCTGCTCTGGGATTGGAAGTATAAAGGGATTAGACCCAGCAAGGAAGACCTCATCCCACAACCTGAGGCCCAGACCTGACTTCAGAATCCCCTTCTCAACACAGCTCACTAGGTAAGCTTTATCTATCAAGTCAAGATGTGCTTGGCAACGATGAGAAGCTACTTACGTGCAGCAGGCATTAGCACCTGCTCATGGTCACAGCTGTCCAGCAGTGGCCTAGCTATCTCTGCAAGTGGCAAGCACCCCTTCTGAGAATGTGTGATGGTGTGTCAGCCAAGAATGGCCCCCCACAGCTAGGGCACTGCATAGCCCAAAAGGGTTGGAGAATGGGAGGGCCAAAGAAGGCTTTGTCCTCACCTGTGCATCCTGGCCTGGAAAGTTTCCACCATTGCAAAGCTCACAAACAGACTCAGAGAGGGTGCGCAATCTGCTCCCAGTTGCTCAGCACAGCTAGGAAACAGGCAGTGTTGAACCAGGACCTCCAGGCCAGTCTCAGATGGACTCGGACCATGCCTATCCCCTCACCCCGCAACAAAAGCTCTCCCCACCAGAGAGCTCATGGTGTGTGGGGGCCTTCACAGTGAATCGGAGACACTCTAAGGGAAAGTGAGAGGAAGCCCTGGGGTTCCTCCCCTCCCGACTCCACCCTATCTTGGTGCCTTCTTCTGGGGAACCAGAAACACCCTGCAACAATACAGAGGCCCTTTGAGACAGGGCAGCCCACTGTCACCTGCTAGGACCTGGGAACCCTACCCTGCAAGGAAACTGCGGATCCCCACAAAGGTGGGGAGGAAACCTCCACCTAGGAGGCAGCCAGGGAAACAGCAGAGATCCCTAGAAGCCCATGTTGGGCTCCCGTCTGGGGCTCTGAGTGAGCCTGTATTGAGGGGTCCGGTCGCTGGTTGGGCCTTGGCTCCCGGAGTCCCCACGCTGCCTCACCTTCTGTGCCTGGCTGATCATCTTCCGCACCACCTCTTTGATGTGGGCCTGCCCGTCTATGGGGGGCTGCATGTAGACGCTGGCCCGGGTCACGCCGCGGTAGGCGATGGTGTCGGGCCAGCCCAGGTCCAGCTGCGGGATGGAGCGGTCCGACTTCTGGGGCCAGTACTCCAGGGAGGGCAGCGGCTCAGCCTCGGTGGGGACCCCATCCGCCCCGCTGGCTTCCTCTCCGTCGCCCGCCCGGTGGTCCTCGGGCCCCTGGGAGGGGTCCGTGCCCCGAGGGTCCTCAGAGCCCGGGTCGTACACCTCGATGGTCTCCAGGATGCGCTTGAGCTCCAGCTCCGAGAGGAAGTCTCGGATGTTCTCCCGCTTGAGCACCTCGTAGAAGGCGTCCCGGCCGCGGGCCACCAGGGCCTCCAGCGCCAGCCGCTGCTCCTCGCTGTAGAAGAACTCCGGCTTGGACTCGCTGGAGCGCCAGTTCACATGGTTGTCGTCCAGACACTGCACCTGGGAGAAGGCCATGGTGCCGCCTGCCCGGGCACTGCTGCCGCGGGTGGGTGGGCAAGGTCCGGCTCC
>NW_012101335.1:136280-137449 GCF_000951045.1 Mandrillus leucophaeus
TCCATGGAGTTTATTTAGATTTCACCAGTTTTTTGTTTGTTTTGGGACAGGGTCTTGCTCTGTCACCTAGGCTGCAGTACAGTGGTATGTACAATCATTGCTCAATGCAGCCTTGAACTCCTGGGCTCAAGCGGTCCTCCTGGCTCAGGGTCCTGAGTAGCTGGGACCACAGGCACCATGCCCAGCTAATTTTTTTTCTTTCGTAGAGACAGGGCCTGTCTATGTTGCTCAGACTGGTCTCAAACTCCTGGCCTCAAGTGATTCTCCCACCTTGGCCTCCCAAAGTTCTGGGATTACAGGCGTGAGCCACTGCACCAGCCAGATTTCACCAGTTTTACATGCACTTATTTGTGTGTGTGTGTGTCTACATCCTTACTATGTATAGAGATTTGTGTAACCACCATTACAGTCAAGATACAGAACTGTTCTATCACTACAAAGATCTCCCTCTCTGTAGCCATCCCCACACCTCCCCCCACCACCATTCCTAACCTCTGGCAACCACTAATCTATTCTACAATTCAACAATTTTGCTATTTCAAGAATGCTATATAAATGGAAGATGTAGTATATAAACTTTTGGGATTGGCCTTTTTTCCCACTTAGCATAGTTCTCCAGCAAGTCATCCAAGTTGTTTCATGGATGAATGGTCTGTGCTTTTCATTGCTGACTAGTATTCCACGGTACGGGTATACCACACTTTGCTTAACCATTTCAGTGATTAAAGGATATGTGCAGTTTCCAGCTTTTGATTATTACAAATAACCTTGCTATGAGCTTTCATATACATATGTATATAAACACCAGGTTTCATTTATCTGGCATAAATGCCCAAGAGTGTTATTCCTGGGTCCTGGTAGTCGTGTGTTCAAACACTGCCAAACTTTTTCCACAGTGGCTGCACCATTTCACATTTGCACCAACAATATGTGCATGATCCAGTTTCTCCACATCCTTGCCAACATGTGGTGTTACCATTATTATTATTTTTTTTTTTTTTGTCCATTCTGATAGGTAGGTCATATCTTACTGTGGTTTAAACTTGTGCTTTCCTGATGGCTAATGTCATTGAATCTCTTTTCACGGGCTTATATGCCATCTGTTTGTCTTCTCCTTTGAAACATTTGTTCATGTCTGTTGCCCATTTACTTTTTTTTTTTTTTTTTTT
>NW_012101335.1:139274-140736 GCF_000951045.1 Mandrillus leucophaeus
CCCACCGTCGCCACCTGCAGTCACGTGCCGCCCGGGGCGGGGCCGGAAGCTGATTCACCCCTCCACAGGCAGACAGACTTGGGGCGGGCGCACTGCCCACTGTCCCCTGGTGCCCGAATTCCGAAAAGCTCAGAGGCCTAAGCCCAAGAGCTCCTGGAACACCCAGCCCAGAGAGGGACAGTGTTCTTCCTGAGGTCACACAGCGGGTCAACAGCCTTGGCACCCCCTGTGCCCCCAGGGTCTGTTGGTGATCCTGGATCAACCCTGGCTGTGCCCAGTTTCGCCGGTGTGGCGGGAAGTCCGTGCGGCTGTGTAGATTTCCAGCTGTTCAGTTGTGGAAATAGGTCTAGGGTAGTGGACTGGGAGCCCCCAGGCAGGGATAGAGCACTGACTGATCCAACCTCTGGCCTTTCCTGAGCAGGTACCTAGTTCTCAGTCCTGAGCCCTGATCCCCTCTGGGAGGGGTCCCCGGACTGCTTCTGCGTGGCGGGCAGCACCCGACCTGAACCCTAGGGCAGGGAGGGGCCAAGAGGGCAGCTGTGGGCTGGGGTCAGGCCCAGCTCTCTGCTGAGCGTCCCCTGGGGTTGGGACCCTGGTTATGGGGAGCGTGGAGACCACATCTGAAGGCAGGCTTTGAGAGTGGGACAGCAAAGCCCATTAAACCTGGCCCAACAAACAGCCCCCACCCCATCGCGTGCCGCAGCCAGTCTGCCAGGCACCAGGCCCAGCCCTTCCTCCCATCCCCCATAGTTGCTCTGGATCTGGATGGGGCTGGTTTGGGGCCCTTAAGGATGCTGCTTCCGTAGGCTGGTGACATCTCTAGGCCTTGCGCCCTCAAATCCTCCTCCTCCAAGGCCTTCTCCACCATTCATGGCCCATCAGGACTCCTTGCCTCTGAGTCCACTGCCCTGGACAATGACTGGCCTCCTAGGCCCAGCATCCTTGTGGTCCCCATCACTGACCCCTCAAGCCTGAAGTCCTACACTCTACCATACAGGCCCCCCCAAGGGCTTTATGCTACTGAACATAGTGGCCCTGGGGGAACAGGCACACATATTTGCATCCCTCCCCTGCCCCAGGGCCAGAGAGGGGAGGTGGTCCCAGCGGGGAAGCCCTGCTTTGAGGGTCCCGAAGACCCATTTATAGCCCCTCTGCCACTGTGGATCCCCTGCAAGACCCTGAGCCGCCTCAGCTTCTCACTGTGTTCTTACCAATGCACAGAGGCTGGGGAGTTCAGGAAGGGAGTCCAAGGTCTCACCCTCCCCTCCACCACCCCCACACTTCTGCAGCTGATGAACAGGAAGGTTGTATGCACCCAGTTTTCCCCAGTAGTGACATTTTGCATAACTATAATACAATAATATCACAGCCAGGCCGGGCGCGGTGGCTCAAGCCTGTAATCCCAGCACTTTGGGAGGCCGAGATGGGCGGATCACGAGGTCAGGAGATCGAGACCATCCTG
>NW_012101335.1:148092-148849 GCF_000951045.1 Mandrillus leucophaeus
CCCGGTCCAGGCTTTGTTTTTTAATTGAAATGGGGTCTCCCTATATTGGTCAGGTTGGTCTTGAACTCCCAGCCTCAAACAATCCTCCTGCCTCTGCCTCCCAAAGTGTTGGGATTACAGATGTAAGCCACTCTGCCTGGCTGATAACTGGATTTGAACTCAGGTCTGGGAGCCTTTCTCCTGCTCCCTCCTGCAATGGCAGTGTCTGGACTGGCTCCTGGGAATGGGCCGGGCCTGGTTAGGGAGTAGAGAGCACCTTGATTACCCCTCAAGGGACTCTGTCCAGTGACCTACTTGGGAGAAAATCATTCACTCAGTCAACGGACACTGGCAGAAGCTACCGTATGTTTGCTTGTGCTAAGCACTGTTGAGACCCAGACTTTTCCCTGAGGCCCCATAGTCATAGTCTGGGTGGGAGACAGGACAGTCACAGGGCATAGAGTTATTGGTGCCATGGAGGATATAGCCCCAAAGCCTGAAGGGCTCAGATGTCCGTAATGAATTGAGAAGAATGAGTGTAAGTTCCCTGGGATAAACCCAGGGAAGGGCAGAAGGTGGGAAGGGTGTTCCGGGGAGAAGGAACAGCAAACACAGAGACCCAGAGGTGTCCAGGAGAGCCTGGGGTGCCAGAAGCCTGGGTGAAATTAGTCAAGGAGAGGGTGGCTGAGCGAGGTGGCCATAGCAAGGGGTGTGGGAGGGCCTTGATTAGAGCCTGTGATCCCCCTGCAGCGGCTGGAGAGGCACGGAGCGGATGTGA
>NW_012101335.1:149221-157673 GCF_000951045.1 Mandrillus leucophaeus
CTCCCAGAGTGCTGGGATTACAGGCGTGAGCCACTGCACCCGGTCCAGGCTTTGTTTTTTAATTGAAATGGGGTCTCCCTATATTGGTCAGGTTGGTCTTGAACTCCCAGCCTCAAACAATCCTCCTGCCTCGGCCTCCCAAAGTGTTGAGATTACAGATGTAAGCCACTCTGCATGGCTGATAACTGGATTTGAACTCAGGTCTGAGAGCCTTTCTCCTGCTCCCTCCTGCAATGGCAGTGTCTGGACTGGCTCCTGGGAATGGGTCGGGCCTGGTTAGGGAGCGGAGAGCACCTTGATTACCCCTCAAGGGACTCTGTTCAGTGACCTCCTTGGGAGAAAATCATTCACTCAGTCAACAGACACTGGCAGAAGCTGCCGTATGTTTGCTTGTGCTAAGCACTGTTGAGACCCAGACTTTTCCCTGAGGCCCCATAGTCATAGCCTGGGTGGGAGGCAGGACAGTCACAGGGCATAGAGTTATTGGTGCCGTGGAGGATATAGCCCCAAAGCCTGAAGGGCTCAGACGTCCGTAATGAATTGAGAAGAATGAGTGTAAGTTCCCTGGGATAAACCCAGGGAAGGGCAGAAGGTGGGAAGAGTGTTTCGGGGAGAAGGAACAGCAAACACAGAGACCCAGAGGTGTCCAGGAGAGCCTGGGGTGCCAGAAGTCTGGGTGAAATTAGTCAAGGAGAGGGTAGCTGAGCGAGGTGGCCATAGCAAGGGGTGTGGGAGGGCCTTGATTAGAGCCTGTGATCCCCCTGCAGCGGCTGGAGAGGCACGGAGCGGATGTGAGCAGGGAGGAGCATGGGCGGATTGGTGGGTTTAGAAGTTCCCTTTGCTTGCTTGCAGTGGGAGTGGATTAGGAGGCACAGCAAGGAGGTAGTGCAGTAATCAAACAGGACTGGGCATTGGCCTTGGGGAGGGAAGACAAAGGGACAAAGGGACGAGGAGAGGCAACCCCCGGCTTCTGGTATGGGCCCTGACTAGACGGAGGGCTGATGCAAAAGTGGGGCCCAGTGGGGAACTCCTAGGCCTGCAGAAGCCAGCACCCTGGCAAATCCATAGACCCCTGCCAGCTCCCCAACTCTCACTGCCCCCCGCTCCGCCTCCCTGCGGCTGCTTACTCTGGAGTCCTGGGGGACTGTGTTTCAATGGTGACACCACTGCCACTCTTCTCACAAAGGAGAAGTTGTTCTTTCTTGCTGCTCAGCACAAACACTTAGTCAAACCAGTGGTACTCAGGGCGGTTTCCCATGCCGAGAGCCTGGAATGGGTCTGAACCATTATATGGCTGCGACACCTCACCTATCCCTCCCAGGAGGGCTGGGTCCTCTGAGTGCCAATCCGCCTGCCTAGGCTCAAAGCCCATCAGCAGTGGCCCATCACCTGTCCTGTGAATCCTGGACCCCAGTGGCCTCAGAGTTCTGCCATGGGGTCCCTGGCTCTGTCTTGGATCTGACTGTGTCCCCCAGGCAAGTTATGTCCTTTCTGGTCCTGAAAAACTAATGGGGGTAGAGGTGGTCGGATGGGGCAGCTGGATCAAACAGTGCTCTTTCTGGGATGCCTCCTCCCACTCCTCCTCTCCTCCTGTGCCTTTCCTCCCTCCTCCCCACCATGCAGTCACTTATTCATTCATTCAACCAGTGTTCCCAGAAAGTCTCTTCTGGGCCATACCTGGGACTTGGAGATGATTCAAACCCAGTGTCTGCCCTTGGGGAGCTTCAGTCCTGGTGGAGAAGGTAGACTATGTAAACAAACAACTATGATTCAATCTTTGGCCTTAGGAGCCCTTGGGAGGAAGCTTCTACTGCCTGGGGGGGTGGGAGAGTCAGGGAAGGCCTCAGAGGACAAGCTCTTTGCAATGAGCCTTGAAGCAGGAGGTAAACAAGGGTGGGGGTGGGTGTTAGATGGACGGTAGTGCCCTGGGAGGAGGGACTGCGTCTGCAAAGGCATGGAGGCGTCCAAGTGCTGGGTGTGTGTGAGAAAATGCAAGCAGGTCAGGGTGGCTGGTGCATGGTGCTGGGATGGGAGGTTCTGGGACCAATTGTCAAGGGCCTCGAATGCCATAGAAAGGATTTTTTTTTTTTTTTTTTTCCTCAGGATGCCATGGGCTGAGAGGTGGAGATAGGGAGGAGGTTCCTAAGAAATAAGTGATATGGGCGGGGCGCGGTGGCTCAAGCCTGTAATCCCAGCACTTTGGGAGGCCGAGACGGGTGGATCACGAGGTCAGGAGATCGAGACCATCCTGGCTAACCCGGTGAAACCCCGTCTCTACTAAAAAATACAAAAAACTAGCCGGGCGAGGTGGCGGCGCCTGTAGTCCCAGCTACTCGGGAGGCTGAGGCAGGAGAATGGCGGGAACCCGGGAGGCGGAGCTTGCAGTGAGCTGAGATCCGGCCACTGCACTCCAGTCTGGGTGACAGAGTGAGACTCCGTCTCAAAAAAAAAAAAAAAAAAAAAAAAAAAATAAGTGATATGCTGAGAGCTGTGATTCCAAAGTGTGGAGAAGATGGACAGGAGGCTGGGGAGGAGCTTGGGATTGGGCAGGGTGGGCCGCAGACGGGAGGGGGAAGAAGCCACGGGCCTGGGGGCTGATGGGAGGAGCCAGGGAGGTGCCTGGGGGATGACAGGAACCTGGTGTCTAGGAAGCCTGGAGCTCAAACAGGCTGGGCTGGAGACTGGGACACAGTCAAGGGTGCCAGGGTAGAGGACACTGCCCCAGCCCAGCTGGCCTGGAGGAAGAGGTCTGAGGCCCGCCCTTCCCCATGGGCTGGGCATCTAAGAAGGGACATATCAGAAAGGGGCTTTGGAGGGTGCAGCCTACACAGGGAGCACTAAGATAGAAGTGTCAATGCCGGCCGCCCCTGCAGCTGCTGTGTTGCAACTCAGCCTGCCCCTAACAGGCCACCGCAGTGCTGTCAGTCAACTTGTTTCTGAACTCCCCCATAATCATTGTCTCCCGGTTAGCTCTGCACTCTGGGCCTGCTGAAAACCCCCGGGAGCAGGGGCCAAAGGTTTCTAGAAAGTCTTTTATGGAAGGAAACCGTGAATGTGGGTCAACTCTCTCCATCCCTACATCACTAGACCAAAGTCAGGCCCGCGACTGCCAACACCAGCAAAATCTCACTGAGCGGAGCAGTGAGGGGAGCCCCACACCTCATCAAGGCTATGGATGCGGGTCGGGGTTCTGCCCCACACGGGGCAGGAGGCCGAGGGATGCCTGGATTTAGGGTTCAGTTGGGATCTGGCCTGAGCCTGGGAAATTCGTGAGTCCTTCATTCATTCAACAGATGAGCCGTGTGCACCACCCCAGCCATGGGGGAGATAGCACGAGGCAAATCCCATCCTCTCAGGACTCGCCTACCACGGGGAAGTGGCAAGAACCGAATAAACATGTCCAAGTCCTCCCAGGGATGACAAGGGATGAGGGAAAGCGATGTAGGGCAAGGGGACAGATGGGAGAATGGGGTGGGGAGGACAGACCCGAATTCGGGAAGGAGGCAGGCCTCGGGTGGGAGCAAGGAGGGACTTGCGGGGAGGGGCTGAGGGTCTGGATCACCCAGGGTCTTGCAGACTGTTGAGAGGCTGAGCGGCTGGAGGGTCCTGGGCATCGGCTCAGCAATCTGCAGCAGGAAATAGCCTGGCCTAAAGCTTGGACCCCAGGGTCGGAGACAGAGGTATGGATGGGCTCTGACCCCACGTCCTAAGCCAGGAAGCTGGAGCAGGCAGGCCTTGCCAGTCCCTGAGCTTTCACCACAGCCCTGCTGCCTGAGCTGCAGCTGTGTGACAGCACACTCAAGCCGGCTGCCCATGGACGGACGCCACTTGTCGACTTGTTGCTGAGTGAACACAAAGCCCAGGGGACAGGCTGAGGGCCTGGGGAAGGGCCCGTCCTGCAGGGCTCTCTCCTCTCTAGCCTCCATTTCCCCCCTTTGGGAAGAATGGCTGGGGACAAGGCGGGCAAGGGAGGCTCAGGCCCCAGGTAGACTCTAATGGCGGACCTCACACAGCAGAGCCAACGGCAGGTGAGCCCCTGGCCAAGGGGAAGTGGGATCAGGGAGAAGCGTTATGATGGAGAACAGCAGGGAAAAGGATTTTCAGAGGCCACGCCCTCCCCATGACTCCTGAAAAGCTAATGGGGGTAGAGATGGTAGGGTAGGGCAGCTGGATCAAACGGTGAAACTGTGAAACAGTGAAACTCCCCTGTGAAACTGAGGCCCAGGGCCAAATGGTAACAGGCCAGAGGCATTGACAGAGCAGGTCTGGGCCAGGCTCCTGCCCCCAGCCCTGTCTTGCCCACCCCAGGTGCCCATGTCTATGGGGAGAGACACCAAGTGTCCCTCTCTCAAACAGATGACGTGGGCTGCGTGGTGCCATCCGAGTGCCTGCGGGCCTGCGGGGCCGAGGTCGGCTGCTCCAACATCGCCTACCCCAAGCTGGTCATGGAACTGATGCCCATCGGTGAGGCTGTGTGGGTGGGGGTCTGGGTGGAGGGCATGGGTTGGGACCTGGGGCCCAATGAGTGTGGGGACTGTGGAGGCCACTGTGGATCCAGTGTGATGCTGGGTGACATCCAGGTGGGCTGTTCTGCTCTTAGGAGAACAGAAGCACTCACAATAGAAAACAATCGAACACCCACTGCATGCCACCACCATCCCCAGGGCTTCCCAAGTGATACACTGGCCTCTTCTTCTCAGGAACCCCTAGTGCTATTAGTATCATCCCAATTTTTTTTTTTTTTTTTTTTTTTTGAGATGGAGTTTTACTCTTGTTGCCCAGGCTGGAGTGCGATGGTGTGATCTCGGCACACCACAACCTCCTCCTCCCGGGTTCAAGCTATTCTCCTGCCTCAGCCTCCCAAATAGCTGGAATTAAAGGCGTGTGCCACCACACCTGGCTAATTTTTGTGTTTTTAGTAGAGACGGGGTTTCACCATGTTGACCAGGTTGGTCTCAAACTCCTGACCTCAGGTGATCCACCCGCCTCGGCCTCCCAAAGTGCTGGGATTACAGGCGTGAGCCACCGCACCTGGCCTATATCATCCCCATTTTAAAGACAGGGAAACTGAGATCCAGAGAGGTTAAGTGACCTGGTCCAAGTCACATGGCAAGTAAGCTGCAAAGCTGGGATTCTGACCCGACACATCTGCCTGCACACCTTGACCTCCTATCTCTTGCTGTACCGTCTCTTGAGAAAGGCCACCCACTCTCTCCTCTTGCATGCCTACTGGGCGCCAGGCCCTTTACTAACAGTTTCTCATTAAATGCTATCAGATAGGGTTATTGGCTCCATTTTACAGATGAGGAAACTGAGGCACAGAGAGGGGAAAGTGACTTGTCTGAGGTTATATAGTCACTGAGACACAACCCCAAGACACAAACTGCTTACTCTGCTGGGATCAGGAGCTCAGGACTCCCCACTACATCTGCAGGCATGAGTGCCTATCCTCTGCACCGCCCCGCCCTGAGACACTGCAAGCCGACAGGTAGAACTAGTGGGCAGGTTTTGGCTTTTTCCATGTTTCTCGTGGTAGCAGCATCCCTGCTATTCTAATATGGGGTGATGAGTTCCCCATCACAGGAGGTATGCAAGTTCCCCATCACAGGAGGTATGCAAGGTGGAGGAAGCAACATGGCAAGGGGTGTGGGAGGTTCAACCCTAAGCAAAAAGCAGAAACAGTTTCCTGAGCCTTTGGCAGCCCAAGCTTTTCCTGTACAGATTCTCAGGTGCTGGAGCTTTCCCTGGTCCCCCTCCCTCTGACCCCCTCCCTTTAATCCCCTCTTCCTGGAAGCTTTCAGTCCCTCGGGTGAGCCCCACCCTGCTCTTTCTTCCTCTCCTTCCCTCCCTCCCTCCCTCCCTCCGTCCTGCAGAGCTCAGGCCTAATGGAAGTGAGTACACAAACCTAGGATCAGATCTTGGCTCTGCCACTAGCTGGCCAAGAAATTTGGGGCATGTCATTTCCCTGCTTGGAGCCTGGGTGTCCTCATCTGTAAATTGGAGATAATGGAATCTACCCAGCCCTCAGCGTTGTTGCTGGGATTAAACATAATGACATTGGGAAAATGCAGGCTTGGCCACGCTGTGGTTCCCACCTAAGGGCTTCGCTTTTCTCTTCTGTTCTGGGCAAAGGGACTTGCTAAGTCCCCCAGGGCTGACACCGAGCCATTGTTGGGCCACAATCCCTCTCTAGGCCCTGAGTTCCCTCTCTAAGAAATGGATGGAATAAGCTCCAAGTTCATCCATCTCCATGAGCAAGACAAGGGGGCGGGTGGAGAAATGTTTTGGGGAAAACTGTGATTTGACTCATTTTCCTCTGGGCTCCATCCTAGTCAGCTTCTGACAAGTGAACAGAGAGCCCAGAGACTCCTGGAAGTCACACAGCCAGTCAGACGCAGAACCGAGGCCAGACAACCCAGCCAGGCAATAAATGGCTGTGCCTTCGGGACAGGGAGGCCAATGCCAGGCTTATCCTAGGATAGACGGGCAAAAGTTTGTAGAGGTAAAGGATTTGCTTAAAATTGTAGGAGTCCTTGTAGACAGACTTGAACTTGTCCCCAGAGAGGGGAGGTGACCAGCCTGAAGCCACACAGCAGAGAGCGGGCAGTTCAGCATCCTTCCACCTTCTTTAGGGTTCCTCACCCCCAGGCCCTCTTGAGCCTACAATTCCCAGAAGGCCTTTCACAGCAATGCTACCCGCACCTCCTAGGGGAGCCCTCACTCCCACTCTGGAAAACCACAGAGCCAAGGAGAGAGGGGATCCACTATGCCTGCTGGGTCCTGCCATGCACAGGAAGTGGTGGAAAATTCCAGATACTGGGGCACTGCATGCTGGGGTGAGGTGTGCATCTTGCCCAGGGTGTGACCTTCAAGCAAAGGCCCCGCCCAAGCCTTCCTCACCAACCCCACCGCACCCCAAAGTTCTGCCTCTGGCCTGCTGTGAGTCCCTGGGCAATCTCTTCCCTTCTCTGAGCTTCCATTTCCTCATCTGTCAGGCGGGTTAATCATGCTTTCCTCAGACAGAGGCATGGCTGTGAAAGTGCTTTGTCAACGCCAGGCTCTGCAGAAAGGAGAGGTCTGATCGCGGCCTCAGCATTATGAGTAATTACGGTCGGGCCTAGGGTTGCCAGCAAGCCTAGGGCTCAAGCAGCCAGCTCCGAAGTCCCCACGGTTTGTCCTTGGCCTCCCCAGTCTCCTCATTTTGGGTCTTGCTCACCTCAAACCTCCTCAGCTTCTCTCCCTCCTGGCCCTCTGCCTGGAGGGGCGTGGGAATGGCAGGCAGGCCTCAGGCAGTAGACCCCAGGCTGGAGGGGCTCCCGGGGCTGTCACCGGACAGGGTCACGCATCCCCCGTCCCACCCCAGGTCTTCGGGGGCTGATGATCGCAGTGATGCTGGCCGCGCTTATGTCGTCGCTGACCTCCATCTTCAACAGCAGCAGCACCCTCTTCACTATGGACATCTGGAGGCGGCTGCGGCCCCGCTCCGGCGAGCGAGAGCTGCTGCTGGTGGGACGGTATGGGGGTGGGGGAACGGTACGGGGGTGGGCGCCGGCACTGACTTTGAGGGATGAGCGGGAGTTTGCCACTTAGAGAAAGGTGGATGCCAGGGAGGAGTGAAGAGAAGGGCCCAGTGTACCCCGTCCATACCACCTCTCACATTGCTCTCCTGTCCACCTCTGTGTGATCGCAGCCCTCATCTGGGATGCGTCTCCACCCCCGAGCTGGATTCCCTCTGCAGGGGCCAGCCCTCCCTCCCCAGCCATGCTACAGATCTATCTCCCCCAAAACCTGGGCCCCCATTCCTCCTGATGGTTCCCAGCTGCCCCACAGAGGGCCCCCGTGCTAGCACTCAGGACTGGCCACACTTGACCTGCCACATCCCTCAGCCTCCATGGCCTTGGCCCCACTGAGCTCCGGCTTGTTTCCTCCCAGCCCAGCTTATCCTCTCCTTTTACACCTTGATGACTCACGCTGATCTTTCTACACTCTACCTGTGTCCCCTCCTCCATGCAGTCCTCCTTGAGACCCTCAACCAAGGAATGAGCCCCTCTCCCCTTCATACCCCAGGAACTCTTGCCAGATTCTTCCCACAGCACATGTGGCCATTATAGGCCAAGAGACCTCCCCCCGACACCCTTCTCTACATATCTGGGCTCTTCATGCGGACCGGGGTGTGTCTGGGGAACAGGTGGTGTTTGGTTACATGAATAAGTTCTTTAGTGGTGATTTCTGAGATTTTGATTTTGGTGTACCCATCACCTGAGTGGTGTACACTGTACCTAATGTGTAGTCTTTTATCCCTCACACCCTCCCAGCCTTTCCCCTGAGTCCTCAAAGCACATTGTATCATTCTTTTTTTTTTTTTTTTTGAGACAGAGGCTGACTGTTGCCCAGGCTGGAGGGCAGTGGCGCAGTCTCGGCACACCACAACCTCCTCCTCCCGGGTTCAAGC
>NW_012101335.1:157723-178014 GCF_000951045.1 Mandrillus leucophaeus
AGTGGTGATTTCTGAGATTTTGATTTTGGTGTACCCATCACCTGAGTGGTGTACACTGTACCTAATGTGTAGTCTTTTATCCCTCACACCCTCCCAGCCTTTCCCCTGAGTCCTCAAAGCACATTGTATCATTCTTTTTTTTTTTTTTTTTTGAGACAGAGTCTCATTCTGTCACCCAGGCTGGAATGCAGTGGTGCGATCTTGGCTCCCTGCAACCTCCACCTCCCGGGTTCAAGAGATTCTCGTGCCTCAGCCTCTTGAGTAGCTGAGATTACAGGCTCCCACCACCACGCCCGGCTACTTTTTGTATTTTTAGTAGAGACGGGGTTTCACCATGTTGGCCAGGTTGGTCTCGAACTCCTGACCTCACGTTATTCACCTACCTCAGTGGGCTGGGATTACAGGTATGAGCCAGTGTGCCCAGCCCATTCTATCATTCTTATGCCTTTACATCCTCAGAGGTTAGCTCCCATGTGCACGTGTGTGTCTATTTGCACCCTCCCTGCCCCTCCAGTCCCTCCCTCCTGTTGTCCTCTGAGCAGTGTGGCCCACACTCTGCTGGTCAGGGTTCTAGCCTTCTGGCACTTAGCTTGGCCAACAGTGAACCCCCTGGTCAGGAGCCCAGGGCACCCATCCTGGGGATGGGGTCTCCTTCCCAGCTCCAGGCAGCCGTCCTGGGGATGCAAAGCAGTCAGACTTCTGTCGGAAGGGCCCTGTTGGGACATGTCAGAGGCGGGTGCGAGTGAGCTCATCCACGGGCTCACAGGATCCTCCAAAACAAGGAGCCTCCCGCCTCTCACTGGGCAGGACACTTCCATGTCCCTGTGTCCTGGGCACTTGGCCCCTTGACCACCTCTCCCCCTCTGGCTCCCCTGCCTCTCCTCAGAAGCCGTGTGACCTGGGGAAGACCCTGCACCTCTCTGACCATGCGTCTCCTCTGCGGCCAGACCTTGCTCTAAGCCCCTCCATGCTCCAGCATCCTGGGCCCTGGATGCCCTTCTGCCACCCAGTGTGTGACACTGGTAGCCCCTCTACCTGCCCAGTGGCCCTCATGTCCCCTGCCCACTACTTCCTGGTCTCCTCACCCAGACTCCCACCTGCAACCAAAGTCCTGACCTGGCCTCCTGCTGTTGCCAGCTCACCCACCCATACAGCTGCCCAGGCCCTTGACTCTCCTTCCCACCTCTTCTGCCAAGTCAACCCCCCGCCCCCAGCCCTGCAAGCCTGGAGTTCAGCCTCCCTGAGGAGCAGGGCACAAGGCTGTGTGGTGCGGGGCAGGTTGCTCACCCTCTCTGGGCCCCAGTTCTCTCAGCTGCCAGCTGGTTAGAGCAGAAGGGGCCCCGTGCCAGGTGTCAGGCTGGCCAGTTCGACTTCCCCTCCCTCTTACAGCACTGGGATACCCTCAACACCCCCAGCCCCTCAAAGTCGTCTCAGCCTCCTCCTGCCCTAACCACTACCATTGGAGCAGGTATCTCCTAGGCCCCCGTGGGTCATGGATCTCTGGTAGGGTGAATGGCCTGACAAGAGCCTCCGTCAGGGAGAGGCAAGGCTTAGAGAGAGAAGACCAACAGTCCAGAGGCCTGGAGAGGAGGCCATTGCAGGGCCGGGTACAGGACCATGCCGGTGCCATGATGGCTCCGTCCAGCTAAGCAGAGGCTAGAGGAGCTGTCACAGGTTGGGGAACAACGATGACCACTCCCCGGCTATTTGCCTGCCCCAAGCCCCCACACCCCAGTCCAACATTCTGCCACTGCCCTCCCCACTCTCCCCTGTCTGTGTTCCCGGCTGTTCAGTCCACAAATGGGGCCCACGGCCTCCCGGAAACCCTGTACAGGACTCAGAGAGATCTCAGACACCCCTCCTTGAGAGGTTCCACGGTAACTGTGGCTGCAGCCCAGAGAGATGCGGGAGGGCACTGTCCACCCTGATGGTGGCATGGGAGGGGGTAGCATTCCAGGCAGAAGGAACAGCCTCTGGGTTTGGGGGTCCTCTGGCAGACTAGGTAAGAAGGCTGCACAAGGCGGCAAGGGCCTGGCTGGAGTGGCCCGGGTCCTGGCACAGAGATGCAGAGTCTGGTGTTGGGCGGGAGAGCTGTGTGCAGAGGGCGGGGTGGGCAGGCGTTAATGGAGGCCCCCCTCGGCCTTTGATGAGGGCAGCGCCTGCCTGCCTGCCTGGCTAGGGGTTAATTAGCCTTAATCAAGGTGGCACCTCCTTCCTCCACCCTCTCCCTCAGGCCTAGAAGGGAAGAAAGGGAGGGAGGAAGACGAACAGGCGCAGAGAGGACCCACCCTAGCTGAACACATAGCCTCTGTCATCCCTGCCACCACAGCCAGGGTTCCAGCGGGTCACCCACCACCCATCTTGGGGGTGAGGAATGACAACTGACCCAGGACACAGGGGTGAGGTGCTCAGCCAGGAAGGAGCAGATGGATGCCTTGCTCCAGCTTTGTCCCCTTAGCTGGGTCCCATGCCCCTCAAGGCTCTTGGGGGGGGCCTCCTCCTGGAAGCCCTCCTAGATTGATGTTTCCCCTGCGCTGCTCCAGCCCAGCCCTGAGTGTAGGTAACAGGCTCATCTGTTTTCTTTGCTGGACACTCGAGTGCTGAGCAGGCACCAGGTCCCACTCATCGCCCAGCTGGGGATCCTAGGGTAGTGTCCTACCCAGGTGGGCACCTCGCCAGTGGCTCGTTGGATGAACAAGTGAAGCATGTGCCTGCTGTGGAGGGGCTCTTGGCCTAGGGGAGAGGCGGGCAGGAGCTGACACACAGGGGACAGGAGGGGACGGGCTTATGCTGGCCCAGCAGGGCTCCAGCTTCACAGCTGGGGAGTATAGGCTCTAACCCCAACCCACACCTCTGGCTCCAAACCTTGCATCCTTAGTAGGGAGGTTGCCCTGTGAAGGATGTGTGGCACAGGCCTGTAGCGGTGGGGATGTGCCAGCCAGAGGTCCCAGCTCCCGCAAAGGCCGGCCAGTGTGAAAAAGCCTAGTGTCTTCAAAGAACCACCAGGCAGTCAGTCTGGCCCGGATGTGGGGGCAGTGGTCATTCATGCACTCACCAAATGCTTAGTGAGCACCTACTGTATGCTGGAACACACAGCAATGAACTAAAGGGATGAGGCTCCTGCTCTCCTAGTGCTTCCAGTCGGGAGGGGAAGACAGGCAGTAAACAAGTAGACACCCAGGTAAATGTGCGTGTAGTGGTTGGGACAGGTGCTTTGAAGGAGAGACAAGAGGGAGAGGCTGGGTGGCTATGGCAGAGCTCCAAGGGCTGGCTCCACAGAGAACCCAGGGCAGGGAAGGAGCAGACAGCACTTAGAGTCAGGAGCTACACCTGCAGGAGCCAGGGAGCTGCCAAAGGGTTTGGAGCAGGGCAGGACTGGCCAGGTCACCAGTGGCATGGACCAGAGGCCAGGGAGGGGCTGGAGCTGGGGTAGCAGGGGAACGATTAGAGAGCAAGTCTTAGTGACCAGGAGAGGTGGGAGAGGGCTGAGGAAGAACCTCCCAGAACGACCGCTGCCTGCCTTCCACCTGCCCACAGGCTGGTCATAGTGGCGCTCATCGGCGTGAGTGTGGCCTGGATCCCCGTCCTGCAGGGCTCCAACAGCGGGCAACTCTTCATATACATGCAGTCAGTGACCAGCTCCCTGGCCCCACCAGTGACTGCAGTCTTTGTCCTGGGCATCTTCTGGCGACGTGCCAATGAGCAGGTGGGTGTCGGGGGACAGGACTTGGTGGTCTGCTCTCCCTAGGGACATGCCACAGTTTGCTCTTCCCTACTGCCTGTGGGGGGAACCTTGGTCCTCCTCCCATAGCCCCACATGCCCTGTCTCCCTCCTCCCCAGGGGGCCTTCTGGGGCCTGATAGCAGGGCTGGTGGTGGGGGCCACGAGGCTGGTCCTGGAATTCCTGAACCCAGCCCCGCCCTGCGGAGAGCCAGACACGCGGCCGGCCATCCTGGGGAGCATCCACTACCTGCACTTCGCTGTTGCCCTCTTCGTACTTAGCGGTGCTGTTGTGGTGGCTGGAAGCCTGCTGACCCCACCCCCACAGGGTGTCCAGGTGAGCCAGCCCTGACCCCTGACCCTGACCCCTAACAGTTTCTTACTCTGGTCCTATTCTGATCCCCGACCCGTTCTGACTCAGAATTTTCTAGCCCTGGACTCCCTAACCCCATCCCTTTTTGAACTCAGCTGCCATCTTGCCATCCCCAACCTCTGATCCTGTCTGGGTCACCCCTACCCTGCCAGCCTCACCCCATCCCTATCCCCACTGGTTTCTTACAGATTGAGAACCTTACCTGGTGGACCCTGGCTCGGGATCTGCCCTTGGGAACCAAAGCAGGTAAGTGGGTGACCTTAGACACTCCTCCACCTTGACCCTGGGCTGGAGGCAAGGGCACCAGGTGTAGCCTTGTGTCCCACATCTGTCCCTCTCCTTCTGCAATCCCCTCCAGGTGATGGCCAAATGCCCCAGAAACACACTTTCTGGGCCCGTGTCTGTGGCTTCAATGCCATCCTCCTCATGTGTGTCAACATCTTCTTGTACGCCTACTTCGCCTGACACTGCTGCTCTGGGCAGGAAGGCAGGAGCTCCGAGTCCTCAGGTCCACCCTTTTCCCTCATGGGGATCCCGAGGCCCCAAGAGGGGCAGATTCCCCTCACGGCTGCACAGCAGCTCGGTGCCCAAGAACTGGCCAAGCCAGCAAAGCAGGAGCCCTGAAAACTTAGGGGGGAAATGGGAGAAAAACATGTGACATTTCAAAAACAGCGCCAAAGCAGTCATCATTGGAAAGAAAATTAGATTTCTGATGGACATCCTGATGTTGGTTTTACTGTCTTTGTTCTGAATACACAGGCCAGGTCAGGAGCAGTGAGATTTGCCAGCACTCAGGGCTGTAGGGTCTTGGGCCATCTCTGGATAAAGGGAGAGCCCCACATGCCCAGAACAAGGCCTCCCATTAAGGGACTGTAGCCACCTCCAGGGGCTCCTCCCTCCACCCACCTGCTCCCAAATGCCAGAGGGAGCCTCCTTGCCCTCCCTCCCTGCCCACCATCCCCTCAACCATCAGCCTGGCATCCAAAGCCTTTCCAAGTCCCACCTCACTTTTCCCGCTCCCAAAGGTGCCCAGGCTCTGGGCAGGCCCTGCTCATATCCCTGATGGTGGCACATTCTCTGGAGGACCCTCCTGTTCTCAGGTAGGGGCCATGCCCCACCTAGGTAGCTGTCCCATTGGGATCCTGTAGGATCTCTAAAACCCAGCTCTGGCACCAACTTTCTGTCTGGCCTGGAGGTTTCTCAGCCTCCTGAGAGCTCTCCTGGGCCCTGGTCTGGGCAGAACCCGGGCCTAAACAAACAAGAGCCAGGGCAGCCAGGGTCTCTGCGTGGCTGGGCCCAGGGCTTGCCCTCAGAGCTCACCTGTCCAACATGAGAGGAGTGTGCCTCCACCTTCCCTACTGCCAGCCCCTTTTTCAGGGTCTCAGGGCCTCTAGTCCTGTGGTGGGGCACAGGTGTTGGGTGCCCCAGGTGGAGTTGAAGTCATGGGGCTGTTGAGGAGTGGTGTCCACCTGGAGTCTGTCCAGTGAGTTTAGGTCAACAGGTGTGCAGTCTGTCCTTCCAGGTTGAACCACCTCCCAACAGCTCGTACAACTCGAGGGGCCTTTTGAGGGAGGGGCAGGCAGGCCCAGTGGGTGGTCAGCCCAAGGTGAACCCACCCACCATGGCCAGGGTTCCTCAGGTTGAGCCTCCAGTGGGTGAAACCTGGGAGTCCTCAACCTTCCTGGCAGATGGGGCCATTGACCAGAGGAGGTGGGTGGGGCCTCCACAGACTCCGCCCTGTCATGTCACATAGCTGGCAGCCAATGGGAAGCAACCAGCCAGGAAGCCCCAGAGCTACCCTTACAGGGTACCCTTGCTGGGGAGCCTGGGCCATCCCAATTTGTGCAAAGTGGCTGGAGGCAGTTAGGAGCCCACATTCAGTCCAAGGCCGTCCACTGAGCCCCATGTGACTCTGACCGGGCTGGGGGTGTCCATGTCCTCTCTGGACCTCAGTTCCTGTAAAATGGCCCGTCGGCCAGATCGGCCGCTGGGCTGCTCACAGGTGCACGGGCTGCACGTAACTCCGTGGAAAGAAGCCAACACGCCCGCAGGACCGGCCTCGCCACCAGTGGGGGTCTGGGCGCTCCAGGACCTCGATGATGTCGCCACGGCGGAAGCTGAGCTGCGAGGGGTCCTGGGCTGAGAAGTCAAACTGGGCCTGGGCAAAGCAGGCCCCAGGTGACTGCAAGAGGAGGAGGTGGTTAGTAGGGCGCTTTCAGAAGCCCTGCAACCCACCCTCCCTCAGAGGCACCCAAGAGAAGTGATTTGCCACAGGTGAGGAGGGGTCTGGGGCAGCACTGAAGTTGAACTTTAAGTCCAGATCAGTGGTGATGCCACCACTGGGCCTCCTGCTGCCCACACCCCTGCCTGTCTGCTGTGCAGATGCTGCATCTACCTAGAACACGGCTTTCCCAGCCGCCCAGCTGGGATCATAGGGCTGGTGGGCCAGGGGACCTGAGTCCTGGTCCTTAGTGTGGGATTTTGGTTAGGTCCCTGCTTTTCTTGGGATCTTATTTCCCTGACTCTGCAGTAGCCATGGTAGCTTCTGACTCCAGGTCACAAAGCCATGAGAATGGGCCTTATAAACTGTAAAGTGATATGCAGCTAAGAGCCATGTTTACTGTTTTTACCCTTGGTCAGCCACTGAGGGAGAGAATTGTCACTTTGAGCTCTCAGGCCTGGGTTCCAGTCCTATCCATGCCCCATGTGTGATGCTGGGTAGGTCCCTGCCCTTTGTGGAACTCAGTTTCCCCACCTGTGTGTGGCAGCTGGACAGGAGCTCTCTGCAGCACGTCTGCCTGGCACTGTGACTATTCCACCCAGCACCCTGGCCCTGCCTGCCCACCAGGATCTCAGCTCTGAACCTGCAGAATCTCATCCAGGGCAGGTGATAGGATCAGCAGAGAAGCTGTAATTAGCAACTGTCTGCCCAGGAAGGAGGAGGCGTCATGGGTCCCAGGGGCCTGAGGCAGCTCTGGAGTCGAGCCACAGGGTAGGTGACCCCATGGCCTGGGCCAGAGCGAGGTGGTGGGTGTAGGGGAACTCTCAGTTGCCCCTGCCCCAGCTCCGTCCTGGCTTCCTCACACTCTCCCAGGGCAGAGCTGGTTCAGGCGGTGAACAGGAAGGAGGATGGAGATCTGGCAGGCAGGGGCCCAGCTGGAGAGAAAAGTCCCCTGAGGCTGGGAGCTCACAGTGACCTGGACACTTGGTCAGGCAGGGAAGGCCAACAGAGGAGAAACTAGTGGGGGTCTCTCAAGGCACTGTTTGACTCTCCTGGCATATCAGACCCCAGGGCTCATCCTATTGAACAGAGGGGACACTGAGGGGATGAACTGGCCTCTGATCACATGCAAAGGTGGCAGGGGGCGGGTGCTGGGAACAAGACATGGCTGGAGCTTCTTTGCAGCGGTTATCAGCTTCTCCCCAGGCCTTGGCCACACTCCCCATCTCCTCTGCAGAGCCCAAGTTCAAGTGTCCCAGGGTCTTGACCTCCAGCCCCAGGCCTTGCCAGCATCCCCGCTCCTGAAGAAAACAGCCTGTTGGGGTTGATAACCCCAGTGGCTACTGTCGGCATCCTAATCAGCTTCAGAGCTGGCCCTTGGGGCCGCCTGATGAAAGGGCTGGCTGGCAAATTGCTGTTATTGCGAGGTCAAGGGGTGGACGACCCCCACCCCCCACCCCGTGGCTAGCCAGGACCTCGCCCACGAGCACTCACGCTGCCCCACACCCAAGGTCAACTTTTCTGCGAGCAGAAACCAGGACTGAGCCTACTGAGTAAGTGTCCTTGGATGTGTCACTGCACTCTCTGAGCCTTGGTTTCCTCATCTATATAATGGGCACGATGAGGCTCCCAGAGTATAGAGACCAGTTCAGTGCATGGTACGCAGTACACTCAGCGGGGGTCTCTACCTTCCTGCACTCGATGAACATTTATTGAGCACCTACTGTGTGCCACACACTATTCTAGGAGCTGAGAACAAGCTAGACAGTTTGTCCCCATGGGATTCTCCTTCTGTCCCTTGCTTTTCTTTCCCTCTTCTCCTTTCCCACCCCTGCAAGTCTCACCACAGCCACCACCAGTATATAACTTTGAGGCCTGGGCTGGACACCTCTTACAACACCAGGCTGCTGGGGAAGGGAGACCAGGCCTGTGCTTGGCTTCCATGTCAGCATTTCCCCTGCTGCAGATGGCAGGAGACGCAGAGAGGCTCCCACAGGCCAGCCCCCACCCGCCCCTACCTTGAGCAAGGGATCCTCGTCGCGCAGGAAGATCTGCCGCTTCTTGGCGATGGTGGTGGTGCGGTAGAAGTCGACCAGCTCGTTGAGGGAGTTGAACTTCTCCTCCCACAAAAAGTACTTCCCAGAGGCCTCACGCAGCACCTTGAAGTGCTGCACCTGGTCTCCATAGCTAGGGGAAAGGACATGGAGCCACCTCAGATGGTGGCCGTCCCAGCCTGGCATGGTCCCAGGGGCTCCCGTCTCACTTCCACCTGGAACCAGCCTGTCTCAGGGTGGGACCTGGAGTCAGATAAGGTGCAAGTGGGAGAGGCCGCACTGAGCCAGCTCCCCATGGGGTCTGGGGAGTCCCATCTGGCGGTGGAATGTGGGGTTAAGGGTGTGGGCTCTGAACCAGGCCACTTTCTCACTGTGTGACCTCATGCAAGTCTCTTAACTTCTCTGAAGCTCAGTTTCCTCATAATGATAACATCTCCATTATGGGTAAGTGCACAGTGGCTGGCATATTGGCAACGTGAAATAGGTACCTCTGAGTGCGTCGTGATCAGAGAGCGTCTCCACATCTTTTCGCCATTCCCCTCAGCTTGGACCTTCTCCCTGCTCCCCTGCTCCTCCCAGTCCCCATGGTCCCTTGGGGAGCAAGTCCTAGACTCATCCTGACTCAGACCAAAGCCTACTGCTATGAGAGGAGCTCAGACCTGTTGGATGTCTCATGTCCTCCCCCTCCCACGAACCTTCTATGGCTTCTCCCTTGGCCTCAGGGTAAATTCTCAACACCTCAGACTCAAGATCCGGCTCTACTTACATGTCCAGCTTCATTTACTTTATATCCTCTCCGATGAAGCAAACAGGCCCCTTTCTCTCTTATTCCCAGTCTGTGCCCAGACTTCCAGTCCACTACTGCCAAATCACCCCAAGTACCTTCTGGCCCAGTGGAGGAGAGAGCCTGCTCTTTCAAACTGGCCAGAGGCAGAGCCTGTCCTGGCTGGGACCAGGCAGAGGGACCTAACTGGAGCCTCTCACACTCGGCATGTCTCACCCGGGACAGGCTGCGTGGGGCTGGGACTGGAGGTGGTGCGGCTGTGGGTCAAGATCATGGCAGAAATGACTACGGCGCTGCCCTGCTGTGCTGCGGGGGTGGCTGGCCTGCCTCACGGCCCAGGAGGAGCAAGTTGGGCCCTGTGTTTTAGTTTCTCCACCCGTCATCCCTGGGGTGGCTTGCTGCTTTATTGATGTTTTAAGATGAAAGATTTCAGATAAAGATATGTTCAAGGCCGGGCAAGGTGGCTCACGCCTATAATCCCAGCACTTTGAGAGGCCGAGGCGGGCAGATCACGAGGTCAGGAGATCAAAACCTTCCTGGCTAACACGGTGAAACCCTGTCTCTACTAAAAATACAAAAAAAAAAAATTAGCCAGGTGTGGTGGCGGGCGCCTGTAGTCCCAGCTACTCCAGAGGCTGAGGCAGGAGAATGGCGTGAACCCAGGAGGTGGATCTTGCAGTGAGCCGCACCACTGCACTCCAGCCTGGGTGACAGAGCGAGACTCTATCTCAAAAAAAAAATAAAAAAGATGTGCTCAAGGTTCACACCCTCTGGTCTGTATGAGGCGTAGGGCAAAATGGGATTCCCCCTACTCCATTCCAGTCAAGGGGTCCAAACCACTTCTAAACACACTTCCAGGCATTTGCACACAGTGTGTCCTCCAGCTGCAAGGAATTTTTCTTGAACTCCTCATACCTCAGTGGGGAAACTGAGGCCCTGAGTGCAGCCACGACCTGCCCAGAGCCACAGCTGCAAGAAAAGGTCAGAGCTGGGGCCACATCTGAGTTCACACATATAAAATGTTGCCTAGTGTCCTCCCGATTGGTTATTATCACAAAACAATAGCAATAATAATTATTCCAATTATGATATTACTGTTGTCCCAGATCTCATCATTCCAAGTCCATTTCTACTCTGCCATGTTGCTACCTGGGCTGTGCCCCCTAGGAGACCCTCCCTCCCTGCCTCGTCCTCTCTGCCTGGTCAAACCTTAGCTACCCTTCCCAGCTCTATAGCCAGCCTGCCTGGACTTACACCCCAGCCCCCTCTCTGGGCCTCCGCGTCCTGGCCTGCCAAATGTGGGCATTAGTGCACTACTCTCAAGGGAATTGAGAGGCCTGGGACGCTGGGGGCTGTGCGGGTGCTGCCAACAGAGCCGCCCTAGGCCCACCTGGCTGGGCTAGGGGCTGTGGGGAGAACATAGAACAGTCCCAGCTCCCAACCAGAAAGAAGACAGTTTAGGACCCCGAGGGAGGGCACCTGTTCAGGTGGCTGGCACAGCTGATAGCTGGGAAAGCCTGGGACCCTGTGAGTGGGGTGAGGCAGGGTAGGGGCACAGGATGGCCACTGGGAGGTAGATGGCCCCTCAGCCTCCTGAGCCACAGGCTAGGGATCTTTTTGTTCACATTTGGGCTAAATGAGATCCAACCACCAGTCCAAAGCACTTGATAACTTGATGGTACACATGCGCGCGCACACACACACACACACACACACACACACACACGCCTCCTGGGGTGTAAATTAAAATCTGGTTAAACAATTTGGTTGCAATACATTTGCAAGCTGGGATTCACCCACAGCCTGAATTCCTTCAGGTCTATGGTTATCCTGAACAAGAGGGTGGTGTCTGTCACCCCAGCTGCCCGGATCTGCTGCTCCATCTGTCCTATCCCCGCCTGTGGTTTAGTTTCTCTACCAGTCATCCCTGGGGCGGCTTACTTCCTTATTGATGTTTTAAGATTAAAGATTTAAGATACAGATGTGTTCAAGGTTCCCACCCTCTGGTCTGTATGAGGCATAGGGCAAAATGGGATTCCCCCTACTCCATCACAGTCAAGGGGTCCAAACCACTTCTCTCTTTTTTTTTTTTTTTTGAGACGGAGTCTCGGTCTGTTGCCCAGGCTGGAGTGCAATGGCGAAATCTCGGCTCACTGCAACCTCTGCCTCCTGGGTTCATGCGATTCTCTCGCCTCAGCCTCCCAAGTAGCTGGGATTACAGGCACCCGCCACCACACCTAGCTAATTTTTGTATTTTTAATAGAAACGGGGTTTCACCAAGTTGGACTGGCTGGTCTCAAACTCCTGACCTCAGGTGATCCGCCCACCTCGGCCTCCCAAAGTGCTGGGATTACAGGCGTGAGCAACCGTGCCCAGCCCCAAACCACTTCTAAATACACCTCCAGGCATTTGCACACAGTATTTCCTCCAACTGGAAGGAATTTTTCTTGAACTCCTACTCATGCCTCAAGGCCCAGGTAAAATGGCCCATCCTCTGAGAGCTGCATCAGATCCCATCACGCAGAGTCAGGGCCTTCTTGGGTCCCTCAGCCCCTCTCACACCCTTCTTGTAACTTGCTATTCATAATGATTTGCATATGAGACACTAAAAAGGCAGGGAGGCAGGAGTGGGCCGTGAAGGTCCTGGGACTCAGCGAACACAGCATCACTGCCCAGGCCTTAGGTCCTCATTGCGATGCTTTGTTCTTGAAACCCTCTTCTGTTGGTTCTGAACTGGGATGGCAGCCCGCCAGGTGTTCTGACCCTGAACCCAGGCTCTGGTAGCCGACCCATTGCTCTAAGATGCATCCAGCCCTCAGGGTCACAAAGCCAGAAGGGGAGCCAGTTCTCCCCATGAGAAGAGAGGCTCTCGACAGGTGGAACAATGGTCCCCAAACCTCAGACAAAGGTGCTCACGTGCCGTCAGAGGACCTCGTTCCCAGTGACTCAGCCACTTGTGTTGCCAGCTGTGGGACATATGTGCCCATTTGCTCGTGACGCGGAGGTGGGTGTGCAGGCAGATGGATGTCTCCCGCCCTGTCTGGCCTGCCGAAGCCTCCCAGAGGCTTCCGAGAGGCAGCCTCTGAGCCCCATGACTCCCTAGTGCCACGTGCTAACCAGCCCAGGGTTTACTGGACTTTGGTCGTGGTGCCCGGGGAGGAGCAGTGCTTCAAGAAGTGGAGTGACAGTGACGCACAGCTGGGCAGGCGAGAAGCCTGGAGACAAGAATCCCAATGGCTCCACCTCTGGGGCACCGGGTACCCAGGCAGAAGGCCCTGACTCTCTTGGCCCCGAGGAAGGGCTTGCATACAGGTGGCCTCACTCCTCTGAGTGAGGGGACAGAACGGGTGTGGTGGGTTTGAAAAGGATTTCAACCCCAAACAACCACAACTTTGAATTTTATGGTATTTGTTTTTGTTTGCTTGTTTGTTTTTGAGAGGGGGTCTTGCTCTGACGCCAGGCTGGAATGCAGTGGTACCGGCTCACTGCAACCTCCACCTCTGGGTTCTAGCTATTCTCCTGCCTCAGGTTTCTGAGTAGCTGGGATTACAGACGCCCACCACCACGCCTGGCTAATTTTTGTATTTTTAGTAGAGATGGGGTTTCACCAAGTTGGCCAGGGTGGTCTCGATCTCCTGACCTCGTGATCCACCTGCCTTAGCCTCCCAAAGTACTGGGATTACAGGCGTGAGCCACCATGCCCAGTTAAATTTTATGGTATTTGAAGGTCATCTTTAGATACTTGGAAAGTTATCTGGAGCAGTTCTCTGACCATGTAGTAGAGTCAGGGAGTGGAGAACAGGAGATAAGAGAAAGGGAGCCAGGGACCCAGGGATTCTACGGCTTTCCAACCTGGGAATTGAAGAATTCTCAAATCTGGAAACGTGCATGTGCCAGTCCCTACCTAGTCTGTGTGTGGCACACACGAGGTGCTCAGCAAATGGCAAATCTTGTCCCTACTCCCACCTGGTCCAAACGTCCTGCTTTACAGCAGAGGACAGTGAGGCTTGGGTGCAGCCCCTCCTGCTGAGCCAGTCCCTGCCTGAGGCCAAGCGGTGCTGTCTCCATCTCACAGCCCAGCACCCCAGCAGTCACTCCCTCTCCCAGCCTGGCCCTTTTCCCCAACGTGATTGGGCTCTTGCTCATGGCCCTCACCAGGAATAATGCCTTTTCCCTTTTCTCTGTCTAGTCTTGGCCTTAGCCATCCTTCAAGGCCCAGGTTCAGGAACTGAATCTGAGTCCAGATGGCCCCGGAACGAGGAGGGCTGGATCCAGTGCAGCCAGCTCTGCGGCATGAGCCTCCCAGAGCCAGAGGAGGGAGAGGGCACTGGGATTGTGGGCCTGAGTTGGTGAGAGGAGAGGCTGCTGGAGCCATTCACTCCAGTGGGCAGTGCCTGGGGTGTGAGAGCGTCTTCATTATGTCTGAGCGTGCATTCCTGGGATGCTTGCGTGTGTGTGTCTGTGCGTGTCTCCCACTCTGTGGAGTGACTGCTATGTGTGAGTCTCTCACTGAGCAATCATGGGTGTCTTTGTCTCTTTGTGTGACCCCTACTTCCACCTACCCAGGGGAACAAGGGGCTAGGCTGGCCCCTGGGCTGTCAGAAAAGCCCCAAGGACCAAGTCAGGCCTAATGCTGGCAGCAGCCAGTCCTGCCCAGCGAGTTTTTCTGGCCTGGTGGCAGCAGCAGCAGCAGCAGCAAAGGTAACAGTGTCAGCCCGGAGAGGAAAAACAAGGCTGGGGTGGGGGCAGGAGCCCTAGGACCCCCCCCACCCCGCCAACCACACCAACCAGGGCTTGTAGACCTGTGGGCCCACCTGGATGCTAACTGCCTGCTGGGTGATCTCCATCAGGCATGGCCCCTCTCTGGCCTCAGTTTGCCCATCTGTGAAAAGGAGGGGTGGAACAACCTGTCCGGCAGCAGACAGGAACCAGAGTCAAGCTGACCTTGGGAGGGGCAGGACACGGGTGCAGACAGACTCCTGCTGGGTCTTCGGAGCTCAGGGAGGGTGGGTGGAGGACAGACCAGATCTGTCAGGGCACAGAGGTCGGTGGGCACCAGCTCTAAGTTCCTTGCTGTGTGACCTTGGAGAAGTTGCTGCACCTCTCCAGGCTTCAGTTTCCTTTACCTGCAAGCTGGGCTTCTGGGGATCATGCAGGTTTCCTCACTTCCTCCCTGTCCTTGCCTGCAGCCAGTCCCTTCCTCCTAAAATTGCACCCCCCCTCCACCCCTTCCCTGCTTCGTTTTCTCCAAAGCCTTGGTCATTGTGTAAGATTTTATATAATTTTCTAATCACTTACTATCTGTCACCCAGTAGCACATGGGCACTTGAGGGACAGAGAGCTTTGTCCTATTTTGTTGGTGGCTGAATCCCCAGGCCCTGGGACAGGGCTGGCACACAGCAGGGGCTCAGTGACCAGATGGGCAGGGCAAACACATGTGCATTGACTCCAGGGTACCTCTGGCTAGAAAGGAGGCAAATATGTCACTTGGAGACAAACTGTCATTTACGGCAGAAGAGTCCACAGTAACTTGGATAGGAGTGTGGGGCAAAAGGTAGGCAGCCCAGACATTGCACGCCAGCCTTGGCCCCTGGCCCGCCGCCCGCCAGCTCAGACATGCTCCCCGGAGGAGGAGGGGGACAGCCCTTTGTAAACTCGTAAAGGGCAGCTAGCCGTGGCCACGGTTGCTCTGGGAGGCAGCATGAGGCCCATAAACCCCACCTCTGACAGCTTTACGGGGCTTGGTGTTAGTATGCCAGAGATGCCATACATAGTGGCATCAGAGTTCACAAGCACCAACCAGCAAGGGCGGAAGAGCTCTTACACACAAATCTGCCAGGTTGTCATTTTCCTAGATGGCCATTGGGTCACCCAGTTTCCCTGCATCTGGGTTCCCTGCCTCCCTGTGCTGCTGCCTCTTCTCTAAGAGTGTTGGATTCATGGGCAGGGGGTGGGGGGCAGTCTTCCAGGCCAGAAGGGCCTGCCTAATTCCTCCCCAGCTTGGTGTGCAGTCCTTGAGGGCTTAATATAATTATGATAACTGGCACTTATCATGTGCCAGTCATCATACAAAACATGTTACATAGCTGTCCATTTTATAAATGAGGAAACTGAGGCTCAGTGGGGTAACTTGCCCAGGATTATACAGCGAGAAGCCAGCAGGTGTCAGAGCTGACTGTTGCTCAAAATACCATGCTCTTAGCCACATGCCCCATTTAAGCCTCAGCTTCCAACTCTGACCCCTGCTTGGTGGTTGTCCAAGGACCACTGAGAGGCCCCATGACAGATGATGGACAGTGGGAGCAGGACCCAGGAGCCTGGGCCCAGTCAGGAAGAAACCAAGGGTCAAGGGCGCCACCTGTTGGTGCTGTGTGCAAACCACAGCCAGCCAAGCCCAGGAAGCCCCTGACAGTTTTGACCTGGGCACACTTGGCCAGTGTGCCTTGGAGAAAGGGTTGGGGGGCACACGCCAGGATTTCTCTGAGGGTCGCTTCCAGATCCCTTCCCAGGAAACACCGGTGCTAGCTCGCCTGCTCAAGAACTCCCTAAAACTGTTCATCTTCCCACCTGGTCAGAAAACACGTGCTATGCAAACACACCCCTCATTTCCCCACCTCCAGATCTCTGCTCACGCTGTTTCCTGTGCCTGGCATATCATCTACTCTCCTTGTACACCAAACTCCTACTCATGCTTTAGAGCCCAACTCAGATGTCACTTCCTCCCTGGTGCCTACACTATGTGGAATGTACCCACTGTCATTGAATTTCATTTATTCATTTGCTCATCATAGAGACCCCTGGGCCAGGCTGTGACCATTTCCCCTTCACATGCCTCTGGTTTGTCTTCTGTTCCAGTCCTGCCTTGTGGTTCTCACACTGCTGATGCTCAGTAAATGCGTACTGAACAAACTCACAAGGCTGGAGTGTTCAGGTCTGATCATGTGCGTGTGCGCAGGTGGCTGCACTTACAGAGAGACGCCTGAAGAGGGCAGCACACTGGGGCGCTAACTTGGAGGGTGAGGCCGCGTGATTTGCTAGAGGAGGAAGCGGAGGGCGGAGGGAGAGCGGAGGAAGGGCCAGCCCCTCCCCCTCAACTCGGGCTCCAGACGTAGTTTGAGTCCCCTGTGCTCCCACTTTGCTGGGTGACCTTGGGCTTTGGGGTTGGTTCCAGGAGCCACTCAGCCAGGCCAGCCCGCCTGGCGGACGCCACTCCCAGGAGATGACCAGACCCTGGACAGCCGACACTTGGAAGACTGCCACGTCCTGCCTCTGTAGGAGCCGCAGCTCCCCGGGGCTGCAGGGAAGTGGGGGCTGGGCTGGGGGCTGGGAGGTGAGCCCGCGGGGACTCTAGGCTCCAGGTGCCCACACCATCGCGGGGCTGGGCAGTCAGGGCCACGTACGCACAGTAACCCCCCAACACACACACACACACACACACACACACACACACACACACACACACGCTGATAGCACTCGCATTTTTAAGATGGGGAAATAGAGGCTCAAAGGGGGCATGTGCCCTTCCTGCCCCTCAGGATCACCAGCCTGCCCCCAGGAGAAAAGGGAAGGGAACAAGGCTGATGGCTGGTTCCACAAATTGGGGGCCCGGGCTCAGGGTGCGGGGCCTGTGACCCGTAACACCGTAACACGTAGGATCTGCCTCCCTGATTTGTCCCCTCCAAATCTCACCTTGAAATGTGACACCCAGTGTTAGAAGTGGGGCCTGGTGGGGGGTGTTGGGTCATGGGACAGACCCTCATCAGTGGCTCTTTGCAGTAATGAATGAGGTCTGGTTGTTGAAAAGAGCCTGGCACCTCCCTCCCCGACTTGCCCCCATCTCGCCATGTGACGCGCCATGCATAAAAGCTTCCTGAGGCCTCACCAGAGTCACATGCCAATGCCATGCTTCCTATACAGCCTGCAGAACACCAAGTCAAATAAACGCCTTTTCTTTATAAACTACCCAGCCTCACGTGTTCCTTTATCCCAACAATAAAGGGACGAACACACCCCTGGAGCCACCTTCCTGACCATAGGCTTCTACCCCTTGCAGGTTCCTCCAGGCCCAAGGGAGCTTGCCACCCTGCAGGGCTAGCAGCAGATGTGCTGATCCCACACAGTGAACAGCTTGAGCTTGTTTCGAAACGGACTGGCTGAACACATGGGAGCCACAGGGACCCGGCAGAGCCTGGAAAGCATCAGGTGGGGATGCTTTTCCCCCAGCAGGAGCCCTCATGGGGCCTCATGGCCCAGCCTGTCTGAAGTCTGCCTTTGTCTGCTTCTTGCGGATCCCCTGACCCCAAGCCCCATCAAGCTTGCATCTCCACACCCAGCCCCAGTGTTAGCTGTCAACCCAGGCCTGTGTTTCTTTGTCCTTTATTTTTATTTTTATTTTTAGAAACAGAGTCTTACTCCACCACCCAGGCTGGAGTGCAGTGGCACAGTCTTGGCTCGTGGCAGCCTCTGCCTCCCAGGTTCAAATGATACTCATGTCTCAGCCTTCCCAGTAGCTGGGATTACAGGTGTTCGCCACCATGCCTGGCTAATTTTTATATTTTTAGTAGATATGGGTTTTCAGCATGATGGCCAGGCTGGTCTCAAACTCCTGACCTCAAGTGATCTGCCCACCTTGGCCTCCCGAAGTGCTGGGAATACAGGTGTGAGCCACCACACCTGGCCTTCTTCATCCTTTAGGAGATCATGAGAGGCCACGCTGCCCTCCTCTGGGGCCACCCCTTCCTTCATCCCTTCCTCCCAGCTGGCCTCTTTGCCACCCCAGTGCTAGCTCTGCTGGTGGCAGTAAGAGCAGGCACGGTAAGCGCCTCCTCCGTTCTGGGCTCTGTGCCCACAGCAGCCCTGAGAGCTGGTATTGCTGGTGGTCCCCCCGCACACCTCCACGCCTGGGCCCAGTCATTTCTCTGTGTCCCCTCAGCCCCTACCCGTACAGTCCCAGAGGCCATCATCTCCCTCCTGGCTCCCCACAGGCCTCCCTGCCACCACACTCTTCCCCCAACAGTTCTTTCTCCTCACAGCAGTCAGAGTCATCTGCTAAAAATGGAGTCCAATTACATCTCTCCCCTGCTCGAGACCCTCCATGGCTCCCTATTGCTCTCAGAGAAAACCCCACCTCCTTTCAGGCCCTCCGTGATCACTGGATGTGGGTGGAACTCCAGCCCCTGCCCTTCGCTCACTCTGCTCCAGCCACGTCACCTCCTCCGGGTTCCTGCACACCCCAAGCGCATTCCCACCTCAGGGTCTTTACAAATGCTAATCCCTCTGCCTGGAAGCCTCTCCTCCCAGGTCCTCCTCATTCCTGGGCACCTGGGAAGCCTCCACCTGCTAGTTCAGATCTTTGCTGCGATGCCACCTCCTCAGAGAGCCCTTTCCTGACCACGTTGGCTCATTCCGTATTTACATGTTTTCTTGTTCACTCACTAAGACTGAAACCCACGACAGCAGCAACTTTGCTTTTTCCCACGTGGTTTCCCCAGCCCCTAGAGCATCCTGGCACATGGCACGTAGTCAGTAAATATTCCTTGAATTAAAGCATCTAGATGCTACCAGGGCCTAACAGTGGGAAGGACAGAGATCAGCCGGGAGTCTGACCCTGTCTCCCCCCACCCCCATTCCTGCTGCTACCTTCCAGCCTGGATTCCTCGATCACCCCAGGGTGGCCCTTTGGGATTGGGTCCTGTGCTGCCCAGAGGCTGCCACACCACGGCTGAGGGCCGCCCTAATACAATACCAGATGTTCCCCAGCACGGCCACCCTGCCTCCATGCCAGGAACTATTCTAATTGCTTTAAATATACTAACTTGTTTTTTCCATGCAATAGCCTATTTTACATGTGAAGAAACAGGCACAGAGAAGGTAAATGACTTGCCCAAGCTCACACAGCCAGGAAGTGGCAGAACCAGCATTCCAACCCAGGCAGCCTGGCCTCAGGATGCATCTTCCCAACTAGATCACATAGAGTGGGACCCTGTCCGGAGCACATCCTGGACACCCGTCCTGGGCACTTCAGCACTCTCCTGCCCTCAGTCTCTTGCCACACCACCACCCTGGACATCGCCCTCTCCTGATGAAGAACCTATGATGGCTCCTATGTTCGTAGAAGCCTGGACCTTCAGCCTGGCACTTGAGGCCTTCCACAGCTGGCCTGAGCCTGCTTTCCCGACACACCCCAATGCTCTGGGCTGCACCCTGGGGTGCCCAGACCATCACCTGTGTCCAGGCCTCTGCCCGGGCTGCTCCCTCTGCAGGAATGCCATTCCTCCACCCTCATTCCGTGAGCCCGTCCCGGGCCCCAAGGCTCAGCTCAGATGCTGCCCATCCCCTGCCCACCCTCCTCTGCACACACCCCCAAGGGCCAGAGCTCACTTCACAGAGACGGAGAACTCCCCTGGGGAGCTCTCACTCTCCCGGATCAGGAAGGCTCCCAGATGGTTCCGCTTCATCAGAATCTCTTCAGCCAGCTGCCGGGAAATCCTGCCCGAGTACCACCTGTGGAGAGAGGGAGCCGGTGAAGGCAGCGGGAGATCAGGCTCTCAGCCAGCCTCCCACCCCGTGCCAGGTGTTCAGTGTCTGAGACAAGGGAGATGTGATTGTACCCGTTTTACAGATGGGAAAACTGAGGCACAGAGAGGTGAAGCAATACATCCAAAATCACACAGCAGAGGCAGGCAGGAGCTGGAACACAATCCCAGCATTTTAGCTCCTAAGGCCAGCCTATCTAACCATGCCAGCAAACACACACCCTTATGAAAACAGAAAAGTCACACTCCAGTGAGCCACAACCCAGCCAACCTCAGTCTAACTTTCCCTTTGAGATGGTAGATTCTTTAAAGTCAAAATGCAAATCAGGCTTGGTGGTGCATGACTGTAGTCTGGCTACTCGGGAGGCTGAGATGGGAGGATCACTTGAGTCCAAGACTTTGAGACCAGCCTGGGGAATAGAGCCCCCCGCAACCCCGTTCCTAAAAAAAAAAACTTTGGGCTGGGCGCGGTGGCTCATGCCTGTAATATCAGCACTTTGGGAGGCTGAGGCGGGCGGATCACAAGGTCAGGAGATCGAGACCATCCTGGCTAACACGGTGAAACCCTGTCTCTACTAAAAATACAAAAATTAACAGGGCGTGG
>NW_012101335.1:178788-192946 GCF_000951045.1 Mandrillus leucophaeus
TTTTGCATTTTTAGTAGAGACGGGGTTTCACCATGTTAGCCAGGATGGTCTCGATCTCCTGACCTCGTGATCCACCCGCCTCGGCCTCCCAAAGTGCTAGGATTACAGGAGTGAGCCATCGCACCCCACAACCACCTGGATTCTTTTCACAGGCACAAGTTCCTTTTCCTGCTGACCAAACAGAACTGGGTATGCAGCAGGTGCCTGGTAAATGCTTAGACTCTTGCAAGATCCCCAGGGTCTGGGAGTGAAACTCCTTTTCCAGTCCTGCTGATCTTGCTGTGTGGCTCCCGGTAGCCCCTGACCTCTTCAGGAATCAGCCACTGCTATAGGCTGACTTTGTGTCCCCCAAAATTCAAATATTGAAACCTAATCCCCCATGTGACAGTAGTTAGAGGTGGGGTCATTGGGAGGTGACTAGCAGCCCCCATGAATGGGATTGGTGCCCTTATGAAAGAGACCCCAGAGAGCTCACTTGTCTGCCATGTGAGGACACAGCTAAAAGACACAGCCGTCTATGAACCAGGAAGCAGCCTCACCAGACACGAATGTGTCGGCACCTTGATCTTGAACTTCAGCCTCCAGAGCAGTGAGCAACCAATGTTTGTTGTTCATAAGCCACCCAGTGGATGGCATTCCATGACAGCAGCCTGCAGGACTAAAACACCCGCCACTGGAGGCGCTGCGTGGTCTCTGACTGGCTTTCCTAACTCCAGTGTTTTAGCCCAGCTTTGGCTCTGACCCCTTTATTGTTCAGATGGGGAAGCTGAGGCTCAGAACAGCCAGAGGTTTCATGGTGGGATCATGACAGAATGTTTCCCTTCACTCCTTCCATAAATGCTCCTCTCCCTGAGTCAGACTGAGCTTGGCACAGGTGGTGGAAGCCAGGCGGGACTTTTCCTGTTGTCTCGGATGTTGATGAGCCCTCGGGGCTGAGTGCAGAAGGCGTGTGGTGCCGCACATGCCGCTAGTGTCCTGGCCGTGTCCCGGCACCGGCCTTGGCAGGATGAAGGCTGCTCAGCACAGACCTTGGGGCTTTTTTTCTGGTGATTGACATATTTGGCCTGGGTTCAGGGCAGGCTGAGGCTCCCAGGAATGGTCTGACTCCCAGCGGTGACTGATGGAGCAGCGGGGTAGACACCCCAGCGCCCAGCCCTTTGGAGGGACGACTCCCAGGTGCGCATTCTGTACTCAATCTCCAGCTGGCGCTCATCCCCAGCCAGATGGAGCTCCGGTTGCTCCCAGCAGCGATGACGCCAACAGTGGGCCCCACCGGTTCCCCCTCTTCCCTGTCCTCTTCCCCATTGCTAAATAAATTCCTTGTGATCAGGCTCGTGTCCCAGGGACAGCTTCTGGAGAAGCTGGAGCCCTAGACATGAGATTCTAGACCACTGCTGCCCCCAAACGAATAGGGGCCCGTCGGCCCTGTCCCAGTGAGTTTCCTCCTGGGAGGGAGCGTGGGGAAGGTAGCCGCTGGGTATAGGGCTCGGGGCAACCATCTGGAGAGCTCAGCCTGCGTCTCCTGGGGTTTGGAGACCTGAAGGCAGGTGCCCAGCCAGCCTGGGTGTCTCAAGGCCGGAGATGAATGCCACAGGCTGCGGCAGGAGGACAGCACAGGGGGCCCAGGGTTGGGCTTACCAGGGAGGGGAGTTGCAGAGAGCTTCTTCACCAGGAAGCCCCCAGCTCCATCCTGGAACCGTGCCCAGAGTGGCCCAGGGCGGGAGTTTCCTGAGGGGCAGGTTTCTTCGAAGAACCCACAAAACTCCTCAGGCGGCATCAGTGTGTGGGCGGCTGTTGCCCTCAGAGAGTGTCGCAATCACACCCTCCTAAGAGTCTCCCACGTCCCCTGCCAGCCCTGCCCCCACCATGGCTTGACAGATGGAGGCAAGAAGAAAGCACTTCCTGAAACCCCCAGGGCCCGGCTCCTTCCCCCACACCAGTGTCACTCCATTTGTGGCCACCTCGCATCATCCTTGTTTTACTGATATGGAAACCAAGGCCCAGATAGGGGCAGAGACGCCCCCACACCCCACCAGATTGCATAGCAAGTGCATGGTCTGGACTCTCCCAGTCCCACAGCTGTTCTTATGAGCTTCCCTGCTGTCCTTCAGGGTGTCCCAGCCCAGGGCCACGCCATACAGCTGCAGTCCCGCTCCACCTCGTGCCGATTGTGAGATCCTGGAGAGGCACTCAACCTCTCTGTGCCTCTGTCTGCTTGTCTCAAAGACAGCGATGGCGGTGCTCAGCTCCTAGGGCCTTGGGAGGATGCAGGAGCTGCTTGAATGCGGGTGTTTGCTGCTTCCCCCACACTTCCCCCTGCCAGGCTTGTCTCTGCCTTCCCTGGCAGCGTCCATTTGAACTTCCAGGCCCAGCGGGCCACACCCTTCCTGTAGGAAGCCATCCCTGACTCCCATGGGCCATGAGGCTGGGTCATGTGCCGCTGTAGTCCCTGCTGATGGGACGGCTCTGGAACACTTGGCATACATTGTGCCTCCTCCAGGGGCTCCCGGGGTTGGCAGGGGTGAGAGGAGGTGCCCAGGGAAGGAGTGGGCCTGGCACAGGCACGAGGCCTACCTCTGAATTTCTGAGGCCCCAGCTCTCTCTCTGCCCCCACACCCTGGGGCCTTTATGGGCTGAGTCAGGTGTGGAGCTGGAGTTTCCCCGTAGTTATTTTGGGAGCAAAGCAGGTGCTGAGGTTAGTCGAGGACACACCTGGGCACCACTTCAGGCAGGTTAGTCAGGGGCCTGACCCCATCCCTGCTCTGTCCCAGACACAAGTGGCCAGAGATGACCCCAGAGGCATGGGAGGCTGGAACCCTTCATGGCTCCCAACTGCCCTGCTAGAGTCTTGCCTTGACCACTGGCATCCCCCCGACTGGCCTGGCCTGGCACCGCCATCTTTTGTCATCTTTTCTCCCCTGCCTGAGCAAATGCGACCCTCTCAGCAGCTGTAGGCCAGCCAGCCTTCCAGCCATTGCCAGGCCATTTCCTCCACCTGAAGGCCCCTCCCTGACAGCTTGGCCCAGGGGGATTGCTCCCATTCACGCCCTCTGGCCTGTCTGGATGTGCCTGTTGGCTTACAGGGACCTGGGGCACTCGCTCCAGCTTGTGGCCCTGGGTCAGATTCTCTCTGTCTCTCTCCCTCTTCACGTACCCCTTCCCTCTCCCCCTTAATTGACAGAAAGACCACAGAAACCTGCCCAATGTCACACAACCACGAGGGACATAGTGGGGCCTGGAACCCAGGCTGCAGCCCCAGATGCCAACTGGAAGCGGCAGCCGCTGTGGGGGAGGCTGGGAGTGCCTGGAGCCCAGGCAGGTGGCTGAGGACCTGGGTGGGAGGGGGCCTCACCCAGCACAGGAAGCTTGAGGTGGTGGCAGCTTTGGAACCAACTTAAAGAGAGATAAAGAGGAAATACCTCTCAGGCCCCACCCTGGCCCTGCACCTCCTTCCCTTCCTACCCCACAGCCACACACACATCTCAGCTCCCAAACTGTCCCGCCAGCCTGCCTGGCCCTGTCACCTGTCTCCATATCTGACTGAGTCCTACCATAACACCTCCGTGGTTCCCCACATGGCTTGGCATTTGAGGTCCTCCTGCCAGTCCCACACACCACAGGTTCTCTGTCATTGCTCTCCCTTTGTTCATCCTGACCTTCTCCCAGGGATGCCTTTCTCTTTTTCTACTTAGCCAACTCCTACACATCCTTCAAAACCTCACTCATTGCCACCTCTTCTGAGAAGCCTTCCCTGGGAAATCACCTTAATGCTCACTGTCTTCCCATGTAGTATGTCCTTCATGTCCTCTGTCTCCCCCAGAACACGGCTGCTCTGACTCCCTGTGTCTCCAGCATCGCCCAGGCTGGGCCCCCTGGAGCTGTGGCCAGTGTTTAGTGAATGACTAAGTGGCTGTATCTTGGGGCTGCCTCAGCTGTCATTCAAAGTATATCCAGTTGGTTCGCATAGATTTCTTGGGCCCCATGCCTGTTCTGGGGCTGGGCCCTGCTCCAGCCATTCTCACGGCAGCAGTATTGGCTGCCACCTGCCCAGAGCCCCAACTGGGACATCCCTAGGCCGGCAGGTCCCAGGCCCCAGGATAGCTGCTCCCCAGGCCCAGTTCCTGCTCCACCCTGGTCCCAGACTCTGCTCTGCCAATGTCCAGTTCCACCCACACCCCAAAGGCAGGGCCTACAGGGTCTGCTTCCTGCCCAGCCCTCTCCCAGTCACTACTCAGCGCCGGACCAGCTCTCAGCAAGAGCTCTAGAACCCTCCACAGTTTGAACAGATTGGAGCATCTGCCCTCCTTGAGTTACAGATAGGGAAACTGAGAAACAGAGAGCAGGGACCTGCCTGAAGCCACACAGCAGCCAGTGGCCCAGCCAGCTAAAAGCCCAGGACCTTGTCCTCTCTCAGGGACCTCCTAGACATTCTCCACCGGCTCAGGTCCTCGGTGTCGAGGCCTGGGCTTGCCCTGACTCTGCCCCAACCCTGAGTAAATCCTCAGAACTCAGTCTCCTGTGCCTGCTAGGCTGGTGGCCTCTGTGGAGCCTGGGGGCCCCAGACAGATGGACAGAGGCCCAGGAGTGAGGGGGTCCCATGGCCAGGAGAGATAGAGCCACGGGGATGGGATGGGGGGTGTCCACTCACGGATGGGGCTTGACGCGGATGTAGTTCTTGGGAATAAACCCCTCGACGCCCCGGAGCTCGGCCTTGTACCAGTTCTGGTCATCCTCCATGTTCAGGATCTGTGGGCAGGAGACACAAAGCCACTCAGTCACCGAGAAAGAACAACTGTCACCCCCGGAGATGCCACTGCATGCCAGGCCCCAGGTGGGCTTCGCCTGCACCAGCTTCTGAGTCTACTCACAGAGAAGGGCTGGGGGCCTGGGACAGGACTTGCCCACGGTCACAAGGGCTGAATTAGAACACCTCGTTCCTCAGTCCTGCCCATCCTCTGGCCCCAGGACAGCCCATCCTCAGGCGATTCACAGACTCCAAGGGTGGCACAGTCGGGGACTCATAGGAGGCTTGGGGTGGCTGCAGCTGGCCTCTCAGGCTCCAACAGCAGGAGCCCTGCGGACCATGGGGTTTGCAGGAGCAGAACTGGGGACCTGAGTTCCTTCCTGGGCTGTGCCCGCAAATTTGGGGGGTCCACAGCACCTACATGCCATGCACTGAGCCTTGGGGTGAAAGTCGGGGGGCCCAACCTGAGCACAGCCATCAGTGGTCACCTAGGGTCCCTCGCATTTAAACAGCTGAGGGGTGACAATTCAGTGGGGGGATTTCAGGCTCTGGGGAGCAGATAAGGCGGTCTTTGGTCTGAGACAGGCTGTTTCTCAGCCCCGGCGTGGCCTGCTCAGTCACACGGGCTCCTCTTCACCCCACAGGTGGGCCCGGAGGAACTGAAATAGCCAGAGCGGGGGTGGGAGTCCCTGAGGGGGAGCAATCAAGCGACCAAGGCGGAGGGGGGCCGGGCCTGGGAGGGACACAGCACAAGGCCGGGGGTCCTTCCTGCATTCCCTGGGCACGTCTTCCATGTGTCCCCCTGATTCTGATAAAGCCCCCAAGGTCAACATCACCAAATGCTATTTTACAGATAACAAAACTGAAGCCCAGAGAGGGGAAGTGACTTGGCCAAGGCCACACAGCAGGGGAGAGGCGGAGCCTGTTTGGTCAGCTAGGACTCTGAGGCCCGGGGTTTTCGACTCACTGGTCAAGGGGGTCCTGGCCCACCAATTTTCGCCTCCAGTCCTCTTTGTCCCTGGACCCCAGCTTGAGGGGACATCTCTCCTGTGAGGAGACATCTCTCCTGTCAGTCCTGGAGCACGCTCCAATGTCAGCTCAATCTTTCAGGGGTACTTGTTGAGAGAAAAAAAATGGGCATGGGGTACCAAAGGCCCAAGGCAGGCCAACATAGGAGCATCAACTCCAGCAATGACATTTTGCCAAGAGTAGCTGGGATTGGCCTCCTAGGACCCAGGCCTGAGGCGCCACCCTCACAGGTGGCCTCTGCACACCCATCTCCACCCCCGCTTTGTCCACCAGGCCAGGCTGGCTGAGCCCCTTCCTTCCTGTCCCTGCAGCCTGGGCCAGGTCAGCAGCCCCAGGGGCGAACGGAAGCAGGTGGCTGACTCAGGAAAACTTTCGCTCAACACAAAACAAAACAAAACAAAACAAAACAGGCTGGGCACGGTGGCTTATGCCTGTAATCCCAGCACTTTGGGAGGCTGAGGAGGGTGGACCACCTGAGGTCAGGAGTTCGAGACTAGCCTGGCCAATATGGTGAAACCCCATCTCTACTAAAAATACAAAAAATTAGCCAAGCATGGTGGCACACCTCTGTAATCCCAACTTTCTCAGGAGGCTGAGGCAGGCGAATCACTTGGACCCGGGAGGTGGAGGCTGCAGTGAACCGAGATCGTGCCATTGCACTCCAGCCTGGGCAACAGAGTGAGACTCCATCTCAAAACAACAAAACAAAACAACACAACTCCCCCAACCTAAGGAGAAAACAAGGACCTGTAGGCCACATGCCACAGCCATGGATTCCAGGAGGAGGCCCTGAAGCCTGGGGCTCCAGAACATTCTGTCTGCTTCTGACTCTCTGTGGCCTTGACCTCAGTGTCCTCCCTCTTCTGTCCAGTGGGTGTATTTGTGGCCTGCCTTGCATGCAGCAGTGTGGACATGGGATGCACTATATCTCATGCAGTCCCTGCTTTGTTTTGTCTCCTTGTCATCTGCACTCAGAGGACCCAGGAGTGTCCCATTGGTTACGTTAGTTAGTGATTTCTTTCTCTTTTTTCTTTTTTTTTTTTTTTTTTTGAGATGAAGTCTCGCTGTGTCAGCAGGCTGGAGTACAGTGGCGCAATCTCGGCTCACTGCAACCTCTGCCTCCCAGGTTCAAGCAATTCTCCTGCCTCAGTCTCCCGAGTAGCTGGGACTACAGGTGCCTGCCACCACGCCCAGCTAATTTTTGTATTTTTACTAGAGACGGGGTTTCACCATGTTGGCCAGGCTAATCTCGATCTCTTGACCTCACGTTAACTGATTTCTTACTGTGAACATTGTTCGAAAGCCCCAGACCCTCTGAGGCCCGGGAATTCTCAGAAGGGAGAGAGGCCAACCCCTCCCTGGAGGAGTATCACTGCTCAAGGTGAAAGGCAGACCTCGGCCTGCCCCTGAGCCTTTGCCCCCATGGTGCCCTCCACCTGGGCTGCTGCCCCACTTTACCATCCCAGCCTGATGCAGTTGCTGCTTGACAGTTGTTTACTGAACACCTACTGTGTTCCAGGCACCCCACGACACAGCAGGGAACAAGAAGCTCACATTCTAGTAGGCAGAGACAGACCATAAACAAGGGAAGAAACAAGTAAGCAAGGTAGTTTAATGGAGCAGTAAGTGCTGTGAAAAATGGACATCAGGAGAGAGATGGAGAATGTCTGGTTGGGTGGGAGCGGGGAGATTGTCAACACGGGACAGGTGGGGTGGTCCAGAAAGGCCTTTCTGAAGAAGTGACATGGAAGCTGAGACCCGAATTACAAGAAGGAACCAGCAGTAAGAAAATGTGGGGAACAGTGTTCAAGGTGGACGGAACAGCCAGTGCCAAAGCCCTGAGATGGGGGCAAGCTCTGTCCCCGAAACAGAAAGGAGGCCAGGGTGCCTGGAGTCGAGGAGGGAGGAGCAGGTGTCATGAGATATCCAGGGGAGGGCCAGGCTCTGAGTCATGGCCACTGCATGGAGACTGGGCTGGGAAGCAGGGGGTGGCGGGGGGAGGCCTTGAGAGCCACCGCACAAGCCCAGGTGAGTGACGATGGAGGCCTGGGCCAGAGGAGGGGCTTCAGGTAGGTTTGGCCAGAGTTGCCGACAAGACAATGACAGGCTGCAGAAAGTAGGTTCGGGGAGCCCAGGGCTGGACCGTCACCCTTTCCCATGGAGATGGCAGGGTGACATGGGCTTCCTGAATCTAGGTCTGGTCATCCAGGCTGTTCGTGGAGAGATGGGAGTGAAGCCCCCTCCAGCTGGCAGCAGCAGGGGGATGCGTGCACCCAGAAACACCTGGCCCACCAGGGAGGGAGGCTTTGTCCCAGAGAGGTGATGTTTGGGGCCATTTGTCCAGAGTGAGTCCATGAGCCAGAGTCTTCATCCAAGACCAAAGTTGAGATTTGAAGAACGGGCTTCATTGCCCACTCCCCCAGGCTGGACTCAATCTGTAGGCAGGCAGTGCCGTGGCAGGGGCTGGCCCACAGGGAGCGCTGGAAAACACTTGCTGGGCAAGAGGACAGGCTGGTCGTGGAGCTCAGCTTCCACCCCAGCCACTTGATCCCTCCAAGCCTGGCTCAGCGCCTCCCGCACACCCCATTCCTATTTCATCACTGCCCCACTCCCTCCCAACACCACACCTGGGTCTAAAGACCTCCAAGTGCTCTCAGATGAGAAACGAAGACTTGGATCCCCGCAGAGGGTCATGCCTTGGGCTCACAGCCCCAGTGCTCAGCCCGGCCCTGTCCACGAGGCCCACAGCCAGCACTGCAGTGACCCCAGATGCCAGCACCCCAGCATAGAGAAGGAGGAATTGCTCCTCCTCCTCTGGACCCCAACCCCCAGCCCAGCCTGTTCAGACCAAGTGCAGGTTCCACAGTCAAAGGGACACAAGTTCAAAACTGACTCCATACTGAGCAGGTGATGTTGCCTCCCTGTGCCTCAGTTTAGTCACCTGTGAAACGGGGGTGCCAGTCCCCATTGCTTAAATGGCACATGGGGTGTGCTGCTGAGTTCAGGGCCTGGCTATAGCAGGGTGATGGCACAGGGAGCTCTCCTGTCTTGTGCTTGAAGCTTGTGGTCAAGAACAGCGCCCAAGATTCAGCGCAGAGGAGCGTTCAGTCTAACACCCATTGCTCCAGTGAGGAAACTGAGGCCCAGAGAAGGGCAGTCACTCCCCTAGTGTGGTTTACTGGCAGTTCCAGTGCACAGTGTTGGCATGGCCACTCCCAGAATCCTGGGCATGGCTTTCATATGCAAACTTTTAAGCAAGGACATTTCCAGAGACACATTCCACAGGCCCATCTGTCTAGACTGTCTTGGAAGGCTGCAATGTCTGCCAAAAGCGGCCCAGACAAGGAGAAATGAACTGTGGTATGACTCTGTTTTCCCTTTACTCCACACTACTGGGAAGCTCATCTTTGATGCCTTCATCACAGCTATTTTAGCCCTACTAGGTTAGCATGTGTACTTATTTCTTTCCTAAGACCTTCTCTCTCTCCCTCTTTCTCCCTCTGTTCTCCATTCCCATACTCTGTCTCTCTCTCTAGCTCTCATTGTCTCCCTCTCTCAACAATTTTCTTTTCAAACTTTGTCCTGGAAAACTGGGGGTTGAACTAACTCCTGCCAGACACTGTGGTAATATCTCATCGAATCCTCACAGCAGCCCCAAAGGAGGGTCATTAGTTATCTCCCCATTTCCTAGATGGAGAAACTGAGGCTCCGAGGGAAGAGGTGGCTTGTCCGGAGTCACACAGCCAATAACTGGAGAGGCTGGGCCTGTCTTCCAGGGGCCACCGTCTGCTTGGGACAATCCCAGGCCCCCGGTTTCTAAATCCACCCCCACCCCGTGTGGGGCCAACTCAGCAGGCTCCAGCCCCCCTACCTTGAGTGTGTCTCCCTTGTTGAAGGCCAGCTCATCGCTCTCTGTGGCCTGAAAGCTGTACAGGGCCACGGACTCCATGCCGCTGCTCGGGGCTCCAGCAGCTGGGCTCAGAGCTGGGCCGACAGCTTCCTGCTTCCTCTGCAGTCGAGGACCGTCTTCCTTTGTTTTGAGTGCGTGTTTGTTCTTTTGAAGTTGAGACTGAAACTGCTCCTGATGGGGGAGAAACAGGAAACAGACATGTCACAGAATAGGGAGGGCTTGTGAGCCAGCTCGGTCCCTACCTCAGACCCCAGGTGCCAGGAATGGCCTTTGGGGAGTCTCCCTGAAGCTCTGGGAGTGGGGCCCCCTTGTGCCCATGTTTTACCCTCCATAAAAGTGAGGTGCCTGGAGGAGAAGTGCCGAAGCTCTCCTGCTGGCTCAGGCACTGAATCTCATGGCACCAGATGCTGGCCCCCCTTCACCAATTTGCCAATGACCCTCCATCTTTTCCTAAACCCTGGTGCCTCTTGTGATGCCCTGCCTCCTTCTACTTCAATCCAAGCTCTTCGCCTGGCATTCAAGGCCCTTGCAAGCCACCGCCTCCACCTGCCCCTACAAATAGCCCCCATTCTCATCCTTTGTCATCCCCTTCACTCTAAACAAACCCGGGGCTTCAGCCACAGCAAGGGGCCACACCAAACTCTCATTTCAACCACAGACTTTTGCACATGCGGTTCCTCTGCCTGGTGCTCTCCTCTTTCTGCTCCCGGGAGACTCCTATTCATCCATCAAACCCCAGCTCAGAATGCACCTCTTCTGGTTTAAACACGGGCACCTTAGGTGTGACTTAAATCCTAAGGTCAATAAGACTTGTGGGCTGGGGCAATGGCTCATGCCTGTAATCCCAGCACTTTGGGAGGCTGAGATGGGCGGATCACTGGAGGTCAGGAGTTCGAATTCCGCCTGGCCAACGTGGTGAAGCCTCATCTCTACTATAAATACAAAAAATTAGCCTGGCATGGTGGCACGTGCCTGTAATCCCAGCTACTGGGGAGGCTGAGGCACAAGAATCGCTTGAACCCAGGGGGCAGAGGTTGCAGTGAGCCAAGGATCCATCCAGGCTCAAAGCAATCCTCCCGCCTTGGCCTCCGGAGTAGCTCGGACTACAGGTGCCCACCACCATGTTTGACTAATTATTTGTCTTTTTAATAGAGATGGGTTTTCGCCACGTTACCAAGGCTGGTCTTGAATTCCTGGACTCAAGCGATGCGATCCTCCTGCCCGAGATTGCACCCTTGCACTCCAGCCTGGGTGACAGAGCGAGACTCCTCAAAAAAAAAAAAAAAAAAGAATTATAAATAAATCTCTACCTTTCCTTCGTGGGTTTGTTATGAGCAGTGGCATCGGTGCAGCAATTCTGAAACTGTTTTGTAAGTGTTGCAGGATGGAGCACGCATGGACAAGCACAGCTATATTGTTTGGAACCAGGGTTCTCCCTGGGAAAGAAGGGAGACGCAGACGTGGAAGGAAAACCAAGCAGAGCCCTGTGGTGTTGCATGGACACTGGATGAATCAGTGTGAAGTCACATTGTTTTTTTCTGTAAAGAAATTTTTCTTCCTTCATTTGTATTAATATGGACTCATGGTTTCATATTTTAGCCAGTGGATTATAATCCACTACTATCACATTTATTTTGATGCTCAAAATGCCCCTGATTAGGCCAGTGGGGTCTCCTTCAAGCTGGCTCCTTATCCTTTCGACATGGACCCATCATTCTATGAACGCACCCTGACCTTCTGGCCAATAATAGGAGAATCGCTTGAACCAGGGAGATGGAAGTTGCAGTGAGCCGAGATCGCGCCATTGCACTCTAGCCTGGGTGACACATCAAGACTCCATCTCAAAAAAAAAATATATATATATATATTGAGAGGAAAGAAGGGAAGATGACAGCTGCTTTCCTCCCACTGTGGAGTCCCTGAGCCAACCAGGCAGGATGGAGCTGGCCCTGGCCTCACCTAGCCCCATTCCAGGCCTCCTCCACCCTGCCCTCTACTCAAAGACCCCTGCCTTCTGGCTGCCCCCGACCCCAGGGGTGACAGGATGTTACAAGGCCCCTCTTTCCGGCTTTGTTGCAGCTGAGGTTTCAAAGCCTCAGAATGATGCAATGGAGGGGTTGGGATCCGCCCCCGCCTCAGTTTTGAGGTGCTTCCAACCACATGAGGGGAGGAGGACTTCCCCTTATGAAGCTGAATGTGTGTCCCCCGGGGCTGGTGGGACAGACGCCTGGTTTATTTTTATGTGTTTTAGAAGTATTTCTTCTCTGCCAAGTCCTTCACAAAGAGGTAAGTGACCAATAGTTGGTAGGTGGCAGGGCTGGGGTTCAAACCCAGGCAGGCCTGAGGGCCAAACCATGCCTACAGCTCCTTCGCCGCATGGCCTCAACCCGGAGGATTCCCACCCAAGGTGGTTCAGGCCAGAGTTGGGAGCCTGGGCTGCCTACTGTACAGTGAGCTCAGGGAGTGTACTGAGGTAAGCAGCAAAGCTTTGTTGGAGGGTAAATCTGCCCTGATTCCGGCAGACCAGAGAGGACCCCACAAATGGGACTTGACTGAGAGGACCCTTGAAGAATGCAGGACCCCAAATGAGGGAGACGCTGGGGCCTGGAACAAGGGGCCATCAGAAGCTGGAGGCTTAGGCCAGGCACGGTGGCTCACACTGTAATCCCAGCATTTTGGGAGATCAAGGCAGGCAGATCACTTGAGGCCAGGAGTTTGAGACCAGCCTGGCCAGTAGAGATGGTGAAACTCCGTCTCTACTAAAAATACAAAAGTTAGCCAAGCATAGTGGCACACACCTGTAATCCCAGCGAGGCTGAGACACGAGAATCGCTTGAACCCAGGAGGCGGAGGCTGCAGTGAGCCGAGATCACACCACTACATTCCAGCCTCAGCGACAGAATGAAACTCTCTTAAAAAAAAAAAAAAAAAAAAAAAAATTAAAATTAAATAATTTTTTTTCTTTTTTTTAAATAAGAAGCTAGCTGCTTGCAGAGCATCAAGCCCCATCACAGGGCTGCAGCCTGGGTTCCTATGGGAAGTGTTGATGGGAAGAGTCAAGCGCTGTAAAATATCTGAAGAGATTTATTCTGAGCTAAATATGAGAGAACAATGACCCAGGACTCAGCCCTCAGAGAACATGCACCCAAGGTGGTCAGGCCATAGCTTGGTTCTTTTTTTGGGAGGGCGACGGAGTCTCACTCTGTCACCCAGGCTGGAGTGCAGTGGTGTAATCTCGGCTCATTACAACCTCCTTCTCCTGGGTTCAAGTGATTCTTCTGCCTCAGCCTCCCAAGTAGCTGGAACTACAGACGTGGGCCACCAGGCTGGGTTAATTTTTGTATTTTTAGTGGAGACAGGGTTTCACCATACTGGCCAGGCTGGTCTCGAACTTCTGACCTAGTGGTCCACCCGCCTCAGCCTCCCAAAGTGCTGGGATTACAGGCATGAGCCACCGCACCCGGCCACACAGCTTGGTTTTACACATTTTATGGAGATATAAGACATCAATCAATACATGTAAGATGTACATTGGTTCAGTACAGAAAGGTGGGAAAACTGGAAGAAAGGGTGCAGGTGTCGGGGGCTTCCAGGTCACAGGTGGATTCCAGAATGTTCTGACTGGCAATTGGTTGAGAGAGTTATTATCAATAGAAAGGAATGGGCTGGGTGCAGTGGCTCACACCTGAAATCCCAGCACTTTGGGAGGCCAAGGCAGGAGGATCACCTGAAGTCAGGAGTTCAAGACCAGCCTGACCAACATGGTGAAGCCCTGTCTCTACCAAAAATACATTAGGCTGGGCATGGTGGCTCACTGTAATCCCAGCACTTTGGGAGGCCAAAGCAGGAGGATCACCTGAGGTCAGGAGTTCAAGACCAGCCTGATCAACATTGTGAAACCCTGTCTCTACCAAAAATACATTAGGCTGGGCACGGTGGCTCACTGTAATCCCAGCACTTTGGGAGGCCAAGGCGGGTAGATCACTTGAGGTTAGGAGTTTGAGACCAGCCTGACCAACAAGTGAAACCCCGTCTCTACTAAAAATAAAAAAAAATTAGCTAGGTGTGGTGGCGAGTGCCTATAATCCCAGCTATTTGGGAGGCTGAAGCAGGAGAATCACTTGAACCCAGGAGACAGAAGTTGCAGTGAGCCAAGATCGTGCCACTGTACTCCAGCCTGGGCGACAAGAGTGAAACTTCATCTCAAAAAATATATATACAAAATTAGCCAGGAGTGGTGGTGCATGCCTATAATCCCAGCTACTTGGGAAGCTGAGGCAGGAGAATTGCTTGAACCCAGGAGGCGGAGATTGCAGTGAGCTGAGATCACCCTATAGCACTCCAGCCTGTGCAACAAGAGCAAAACCTCATCTCAAAAAAAATAAAATAAATAAAAAATAAGGAGTTTTGGAAGCCAAGGTTTTATTATGTAGATGAAGCCTCCAGGTAGCTGGCTTCAGAGAATAGAGTGTAAA
>NW_012101335.1:192996-194095 GCF_000951045.1 Mandrillus leucophaeus
TGGGAGGCCAAGGCGGGTAGATCACTTGAGGTTAGGAGTTTGAGACCAGCCTGACCAACAAGTGAAACCCCGTCTCTACTAAAAATAAAAAAAAAATTAGCTCGGCATGGTGGCAAGTGCCTATAATCCCAGCTATTTGGGAGGCTGAAGCAGGAGAATCACTTGAACCCAGGAGACAGAAGTTGCAGTGAGCCAAGATTGTGCCACTGTACTCCAGCCTGGGCGACAAGAGTGAAACTTCATCTCAAAAAATATATATACAAAATTAGCCAGGAGTGGTGGTGCATGCCTATAATCCCAGCTACTTGGGAAGCTGAGGCAGGAGAATTGCTTGAACCCAGGAGGCGGAGATTGCAGTGAGCTGAGATCACCCTATAGCACTCCAGCCTGTGCAACAAGAGCAAAACCTCATCTCAAAAAAAATAAAATAAATAAAAAATAAGGAGTTTTGGAAGCCAAGGTTTTATTATGTAGATGAAGCCTCCAGGTAGCTGGCTTCAGAGAATAGAGTGTAAACGTTTCTTATCAGACTTAAAGAGTCTGTTCTATCAGTAATCCCAAAAGTGAGGAGGTTATAACGAGGCATGTCCAGCTCTCCCTTCTCATCATATCCTGAACTCATTTTCAGGTTAACTTTGGAACGCCCTTGCCAAGAGAAGGAGTCCGTTTGGACGGTTGAGGGGCTTAGGATTTTGGTGTTGGTTTATGGAGGTCCCTCAAAAGCTGCTCACGGGAGGAAGACTCATCACTGGCCACAGGCCACACCAGGCCAGGGCAGACCCAGCCACTGTCTCAGTGCTGAAACCCTAACCCCCTGTGATCAGCTGAATAACGTCCCCAAAGACATCCAGGTCCTGACCCCAAGAACTCTGAATGTTCCCTTATATGACAAGAGGGACTTTGCAGGTGTGATCATGTTAAAGATCTTGAGATGGGATAGAAACTGCAATTTCAATGCAGTTTGAGTTCTGTAGTTATTAGACTGGACTAGACTACTAGACCCTGGAACACTCCAAAGAGGCTGACTGGGGAACTTTTTGTTAGCAGAGATTGGCTGAAACACCTGAGAGAACTCCCTGAAAAAAAAAATTTTTTTTTT
>NW_012101335.1:194145-194469 GCF_000951045.1 Mandrillus leucophaeus
CAGACCCAGCCACTGTCTCAGTGCTGAAACCCTAACCCCCTGTGATCAGCTGAATAACGTCCCCAAAGACATCCAGGTCCTGACCCCAAGAACTCGGAATGTTCCCTTATATGACAAGAGGGACTTTGCAGGTGTGATCATGTTAAAGATCTTGAGATGGGATAGAAACTGCAATTTTAATGCAGTTTGAGTTCTGTAGTTATTAGACTGGACTTGACTACTAGACCCCGGAACACTCCAAAGAGGCTGACTGGGGAACTTTTTGTTAGCAGAGATTGGCTGAAACACCTGAGAGAACTCCCTGAAAAAAAAAATTTTTTTTTT
>NW_012101335.1:195716-196787 GCF_000951045.1 Mandrillus leucophaeus
CTTGCAGCCAGCCCCGCTCATGGAACAGAGGCTCTGCCTTGGGTGCAGTGTGCTGCGGGTGCTGGGGCCCTGATCACTCCGGCCCTGGCTCATGTGGAAGTGACTCCATACCAGGAGAGGCAAACTTCGAGGACCTCGGTCATTGCCCCCACTCCCACCAAGTCCTCAGCCCCTAGGGCAGGGTGTCACTCAGACAGAAGCTTTCCAAAGTCTCCACCCCTAGCCCCAGGGCCCTGGCTCCTTGAAAGATTTTTGCCTGATGAAGAAACAGGCCATAAAAAAGACTTCCCAATCTCTTCCCAAAGCAACTGACCTCATTTGCTACAGAGAATGAAGGAATTCAAAGCAAAAGTTGCTTTTGTTTTGATTTTGGTTAGGTTTGTTTGAGAGTGCAGTGACTCAATCTCCGCTCACTGCAACCTCCACCTCCTGGGTTCAAGCGATTTTCCTGCCTTGGCCTCCCGAGTAGCTGGGATTACAGGTGCCTGCCACCACACCCAGCTAATTTTTTTTTTTCAATTTTTAGTAGAGACGGGGTTTCACCATGTTGACCAGGCTGGTCCTGAACTCCTGACCTCAGGTGATCCGCCCACCTCAGCCTCCCAAAATGCTGGGATTACAGGCATGAGCCACCGCACCCGGCCCAAAAGGTGCTTTTGAGAATAGTAGAGATTACAGTGAGAGATAATTGGGAGAAGATTCAAGACACAAGCTGAACTCTAGGCTGCTCCTTTGCAGGAGAGAACAGGGAATAGCACCAGTAGAAGGAGCCCTCCCAAAGTCAGAACAAATAACAGACATGGACCTCACACACTATTCCTTCCAAGGAGCCAGACTTCATAGGATCAGTGTGTACAGCGGGGCATTACAGGAAATTATAAAGCAATCCACTGGCAACTTGTAGAGCTTATTTCAACCAAGCAAGGATTAAAACAAAGAAAGAAGGGCTGGGTGCAGTGGCTCAAGCCTAAAATCCCAACACTTTGGGAGGCTGAGGTGGGTACATCATGAGGTCAGTTCAAGACCAGCCTGGCCAACATGGTCAAACCCCATCTCTACTAAAAAAAAAAA
>NW_012101335.1:197804-199301 GCF_000951045.1 Mandrillus leucophaeus
CCCAGCATCTTGGGAGGCTGAAGCAGGTGTATTACCTGAGGTCAGGAGTTCGAGACCAGCCTGACCAACGTGTGAAATCCCATCTCTACTAAAAATACAAAATTAGCCAGGCATGGTGGCAGGCGCCTGTAATCCCAGCTACTCGGGAGGCTGAGGCAAGAGAATCGCTTGAATCCGGGAGACGGAGGTTGCAGTTAGCCGAGATCATGCCATTGCACTCCAGCCTGGGTGACAAGATCAAAACTCCATCTCAAAAAAAAAAGAAAAAAAAAGAAAAGAAAAGAAAAGAAAAAGTGTAGTAACTGAAATAAAACATTCACTAAAGGGATTCACCAGCTGATTTCAAATTCACATGGAATTGCAAAGGATCTAGAATGGCCAAAACAATCTTGATAAAGAAAAAAAAAAAATGACTGAGTGTGCAGCTCGCGCCTGTAATCCCAGCACTTGGAAAGCCCAGGCGGGAGAATCGCTTGAGCCCAAGAAGTCAAGGCTACAGTGAGCAGAGATCTCATCACTACCCTCCAGGCTGGGCCACAGAGCAAGACCCTGTCTCAAAGAATAAAAACCAGAAACAACCAACAAACAAATAACAATAATTAAATAAAAATAAAAAACGTAACGGTACATTTTCATGCCTTGTATTTGGCAATGGAACCTTTGACATGATACTCAAAACACAAGCAATAAAAAGATAAATTGTATTTTATCAAAATTAAAACTTCTGCTCATCAAAGGACACTTTCAAGACAATGAAAAGACAACCTACAGAATGGAAGAAAATATTTGTAAATAATAAATCTGGTGAGGGTTTCATATCCAGAATATACAAGAACTCGTAGAATTCAATACTAGAACACAAACAACCCAATTAAAAATGGGCAAAGGATCTTAAAAGACTTTTCCCCAAAGAAGGTTTGCAAATGGCTCACAGCTCCTGAAAGATACTCAACCTCACCCATCATTAGGGAAATGCAAGTTGAACCCACGAGGACACACCCCTCACATCCCTAGGATGACTATTAAGCCAAGCCTGCTGTCTTGATGACCCCGGCCCCTGTCTGCTGCCTGCCCATGTTGGTCCCTGAGGTCCATTGAGTGGACTCATTGTTGGCTCCTGGCCCTACCAAGCTGGGCCCTGGAATACCTTGGTGTCGCTAGAGTGAAAAGACTCATTAATTATGGACAGCCAGATCCTTCCAGGGCTAAGAGACCTGCCAGGGTGGCCCCACCTTGTCCCTAACTTTGGATCCTAAAAAGGAAGCCCTGGCTGGGCGCGGTGGCTCACGCCTGTAATCCCAGCACTTTGGGAGGCCGAGACAGGAGAATCACCTGAGGTCAGGAGTTCAAGACCAGCCTAGCTAACATGGTGAAATCCCATTTCTACTAAAAAAAGAAATACAAAAAATTAGCCAGGCGTGGTGGCACGAATCTGTAATCCCAGCTACTTGGGAGGCTGAGGCAGGAGACTTGCTTGAACCCGGGAGGCAGAGGTTG
>NW_012101335.1:203746-206545 GCF_000951045.1 Mandrillus leucophaeus
GGCATGGTGACTCAGGCTCACACCTGTAATCCTAGAACTTTGGGAGGCCGAGGTAGGAGGATTGCTTGAGGCCAGGAGTTCAAGACTAGTCTGGGCAACATAGCAAGATCCCATCTCTACAAAAAAGTAAATTTTAAAACATTATGACATTTTGAGCTCCTTGATGAAAAAAAATCAAAAAGAGAGAAATGCAAGCCTGTAGTTCCAATTAGTCAGGGTGCTGAGGTGGGAGGATCTCCTGAGCCCAAGAGTTCAAGGCTGCAGTGAGTTGTGAACATGCCACTGCTCTACAGCCTAAGATATGGGAAAATCAAGAGTGTTTTTCTTTTCTTTCTTTTCCTGCTGTCATTGTATGAAATAGTCTATAGGTTTCCATTATATCCAGTTATAGAGGGTGTTACTGAGTTACGGATTTTCTGCCTGCTGGATCTGTCCGTTTCTGATAGAGGGACATTGAAGTCGCCAATTATAATAGTTTCTCCTTGCAGTACTATCCCTTTTTGCCTCACATATTTTCATGTTCTGTTGTTAGGATCATACAGGTTAAGGATTGTTATGTCTTCTTTGAGCATTGACTCCTTAATAATTATATAATGCCCTGTCTTTATCTCTGATGACTTTTTCTTTTCTTTTCTTTTCTTTTTGTTTTTGAGACAGGGTCTCTGTCAACCAGGCTGGAGTGCAGCGATCTCGGCTCAGTGCAACCTCTGCCACTCACGCTCAAGCGATTCCCGTGCCTCAGCCTGCACAGTAGCTGGGATTACAGGCAAGTGCCACCACGCCCCACTAATTTTTGTATTTTTAGTAAAGACAGGGTTTCATCGTGTTGGCCAGGCTGGTCTCGAACTCCTGGCCTCAGGTGATCTGCCCGCCTTGGCCTCCCAAAGTGTTGGAATTACAAGTGTGAGCCACTGTGCCTGGCCTATTCCTGATGACTTTCCTTGCTCTGAAGTCTGTACTGTCTGAAATTCATATAGAGACTCCTGCTGTCTTTTGATTAGTGTTGGCGTAGTAGATCTTTCTTTATCCATTCGCTTTTAATACATATGTCTTTAGAGTGTAGTTTTTGTAAGCAACATACAGTTACGTCTTGGTTTTTGCTCTACTCTGACAATCTCTGTCTTTTACTTGGTTCATTTGGACCATTGATACGCAAAGGGATGTTGATATAATTGGATTAATAGCTGCCTTTTTTTGTTTTTACTGTTTTCTATTTGTTTTCTTTGTTTCTATTTTTGTCTTCCACTCTTTTTCTGCCTCTTGTAGTGTTTTGTCTTCGGGGTTTTTCTTTTTTTCTTTTCTTTTACTTTTTTTTTTTTTTTTTTTGAGACAGAGTCTCCCAGGCTGGAGTGCAGTGACACAATCTGGGCTCACTGCACCCTCTGCCTCACCCAGGCCATTCTCCTGCTTCAGCTTCCCAAGTAGCTGGGACAACAGCCGCGCACTGCCAAACCCGGGTAAGTTTTGTATTTTTAGTAGAGACAGGGTTTCACCGTGTTGGCCAGGATGTTCTTTATCTTCTGACCTCGTGATCCGCCCACCTCAGTCTCCCAAAGTGCTGGGATTGCAGGCATGAGTTACCGCACCTAGCCTATTTTTTTTTCTTTTTTTTTCTTTTTTTTCTTTTTTTAGATGGTATCTCGCTCTTGTTGCCCAGGCGGCAGTGCAGTGGCAAGATGTGTGCTCACTGCAACCTCCACCTCCTGGGTTCAAGTAATTCTCCTGCCTCAGCCTTCTGAATAGCTGGAATCCCGCCATCACGCCCAGCTAATTTTTTGTATTTTTAGTGGAGACGGAGGTTTCACCATGTTGGCCAGGCTGGTGTCGAACTCCTGACCTCAGGTGATCCACCCACCTCAGCCTCCCAAAGTGGTGAGATTACACGCATGAGCCACCACGCTCGACCCTAAAAGTATTTTTTTATAGAGATGGATCTCCCTCTGTGGCCCAGGCTGGTCTCAAACCCCTGATCTCAAGTGACTGCCTGCCTCAGCTGCCCAAGTAGCAGGGATTACAGGCACAAGCCACCGCCCCCAGCTCTATTTAGGAACATCTTAGCTCCAAGTTTTGGCAATTATGGATAAGGCTGCTATAAACATATGTGTGCAAGCTTGTGTGGACATACGTTTTCAACTCATTTGGGTAGACACCAAGAGCTACATTCCAGCCTGGGCAACAAGAGCGAAACTCCATCTCAAAAAGAAAAAAAAAAGAACAGAAATTAGGCCGGGCATGATGGCTTGTGCCTATAATCCCAGCACTTTGGGAGGCCAAGGCAGGCAGATGACTTGAGATCCGGAGTTCAAGACCAGCCTGGCCAACATGGCGAAACCCTGTCTCTACTAAAACTACAAAAATTAGCCAGGCGTGGTGGTGCATGCCTGTAATCCCAGCTACTCAGGAGGCTGAGGCACAAGAATCACTTCAACCCAGGAGGCAGAGGTTGCAGTGAGCCCAGATCATGCCACTGCACTGCAGCCTGGGTGATGAAGTGAAACTCTGTCCCAAAAAAAAAAAAAAAAAAAAAAAAGATTATCTCACAGTTCTGAAGGCTTAAAGTCAGGAATCAAAGTGTTGAAGTCTCGAAGGGGGATCCTTCCTTGACTCCTCCAGTGTCTGGAGGCTACTGGCCGTCCTGGTGTTACCAAAACACCAGGGGTTCCATCTAGGGCCTGCTGCTCACCTCACAGAAAGCCAATCACTGGGCGGGGCGCGGTGGGTCAAGCCTGTAATCCCAGCACTTTGGGAGGCCGAGGCGGGTGGATCACGAGGTCAGGAGATCGAGACCATCCTGGCTAA
>NW_012101335.1:207631-209612 GCF_000951045.1 Mandrillus leucophaeus
GTCTTGCTCTGTCACCCAGGCTGGAATGCAGTGGCGCGATCTTGGCTCACTGCAGCCTCTGCCTCCCGGGTTCAAGCAATTCTCCTGCCTCAGCCTCCCTAGTAGCTGGGACTACAGGTGCGTACTGCCATGCCCAGCTAATTTTTGTATTTTTAGTAGAGACGGGGTTTCACCATGTTAGCCAGGATGGTCTTGATCTCCTGACTTCGTATCTGCCCACCTTGGCCTCCCAAAGTGCTGGGATTACAGGTGTGAGCCACCGCACCCGGCCTAGTCAACATTTTACTAGAAGTTGTAGCCAGAGCCTTTAGGTAAGAAAAAGCAATAAAAGGCATCAAATTGGGAAAGAAGAAATAAAACCATCTCTATAAATACAGAAAATCCCAAAGAATACACACACAAAAATTACTAGAGCTAATAAGCAAATTCAGCAAAATTTGACAGGTGTGAGCCACTGTGCCTGGACCAGTTGTGTTTCTATGCACTACCAAGAAACAATTCAAAAATGTAATTAAGAAAACCGCTGGGCGTGGTAGCTCACACCTGTAGTCCCACACTTTGAGAGGCCTAGACGGGTGGATCCCTTGAGCCCAGGAGTTCAAGACCATCCTGGGCAATGTGGTGAAACCCCCTCCCTACAGAAAATACAAAAATTAGCCGAGTGTGATGGCATGTGCCTGTAATCCCAGCTACTCAGGAGGCTGACGTGGGAGGATCACCTGAGCCCTGGAGGTCAAGGCTGCAGTGAGCGGTCACGTCATGCATCATTGCACTCCAGCCTGAAAAAAGAGTGACATTCTGCAACATGTTACAACGTGAATGAACCTTGAAAACAAATGTAAGTGAAATAAGCCAGACACAAAAAGACAATATTGCATATTTCCACTTACAGAGGTACCTACAAGAATCAAATTCATAGAGACGGAAAGTAGAAGAGTGCTTACAAGGGTCTGGGCAGAGGGAGGAAAGGGAAGTTTGTTTTATGGGTAGAGTTTCAGTTTGGGATGTCGAAAAAGTTCTGGAGATAAATAATGGTGATGGTTACATGCCATTGGTTACATGAATGTACTTAATGCCCCTGAATTGTATGTGTGAGAAATGGTTAAGATGGTACGTTTTACGTCTATTTTATACCATCCCCCCTAAAAAAATTATTTTTAAGAGACAAGATCTCACTCTGTCTTCCAGGCTGGGGTGCAGTGGAGCAATCAAAGCTCACTGCAGCTTCGAACTCAGCCAGCTTCCCTGGCGCAAGCGATCATCCCGCTTCAGCGTCCGGAGTAGCTGGGTCTACAGGCGGTGCCACCACACCCAGCTCATTTTTAATTTACTTCATTCTATTTATTTATTTATTTATTTATTTATTTATTTTTGAGGTGGAGTTTTGCTCTTATTGCCCAGACTGGAGTGCAATGGCGCAGTCTCGGCTCACCGCAACCTCTGCCTCCCGGCTTCAAGCGATTCTCCTGCCTCCGCCTCCTAAGTAGCTGAGATTACAGACATGCACCACCAACGCCCAGCTAATTTTGTATTTTTAGCAGAGACGGTGTTTCTCCACGTTGGTCAGGCTGGTGTGGAACTCCCGACCTCAGGTGATCCGCCCGCCTTGGCCTTCCAAAGTGCTGAGATGACAGGCGTGAGCCACCGCGCCCAGCCTGATTTTTACTTTTATTATTATTTTTGTTTTCCCCTTGGTAGGGACTGGATTCCGCTACTTTGCCTGGGCTGGTCTCCAACTCACAGAACAAAGGATCCTCCCGCCTGGGCCTGGGCGTGGAAGCCCAGAACGCTGAGATTACCGGATTACAGGCGGGCGCAGCACACCAGGAACAAACACGTCCCACTTTAAAAGTTCAGGTTTGTCATTAAGCATTCCTTAAATTAAATTAATTTAGTTTAATTTAAATACATTTTTAAAACATTTTTAACAATTACATTTCCACCTAAAACATTAATTTAAATTATTATTATTATTATTATT
>NW_012101335.1:210228-211301 GCF_000951045.1 Mandrillus leucophaeus
GACTACAGGCGCCCGCCACCTCGCCCAGCTAATTTTTTGTATTTTTTTTAGTAGAGACAGGGTTTCACCGTGTTCGCCAGGATAGTTTCGATCTCCTGACGTCGTGATCCGCCCGTCTCGGCCTCCTAAAGTGCTGGGATTACAGGCTTGAGCCACCGCGCCCGGCCAATTTAAATTAATTTTTAAAACAAATTTTTAAAATTAAGTTTCCACCTGAAACATTAATATGTGTCGTTAAGTGATGATATTGGAAAAGAAGTTATTGCCAAACTATTTTCCTATTTATTTCCTAATGGAATCGGAAATAGCGAAAGTATCTCGCCATCAGTTAAAAGTGTGTGGCGGATGTGGACCCAGCAGAGGCTGAATGTGGGGGATTAAGACTATACTTTCAAGAATCAATTTTATAGTTTGTTAGTAGGGAAGTTTTTCTGAACGTGTAGAGCACCCAAAGTCACGAGGAAGAAGCGTAGTGTTCTCTCCTGAGCGTAAAGTGGGGGTTTTTGGTGTTGCCTCAGTGCAACTGCTCTTTGCCATTCATGATCGTTGTTCTCTCCACTTAGGAGAGTAAGAGGGAGAGGGCGTGGTCTGAGTGGTTTCCTTTCTTAGTGATGTAAGGACGGATGATGGTTTAGTAAGTTCTGTGTTTTTATTTTGGTGGTGGTAAACCTGGCATTTTATCTTAGTGATTTTTAAATCTTAATCTTGACAGAGGGGATTCTGTGATATATTCTACCTGTTTTTCCATTTCTTCTCACCCGCTGCCTCCTCTGCTCTCGCTTTTTTTTTTTTTTTTCTCTCCCAACAACCCTAGATGGAGTCTCACTCTGTCGCTCAGTTGCTCAGGCTCGAGTGCAGTGGCGCGATCTCGGCTGGCTGCATCTTCTGCCTCCTGGATTCAAGGCGATTTTCCTACTTCAGCCTCCTGAGTAGCTGGGATTACAGGCGCGCACCACCACACCTGGCTAACTTTTTGTATTTTTAGTAGAGACGGAGTTTCACCATATTGGCCAAGCTGGTCTCGAACTCCTGACCTCGTGATCCCCCAGCCTCGGCCTCCCAAAGTGATGGGA
>NW_012101335.1:214726-215591 GCF_000951045.1 Mandrillus leucophaeus
TTTTTTTTTTTTTTTTTTTTGAGACAAAGTCTTGCTCTGTCAAGCAGGCTGGAATGCAGTGGCACAATCATGGTTTATTGTAGCCTCAAGCTCCTGGGCTCAAACAATCCTACCATCTTGGCCTCTCAAGTAGCTGGGACCACAGTTGTGCACCACCATGCCTGGCTAATTTTTTTTAAATTTAATTTTTTGTAGAGACAGGGTCTACTATGTTGCCCAGGCTGGTCTCAAACTCCTGGGCTCAAGTGATCCTTCTGTCTCAGCCTCTCAAGTAGCTGGGACTGCAGTCACATGCCACCATGCCCGGCTAATTTTTTTAATTTTTGTAGAGATAGGATCTTGCAGTGCTGTTCAGGCTGGTCTCAAACTCCTGGCCTCAAGCGATCCTCCTGTCTCAGCCTCCCAAAGCACTGGGATTACAGGTATGAGCCGCTATGCCCAGTCATAAATAAAATATGTTTTAGAGTATCTGTGTCCACTGATAAGGGTGTAGTCACTTCTTCCCTCACCCGCTCCTATAAGTGCCGAGGATTCCACGGCACTGACCCAGGGAATGTTGTGCCCTCAGGGAATGTTGAGGCCTAGCAGATATTAAACAACATATGACACACCTAAGTATTTCATTGGACTTACAGTACACAGGTGGCTCTTGGTTTGATTTTCTTCTGACTTTATTTCTCTCACTCTTGCCTCTCAGAGTAAAAGATTTGCTGCTTATCTTTGCTGTCCATGGGCTGTGGGCTGCTGGGCTGAAAGAAGGTACCACTTAAAAGGAAAGTCTTCGGCCGGGCGCGGTGGCTCAAGCCTGTAATCCCAGCACTTTGGGAGGCCGAGACGGGCGGATCACGAGGTCAGGAGATCGAGA
>NW_012101335.1:219867-220780 GCF_000951045.1 Mandrillus leucophaeus
AGGAAGGAAAGGAAGGAAGGAAAGGAAGGAAGGAAGGAAGGAAGGAAGGAAGGAAGGAAGGAAGGGGAAACGAAAAGAAAGGGAAGGAGAGGAAGAAATGGAACGCAAAAGAAGTGACACTGCGTGAACTTCAAGGCTAGGTCATGAGCAGTGTCTACCCTCTCTGGAAAACTCACTCTTGGAACCCTGCCACCATCCTGTGAGGAGGGCCAGGCCACACACAGAGGCTACCTGAAAGCCCCACTGAGGTCTCAGCTGACAGACAGACAGCATCCGCCATCAGACATGGGAGTGGTCTTCACTTGTGGTCTCCATCTGTGCCCTCCATCTGAGAGTAACCACAAGGAAGACCCGAGGCAGGCACCATCTTGCTGAGCCGAGGCAATCACCAGAACCAAGAGATGTAATAAACAATTAATGATAATTTTACACCACAAGTTATGACTCAGGGACATTTCCTAAAGAAAAAAAAAAAAACCTTAAGTTTGGGGTGGTTCATTAAGTGGCAGCACGTAACAGCTGTGTTCTATCCTGTCTCCCAGAATTCCCTGACAGGATTAAGACCCAGTTACCTGTAGCAGTAATTTACTTAATAACAATGCCATTTGGTGACTATTTCCCCCATCCTACTCCCTTATCACTATTTCTTAAGGTCATCTCCCAGCCGGGCGAGGTGGCTGACGCCTGTAATCCCAGCACTTTGGAAGTCCGAGGCGGGCGGATCATGAGGTCAGGAGATCCAGACCATCCTAACTAACATGGTGAAACCCCGTCTCTACTAAAAATATAAAAATTAGCCGGGAGTGGTGGTGCTCTCCTGTAGTCCCAGCTACTTGGGAGGCTCAGGCAGGAGAATTGCTTGAACCCAGGAGGTAGAGGTAGCAGTGAGCCAAGATTGTGCCACTGCACTCCA
>NW_012101335.1:222865-226596 GCF_000951045.1 Mandrillus leucophaeus
CCGCCTATCTCGGCCTCCCAAAGTGCTGGGATTACAGGCTTGAGCTACCGCGCCCGGCCCCCCCACCTGTTTTTATACTTCTTGCCTCTACCCACCTTTGAGTGCTTTAAAAAATAAAAATAAATAGATGGAAAAACAGAGAATAGAAAATATCAGAAAAGGAAGAATGTTACTTTGTGAAAAATTGTGTCTACTGAGTTGGAATGTGAAACATGTTTGCAAAACTGTCCTCACACTTTGCTAAAATACACTTTGCTAGAACAAAGCACTCATCCTGCACAGCCTCTGTGGGGAAGCATCCAACAGCATTTAATAACATTGTTTTGTTTTCATTCTATTCACTTTCATTGTTATTGGCTATGAAAGTGACACAAAATTTCCAGTTAAAAGTAGCAATAGATAAAGTTCCCCTTTAAGTACAAGTATTGACCAGGTGTGGCCACTCACACCTGTAATCCCAGGAACTCTGGGAGGCTGAGGCAGGAGGATGGCTTGAGTCCAAAAGTTTAAGACCAGCCTCGGCAACACACCAAGACCCCGTGTCTCTACAAAAAATACATCAATTAGCTGGGAGTGGTGGCACAAGCCTGTGGTCCCAGCTACTCGGGAGGCCGAGGCAGAGGATTGCTTGAGCCCAGGAGGCCGAGGTTGCAGTGAACCGAGATCGCACCACTGCACTCCAGCCTGGGGAACAGAGCGAGACCCTATCTCAAGAAATAAACAAACACCCCCCCATCTATTTATAGAATATAAAAATTTTAAGTTTTATTAGGTAGTTATAGTTGAGGGAGGGTGTGGTGAAAACACCGGAGTGGCCTCAGCCCAATCCCACCACAGTCTGCGGAGCCGCTGTCTGTCCCGGCTCCTGGCCGATCTGCGGCAGATCCCGTCATTTCTGCCTCGGTCTCTGCGTCTATGGGTACCGGTGCGTGGGTGGGTCAGTCTCTCTCTTGCGTTCTGTGTCTGTGTGGCCTGGGCGCTGGCGGGTGTGGAGTGGCCCTGCCTCAGGCCGTCCTTAGCACATCCCCCGCGAGGACCCCCGCTTCTGGGACCGGAAGGCGACTGTAGTTCCGGGAGCCGCCGCAAGAGGGCAGAGGGGGCCATAGGATGGGGCTCTGCCCGTTGCGGCTGCTTGGGATGCGACTAAGAAACCGGGCAGCCCTGGGAGGAACCGCACTCCCAGCGCCCCAGACTCAGATTCGAATCCGGGCTCCATTCCTAGGTTAAGGCTCTTAATCCTACCACCTTCAAAATGCGTTGCTGTAAGCATTAAAGAATGTGAATATAAGGTACCTAGTTTGTGAACCTGTTTTTCCCGTTTGGTTGGGGAACTGTGGACCTCCCACAGGGGCTGCGACCATTTAATAAGTCATACAATTTCAGGAATTTTTATTTCCCTAGTGCCTGGTACTGAGAGCAGTGAGCAAGGGAATGACATGATTAGAAAATGAAATAGAAGGAAAAGGAGGAGGGGGAGTGGAAGAGGAGGGGGAAGAGGAAAAAAAATATGATAAAATGCACTTAAAAAAATCCAGGGGCCAGACACGGTGGCTCACACCTGTAATTCCAGCACTTCGGGATGCGGAGGTGGAAGGATTACTTGAAGCCAGGAGATCAAGACCAGCCTGGGCAACATAGTGAAATCCTGCCTCTACAATAAATAAATAAATAAGTAAATAAATAAATAAGTCAGGTATGGTGTCGAGCACCTCTGGTCTCAGCTACTTGAGGCTGAGGTGGGAGGAGGACTTGAGCCCAGGAGTTTGAGGCCGCACTAGGCAGTGATCATGCCACTGCACTCCAGCCTGGGTGACAGAGCAAGACTCTTATCTCTGAAAATACAAACAAACGAACAAACAAACAAACAAACAAATTATTATCCTACCCCTCATGAATAACTACACTGGGTTTTTGGGTTTTCGTATATGGATTTGTGGTCTTTTTCTCACAACAAACTCAAACATTCAAATATAAATTTATGAATATTTCCTCACAAACTCAGAGGTGCAAGAAATGTCACACTACTTCATTAAATTTTAAAAAATTTGTTTAAGTACTTGTTTCATAAACATGCTCAACAGAAAAAATCCAAGCCACTTATAGAAAGTATACAGAAAAGGCCAGGCGCGGTGGCTCACACCTGTAATCCCAGAACTTTGGGAGGCCGAGGTGGGTGGATCACGAGGTCAGGATATCGAGATCATCCTGGCTAACACAGTGAAACCCCATCTCTACTAAAAATACGAAAAAATTAGCCGGGCATAGTGGTGGGCACCTGTAGTCCCAGCTACTCTAGAGGCTGAGGCAGGAGAATGGCGTGAACCCGGGAGGCGGAGCTTGCAGTGAGCCGAGATCGCGCCACTGCACTCCAGCCTGGGTGACAAAGTGAAACTCCATCTCAAAAAAAAAGTATACAGAAAAAAAGAAATAAATCTCCCCCTATCTGTGCGGTTTTATATTTCATGAATATCATCATAGAATTCTCTCCACACAGCCTCAATCTATCTATCCATCTATATAGGATGAACGAACGGATGGACAGGTAAGTTTTTCGGTTTTTTGAGACTGGGTCTGGCTCTGTTACCCAGGCTGGGTGGCAGTGGTATAATCTCGGTTCAGTGCGACCTCCACCTCCTGGGCTCAAGCCATTTTCCCACCTCAGCCTCCCAAGTAGCTGGCACTACAGATGCGTACCACCATGCTTGGCTAATTGCTTTGTATTTTTTGTAGAGATGCAGTTTCATCCTGTTGCCGAAGCTGATCTTGAACTACTGAGCACAAGATATCCGCCTAACTTGGCTTCCCAAAGTGCTGGGATTACAGGCGTGAGCCACCACGCCCAGCAAGATTTTTTAAGACTGGGATCATAATCCGTGCTATTCTGTTTGTGTGTGTATAGCCAGTGACTTGTCATTATGCCAGTGTATTTTTAAAAATTAGTAGAGTTCAGGCACAGTGGCTCATGCCTGTAATCCTAGCACTTTGGGAGGTCAAGGTGGACAGATCACCTCAAGTCAGGAGTTCAAGACCAGCCTGGCCAACACGGTGAAACCCCGTCTCTACTAAAAATACAAAAATTAGCCAGGCATGGTGGTGCATGTCTGCAATCCTAACTACTTGGGAGGCTGAGGCAGGAGAAGCTCTTGATTCAGTGAGACAAGATCGCACCACCGCACTCCAGCCGGGACACAGAGCAAGACTCTGTCTTTAAGAAAAAAAAAAAAAAATTAATTAGTAGAATTTTCTGGGAGGAGCGGTTATAGGTTTACAGAAGAATTGAGACCAAAGAACAGAATCCCCATACGTCGTCTCTCTCACACCCCTACATTCATTTCCCTATTAGTAACATTTTGCATTATAGCGTGATACTTCTGTTACAACTGATGTGCCAATGTGCACATGGAGTTCCATAGCTCACATTACAGCTCATTCCTGGTGTTGTACATTCTGTGGGTTTGGACAAATGTGTAATGCCGTATCCACCATTGTCATGTCATACAGAGTAGTTTCGTGGCCCTGAAAGTCCCCTATGCGCTGCCGGTTCATCCCTCCCTCCCCCAACCCCTGCCAACCACTGAGCCTTTTACCGTCTCCATAGTTTTGCTTTTCCAGAATGTCATGTGTATGGAATCATACAGTATATGGCCTTTTCACATTGGCTTCTTTTGCTTAGTAATATCCCTTTAAGGTTCTTGAATGTTTTTTCATGGCTTGATAGCTCATTTGTTTTT
>NW_012101335.1:229286-233624 GCF_000951045.1 Mandrillus leucophaeus
AAAGAAAATCAATTAAAGTCATATACCGCATTAGTAGAACAAAGGGAAAAACAGTCATTCCAGCTGACACAGAAAAAGCATCTAAGAAATTTTAACATTTCATGATTAAAATATAGAGAAAACTATGAAACGAGGGGATTTGCCTCAACATGATAAAAGGTATTTGTGAAAAACCCACAGTTATCATCATACTTAATGGTGAAAGACTAAAAGCTTTTCCCCTAAGTCCAGGAACAAGACACAGAGGTTCATCTTTACCACTGCTACTCAATATTTTGTTTTGTTTTGTTTTTGAGAGGCAGTCTTTCTCTGTCGCCCAGGCTGGAATGCGGTGGCGCAATCCTGGCTCACTGCAGCCTCTGCCTCCCGGGTTCAAGCCATTCTCCTGCCTCAGCCTCCCCAGTAGCTGGAACTACAGGTGCACACTGCCACGCCTGGCTAATTTTTGTGTTTTTAGTACAGACGGGGTTTCACCATGTTGGCCAAGATGGTCTTGATCTCCTGACCTTGTGATCTGCCTGCCTCGGTCTCCCAAAATGCTGGGATTACAGGTGTGAGCCACCGCGCCCGGCCTAGTCAACATTTTGCTAGAAGTTGTAGCCAGAGCCTTTAGGTAAGAAAAAGCACTAAGAGGCACCAAGTTGAGAAAGAAGAAATAAAACCATCTCTATAAATACAGAAAATCCCAAAGAATACAAACATGCAAATTACTAGAGCTAATAAGCAAATTCAGGAAAGTTTCAGGACACAAGATCAACTCACAAAAACCAGTTGTGTGGTTTCTTGTTTGTTTTTTTGAGGAGTTACGCTCTTGTCGCCCAGGCCTGAGTGCAATGGCACGATCTTGGCTCACTGCAGCCTCTGCCTCCCGGGTTCAAGCCATTCTCCTGCCTCAGCCTCCCCAGTAGCTGGGACTACAGGCACGCGCCACCACGCCCAGTCAATTTTTGTATTTTTAGTAGAGACGGGGTTTCACCATGTTGGCCAGGATGGTCTTGATCTCCTGACCTCGTGATCCACCCGCCTCGGCCTCCCAAAGTGCTGGGATGACAGGCGTGAGCCACCGCGCCTGGTCCAGTTGTGTTTTTATACACTAGCGAGGAGCAATTCAAAAATGTAATTAAGAAAACCGCTGGGCGTGGTAGCTCACACCTGTAGTCCCACACTTTGAGAGGCCTAGGTGGGTGGATCCCTTGAGCCCAGAAGTTCAAGACCATCCTGGGCAATGTGGTGAAACCCCCTCCCTACAAAAAATACAAAAATTAGCCGAGTGTGATGGCATGTGCCTGTAATCCCAGCTACTCAGGAGGCTGACATGGGAGGATCACCTGAGCCCTGGAGGTCAAGGCTGCAGTGAGCGGTCACGTCATGCATCATTGCACTCCAGCCTGAAAAAGGAGTGATGCAACATGTTACAACATGAACGAACCTTGAAAACGTCATTCTAAGTGAAATAAGCCAGATACAAAATGACAATATTGCATGTTTCCACTTCTGGAGATATCTACAAGAATCAAATTCGTAGTGTAAAGGTAAACTGAGGCTGAAGGCGAACCGGGAACGAAGACACAAGGCAAATGGCAGTGAGAATAGCCTTTATTAGGACTCGCGGGCGAGGTTCCTTGGTCCAAAGGTGCAGGCAGAGGAAGTTGCACTGAGGGAGGAGGGTAGGGGCTTCTTATAGCCCGAGAGGTAGGGAAGCGTCTGTAATCACAGCTACAGGCAAACAGGGCCTGGGGGGTCTTGAAACTACTAGGGCAGGAGTCGAGTAAGGGTCCTGAGGAAGGGGTCTTTGGAAACTGTCAACTGAAATTGCTGTTTACGAACTTGTGGAATGCAGGTGAGCTGCAGGTCATGGGGGAGTGTGGTTGCCCAGCCAGAACTGATGCATGTAAGTCTTCGGGTGTGTACAAGGGTGAAGAGAGTCTTTAACAAAAGGCCTGCTACGCCGGATAACGCTGCCATGTTGGGTCTACATTCCTGCCTAACACATAGAGACAGAAAGTAGAAGAGTGCTTACGAGGGTCTGGGCAGAGGGAGGAAAGGGAAGTTTGTTTTTTGGGTACTGAGTTTCAGTTTGGGATGTCGAGGAAGTTCTGGAGATAAATAATGGCGATGGTTACATCCCAATGGCTACATGAATGTACTTAATGCCCCTGAACTGTATGTGTGAGAAATGGTTAAGATGGTACGTTTTACGTCTATTTTATACCATCCCCCCTAAAAAAAATTGTTTTTAAGAGTCAAGATCTCACTCTGTCTCCCAGGCTGGGGTGCAGTGGGGTGACCACAGTTCACTGCGGCTTCGAACTCAGCCAGCTTCCCTGGCTCAAACGATCATCCCGCTTCAGCCTCCCGAGTAGCTGGGACTACAGACGGTGCCATCACGCCCAGCTCATTGTTGATTCCCCCCGCCCCTTGGTAGAGACGGGATTCTGCTATATTGCCTAGGCTGGTGTCGAACTCGTGGAACAACGGATCCTCCCTCCTGGGCCTGGGCGTGGGCTCGCAAAACGCTGGGATTCCCGGATTACAGGCGGGCGCACCACGCCAGGAGCAAACACTTCCCGCTTTAAAAATTCAGTTTGTGATTGGCTGCCATTCAGCATTATGCTAATTAAGCATGCCGGTTTTTTAAACTTCTTAAAACAATTTTTTAAAATTCCGTTTCCACCTAAAACGTTAAAATTTGTCAAGTGATAATATTCGAGAAGATGTTGCCAAACTATTTTTCTATTTGTTTCCTAATGGCATCGGAAATAGCGAAAGTATCTCGCCATTAGTTTAAAGTGAGCAGCAGATGTAGACCCAGCAGAGGCTGGCAACGTGAGCGGTAAGACTATACTTTCAGGGATCATTTCTATAGTTTGTTACTAGAGAAGTTTCTCTGAACGTGTAGAGCACCGAAAACCACGAGGAAGAGACGTAGTGTTCTCTCCTGAGCGTGAAGCAGGCGTCTGGTGTTGCTTCCGTGCAACTGCCGTCAGCCATTGATGATCGTTCTTGTCTCCGCTTTGGAGAGCAAGAGGGAGAGAACGCTGTCTGAGTGGTTTTTCTCTTTTTTTTTTTCGGTTTCAATGTCAGACTGCGGAGGGGCTGCTCTCTCGGGCGTTTGTGGGTGGTGGCGTAAGTCTGGCGTCGCGAAGAGGTTCTTCGCTTTCGTTTTACGAGCGGCAGAGCGTGTGTGCGTCGTCCGCGTGGTTTTTCAATCTCAGCTTTGGGGGAGAGGATTCTGCGGTACATCTTGTTGTCTCTCCATTTTTTCGCCTTCTCGCTGCCTCTTTTGACGTCATTTCCTGCCTGCCACTCCACCCCCCAGACGGAGGTCTCGGGGTCTCTTGTTCTGTCTGTCGCCCAGGCAGGAGTGCAACGGCGCGATCTCGGCTCATAGCCAACGTCCGCCTCACGGGCTCAAGGGATCCTCCTAAGTCCTCCCGAGTAGCCGGGGTCACAGGCCAGGCTTTTCTTTTTTTTTTTTTTGTAGAAACGGGGTGTCACCATGTTGTTCAGGCCTGGTCTCCAACTTCTGACCTCAGGTGATCCGCCACCTCGGCCTCCCAAAATGCTGGGATTGCAGGCGTGAGCCGCCGTGCCCGGCCTATTTTATTTTTTTGAGACGAAATTTTGCTCTTGTCCAAGCTTGAGTGGCACAATCTGGACTCACCGCAATCCCGCCTTCCGGGTCCACGCGATTCCCTTGCCTCAGCCTTGTGTGTAACTGGGATTACAGGAATGCGCGACCACGCCCGGGTAATTCATATATTTATTAGAGACAGGGTTTCTCCATGTTGGTCAGGCTGGTCTCGAACTCGTGACCTCAGGTGATCCACCCGTCTTGGCCTCCCAAAGTGCTGGGATTATAGGCGTGAACCGCTGTGCCCGGTCTTATTTTATTTTAGAGACAGGGTCTTCCCATATTGCCGAGGCTGGTCTCAAGCCCGTGAGCTGCAAGGGATTGGCCTTCCAAAGTGCTAGGATTACAGGCGTGACCCACCACGCCCAACCACGCGTTGGCTCATGCCTGTAATCCCAGCACTTTTTTTTTTGTTTGTTTTTGAGACGGGTTTCGCTCTGTTGCCCAGGCTGGAATGCAGTGACGCGATCTCGGTTCACTGCAGCCTCCGCCTCTGGGGTTCAAGAAGGCTGGAGTTCAATGGCACAACCTGGACTCACCGCAACCTACGCCTTCCGGGTCCAAGCGATTCTCTTGCCTCAGCCTCGCGAGTAGCTGGGATTACAGGCATGTGCGACAACGCCCAGGTAATTTTATATTTTTATTAGAGACAGGGTTTCTCCATGTTGGCCAGGCTGGTCTCGAACACCTCGGCCTCCTAAAGT
>NW_012101336.1:0-1693 GCF_000951045.1 Mandrillus leucophaeus
GTGTTGTGTGTCTCAGTTCCCCTGGCTAGGAAAAGGGATTCCCTTCCCCCATGCGCTTCCAATGTGAGGCGATGCCTTGCCCTGCTTCAGCTCTCGCTGGTTGGGTTGCAGCAGCTGACCAGCACCGATTGTCTGGCACTCCCTAGTGAGATGAACACAGTACTTCAGTTGAAAATGCAGAAATCACCTGTCTTCTGTGTCGCTTGCGCTCGGAGCTAGAGACTGAGCTGTTCCTATTCGGCCATCTTGCTCCCTCTGGATAAAGTTTTAGACACATAAAACATACTAAGATAAAACCATGGAGAAATAGAAAACTCAAACAGAACAATGAGTTGCAAAATAGAAGCAGTAATAAAAGTTTCCTAACAACATGAAAAAAACAGAACCTGATGGCTTCAATTCTGAATTCTATCAAACATTTAAAAGGAATACTAATTCTACTCAAACTCTTCAAAAACATTAAAAGACCATTTAACAAGATTGAGATTCACCCAAAGGAAGCAACGATGATTTAACATATGCAAATCAATAAATGTAATACATCACATTAATAGAACCAAGGGACCAAACTACATGATTTCAATAGATGCTGTAAAAGCATTTAATAGAATTAAACATTTCTTCATGATTAAAAGAGCTGTAATATACAAGGAACACACCTCAAAATGATAAATGCAAAATACCTGCAGCTACCATCTTACTGAATGGAGAAAAAAATTAAAGCATTTCCTCTCATATCTTAAAAAAGAAAAAGAAGAATGAAATGAATTCCCACTTTCACCACTTTAATTCAACATAATCTTGGAAGTCCTGGCCAGGACAGTGAGGCAAGTGAAAGAAATAAAGGGCATTCAAATTATAAAGAAAAAATTAAGATTATTTCTGTTTACTCATAACACCATACTATATTTGGAAAATCCTAGACTCCACCAAAAATCTCTTAGAACTGATAAATGAATTTTGTAAATTTTACAATACAAAATCAAAATACAAAAGATAGTAACATTTGTATATGCTATCTGTGAATAATCTGAAAAAAATTTAAAACACAATCATATTTACAATGTCTAAAAAAATATGATCTATGAATAAATGTAAACAAATAAGGAAAATATTTGTACAAGGAAACTGTAAAACACTGATAAGATTAATTGAAACACACACACTCACACACAAAAGATAGCCCATGCTAATGAATTGGAAAGTTAATACTATTAAAGTCTCTATTCTGTCCAAAGAAATCTACAGAGTCAATGAAATCTCTCTCAAAATACCAGTGACATTTTTTATAGAAATAGAAAAAAACAATCCAAAAATTTCTATGGAACCTTAAAGGAATCCAAATGGCCAAGGTAGTAATGTGCAAAAACAACAAAGCTTGAAGTATTGCATTACCTGGCTTCAAAATATGTTACAAAGCCATACTAACCAAAACAGCATGGTACTTGCAAAAAAATGGACAAATAGATCAATGGAACAAAATGGAAACTCCAGAAATAAATCTACATATACATATTCAACTCATTTTCAACAAAAGTATCAAAAACATACTGATTGAAAGGATAGTTTCATCAATAAATTGTGCCAAGGAAACCAGACATTAATTTTCAGAAGAATGAAGCTAGACCCTATTTCTTACTTTACACAAAAAATCAAATCAAAATGGATTACAGACTTAAATATTGGACCTGCA
>NW_012101336.1:1743-24002 GCF_000951045.1 Mandrillus leucophaeus
GAAAATATTTGTACAAGGAAACTGTAAAACACTGATAAGATTAATTGAAACACACACACTCACACACAAAAGATAGCCCATGCTAATGAATTGGAAAGTTAATACTATTAAAGTCTCTATTCTGTCCAAAGAAATCTACAGAGTCAATGAAATCTCTCTCAAAATACCAGTGACATTTTTTATAGAAATAGAAAAAAAAATCCAAAAATTTCTATGGAACCTTAAAGGAATCCAAATGGCCAAGGTAATAATGTGCAAAAACAACAAAGCTTGAAGTATTGCATTACCTGGCTTCAAAATATGTTACAAAGCCATACTAACCAAAACAGCATGGTACTTACAAAAAAATGGACAAATAGATCAATGGAACAAAATGGAAACTCCAGAAATAAATCTACATATACATATTCAACTCATTTTCAACAAAAGTATCAAAAACATACTGATTGAAAGGATAGTTTCATGAATAAATTGTGCCAAGGAAACCAGACATTAATTTTCAGAAGAATGAAGCTAGACCCTATTTCTTACTTTACACAAAAAATCAAATCAAAATGGATTACAGACTTAAATATTGGACCTGCATATATGAAACTACTATAAGAAAATACTGGGAAAATACTTCAGGACACTCGGGTGGGTGAATATTTTTTGGGTAAATTACATGCAACAAAAGTAAAAATAGACAAATAGGATTAAGTTAAAAAGTGTCTACATAGCCAAACAAACAAACAAAAAACTGCAAAATGTAGAGTCATCCTACATAATGAGTGCACATACTTACAGACTATTCATCAAATGAAAGATTAATAACCAGAGTATATAAAAATCTCCAACAACACATAGCAAAAAAAAAATTCAATTAAAATGGGCAAAATATCTATGCATTTCTCAAAAGAAGACATAAAAATGACCAGAGCATGCAAGAAAAAATGTCCATCACTAACATCAGGGAAATAGAAATAAAACCTACGGTGAATATCACCTCACCTCAGTTAGAATGGCTATTACCAAACAAACAAAACAACAACAGCATCAAAAACAAACAAACAAACAAACAAACAAATAAACCATAATAGATGCTGGAGAGGATGGGGAGAAAATAGAACTCTTGTGTACTATCAATAGAAATGTAAACTAGTACAGCCACTTCGGAAAACAGTATAAAAGTTCCCCCCAAAAACTAAAAATAGAACTATGATGTTGTGTAGTAATTCCACTGCTGAGTATATACTCAAAGAAAAGAAATCAGTGTACCAATGGAATGTTTGTACTCCCGTGTTTATTGTTGCAATATTCACAATAGCCATGCTATGGAATCAACCTAAGTGTCTGCTGAGTCTGTCACACAGACTCGGCCAAGCGATGTATGAAAGAACTATGCTGACACAGGTATTTTGCCTGACAGCGTGGTTAGGGTCCCACAATGGCTTTGCACTGCCAACAAGAGTGCCACCCCCATAACCGAGTCCCACTAGCATTTATTTAGTACAGATTCAATGACAAAGGTTTGAAGTAAACACAATTTGTGGGTAATAAACATTGTTGACCCCCCAAATAGAGAGAGCACCGGAATGATCAAAGTTGGTTTCTGGAGACAGGAGTAAACACATTTATCTAGATAAGTTCCTTTACATTCCCTTGTTATCTGACCTTTGCCCTCATCCTCCAGATAAGAGAATTTGGCTGCCTTCAGCCACAATTCTCTCCCGAAGCTTTTGCCAAACCTCCTGGCCTCCCAATAAGATTTGCTTCTTTCCCTATAACTTTTTCTTATAACTTTTCCCACCACCCTAACCAATCTCCTAATCTCCCCCTTTTCTGTTTTTTGCATCAGGTCTTATTGATTGAAGAGTACAGATGTGTGCAGCAACAGGTTTGTCAGCCACTGCGGTTACAACTCATGTTCTGGCTTTGCATCCTAGAATTACTAAATAACATAAGACAAACATGAGTATAACCAGTAACATTCTTTTTCAATCAAGGAATGACCCCCAGGAGTAGGGGTCTATCCAGGAGAGACATCCTCCCACATTCTTCCATATGGTTGTTCGTTGGGCATTAGATCTATTTAGGGATTTTAAAATTTTAAGTTGCTTTATGTCTGTGATTAAGGTTCCCTAAAGGTGTTGTTTCACCTCATCCCAACTACGTATTGATTGATTCCAAGGTAGAGAGGTGACACAGATATGCTTATGTTCCCGGTCACAGTTTAATTGCTGATGGAATGCCAGTGCACCTTGCTGCTCCCCTACATATCCTAAGGCAGCCTCAAGGACTTGTAGGCATGCAATAATTTTTTATCTATACCCTGCTATAAGAGAAGTTCACTAGACACCTCTCTAGCCAAGTTATCTACAAAGGTAGCTGTTTGTACTGATTCAGTAGTAGAGGCCCAGCAACACTAGCAGTTGCTATGATGACTATGGCTGAGACTATTAAGGCTATTAGTATGCCTATGAATCTTTTGTGTCTGACCTGGAACAGGGCATGTTCTAAGGTGCAAGAGCAGAGGAGCCTTGCCAATCACATGTCAAATTGACTGATAGGAATGCCTCAGATTGTCTCCTTAATACCATGACACTAGCAATACTTAAATTAGATATATTGTAACTAGGGATACATGAGGCGAACCAAGCTTGTCCTTGCACTCGGGTCACAAATGTGGAGTTGTGGGGTGTAATTGGAAATATTGTTTCCCATAAGGAAAATATATGGATGGGTAGTGCAAATCAGGCACTGAACTATGTGATTATGAATAATGATCATAGTATAGTTGTCACTGGCTGGAATTATGATATGTCCCATGCCAGGTGCTGAGGGAGGTGCTAAGATGTCCCAGGTACCATAAAGTGTCTCGGGGTAGCATGGACTCTACTTGGAGTCTGGGATATCCCATTCCCCCATCAGCCCAAATTATAGGGAATGGGGCGTGGCTATGAAACTGTGATTGATGTCACAATGGATGCAGACATGAGTATGGTTGCTCTGTAAATGGCAGTGGGGTCTCCAGTCTAAGATATTATAATTGCCTAACTGGAGGCTATGAGCTTGTCCCTCATAACAGACCTCCCAGCCAAAGTGGAATCCATTACTTTCCCTGCTACACTCTTTAGCAGAGGAAGGAATGTTGGGGAAAGTGGTGTTGTTGTGTTGACCGGTTTGAGGCTACCTACAATCAAGAATGTTAAGAGATTTCCTTTTTAATGATGTAGCCACAGTTTTGTTTAGGCAGGTACACATAAGTGTTAGAACTTTTATAACTTATACACAGTAGGAGATTAGTGGAATGACATATAATGTTAACTGACACCTTAGTCGAATGTGTGCCATTAATGAGGGAACCCACTGGGGGTAAGTCAATCCTTCCTAACCAAGCAGTTACATTATTATAGGCTGGGAAGGGGATGTCTGCTCAAGTAACAGGGCAAAAGAAGGGCAGATCTAACAGATGAGCCCAATAGAGTGTAGCAGGTATGTGTTGCAGGCAATACTACAGCATCAAAAGGATCAATACCCTATGTGAGTTGCAATGTACAACAGAGAGCATAGCAAGGAACAAATTATCTGGAGTGAATGGTGTCTGTGTCTGGAGCAGAATGCTCTCAGTCTCCTGAGTTGTCTTCTTCAGCATCCCCCAGGTAACGTGCAGGGCTTGTGTTGTCCGAGGAAGATGCATCGTTCAGGGCTGTGGGTTCTCCAGGGTAATTTCCTACATTTCTGGTACCAGGTTGGATCCTAGTCATGCCATGGTATGGTTTGATGCATCATGCTGGAATCCAGAGAAGACCTAAGGTGGTATGAACACAAACATATCCTCTTTCCCATGTTAGCAATTCATTCAGACTTCACCATACATTATTATTTATATCTTTTCATAAAACTGTGGGTTTAATGTCTTGAAAGATTTTAGCAAAGTGCTTTTCCTATAACTGATTGAAATTTATTATTTAAATTTAAGAAATTAATAGTAAATAAGGCTTGTGCTAGTAATATTGCAGGGTCCTTACTCATATTCCCCCCTTTTTGGTTTCTGAGCATATTTTTAAGAGTGGAACAGACATGTTCTACAATGGCCTGTCCTTGGGGGTTATGCGGGATGCCTGTGGAATGTTGGATGTTCCACATGTGACAAAATTGTTGAAATTGTGAGCTGGCATAAGCCAGATCATTATCAGTTTTAATTTTTGTGGGCCGCGCCATAAACGCAAAAGAGAAGATGTTTAGTAACATATCAGTTGGACTCTCCAGAAAAAACGTGTGTGCTAATTAGGTGAGAATTGGCATCAATGGATACAGGTACATATCTCAGTTTTCCAAATTCACAGACATGTGTAACATCTGTTTGCCATAACTGATTAGGTTCTAGTCCTCTAGGGTTTAACAGCTGTTGAAGGAGGGGACGTGTCTGTGAGCTGGCAATCTGGACATTGCAGATAATTTGTTTAGCTAGTCTTTGGGTCAGTTTAAATTGTTAAGTTTCTCCAATTTTGGTGGAAAAATTGATGCAATTAGGTTGCTTGGTAAAGCAGTGACATCATAACTTGAAGGTCTGCTTGATGATTGCCATAAGCCAATGGGACAGGCAATGAACTGTGGGCTTGAATATGTGTGATAAAAATAGAATGTGCACATTGACCCAGAAATTGCTGAAGTTGAAGAAAAAGTGCACACAGGGTGGACTCGAGAGTAGATTTAATGAGGGCTGTTTCAAGGTTCTGCAATAAATAAACAGAGTAAGCATAGTCAGTAACAACATTCATAGGTTGAGTGGGAAAGGTCTCCAGGGCCAATATTAAGGCTCCAATATTAAGGCTCCAATATTAAGCTCTCTGAGTGCTAGTAAATCCAGAATGAGTGAGGGAATTATGCATTCTCTACCAAATAGCCTCTTTTCCATTTTTACCAGAGCTCTCAGCAAAAAGCATTAAAGCATTAGGTATGGGAGAGTGTACTAGTTTTGTAGGCACAACTACACCAATATGAGATAAGAACTGAAGTACTTTGTCAGCAGGACGGGCATGCTCTATATGGCTTGCATAATTAGAGGGTGTTTTCTGAAAGTCTAGAGATAGGGGCAGTACTGCTTCAAATTGCTTTTTACTCAAAGGAATTTTTAAGACCTCAGGGTCATAACCCAGCAACTGATTGCATCATCTGCAGATTGATTACTTCATCTGCAGATAACTTTACTAACTAGCTGAATATAAGGAGATAGTGTTTTAGTCCTGGTGTGTGAGAAAAATACCCATTCCAGAAAGCGCATCCCTGGGGCCATCTGTCCTATTAATCCTGTTGGGGAATGTTTAGTAGGAAAAACAAATAATTGTACTGAATATTGTGGGTCTGTGCCATTTAGTTGCCTCTGAGACACAGCATGCTCTATTTTCTCAATTTCCTTTTTTTTTTTTTGCTACAGGAGTTAAACACCTGGGAGAGTCTGGGGTTGTATTGCACGTTAGGATAGAAAACTGGTTTTGCAACCTATCAGTAGTTATGCCAAGGATGGAGCAAAGCCAATTAATATCACCCAGTAATTTTTGATAATCATGATAATCATTTAAGGTGTATAAGTTGCTAGTACTTAATTAAAACTTTTGAGGTCTCACTGACCAGGAAGTTAGAATGTATCCAAGATATTTACAAGGAGAGGACAATTGTACTTTTTCAGGTACTATAGTTAAACCTCTTAACTGTGTATTCTTTATGACAAAGGCATATAAACTTAAAAGTACTGGCTCCGTTGGGGTTGCTAGTAAAATATCATCCATAAAATGAATAATCTTGCAATTAGGAAATGCTTTTCCACTGGGGAGCAAAGCCTGATTTACATGAGACTGACACATGGTAGAACAGTTCAGCATTCCTTGAGGAAGTACTTTCTAATGAAATTGGTGAGCTGACCTTTCATTATTGATAGCTGGTATTGTGAAGGCAAACTTTTCTCTGTCCTGTTCTGCAAGGGGAATAGTATAAAAGCAGTCTCTTAACTCAAAAATGACTATAGGCCAATCTTGTGGAATCACCATGGGGAAGGGAGCTCCTGTTGGACGGGCCCCATAGGTTGCAAATAGCATTGATAACCTGGAATTTCCTGTGATTGTTGGGAGAAACAGCGGAAAGTGTCTGGCATAAAGTGAAGGTTCATCTGCACAAATCTTCCTCTTTTCAAGTGTAAGTGGAGCATCACTATGTTCAAATAATAGGAAAATCATAGTGTTCCTCAAAACTATGTTCTCATTACTGGATATTTTTCTCTTCATAGTTGAAAAGAATTGAGGGTCATCAGTGTCTTACAGAGAAAAAATTTTCTCCTCTCCATATTCTTCCTCCTCCTGCTCCTCCTCCTCCTGATCCTACTCTTGCTCCTATACTTCTTCCTCTTCTGCATCAGCATCAGCATATTTTGAATATATATGAGTTGGCATGCAGTTGATTGACTTACATATACAGCTAAGAAAAATTTCATTCATTTATGCTAAATACTGGGACCTACCAATTCCAAAGAAATATAACTGGTGTTTCATCTTAACTCACTGAATGAAATTGTATTAAGAGGCTAATATCAGTACAAAATGGTCAAATGAATTATTAGATGCTTTATTCTAAGGCTAGATTTATAGAGTTATTGAAATCTTCTTTCTATTCTTACTAAGTCCAAATGATACTCCATATGGTGCTATGGAATAATCATTATACACTTAGTGATAGACTTAACCACAAATTTGCATGATAAACCATGATGGAGAGAGAAAGGAGGAGGAAAGTCATGTAAGTTGGGGCCTACAAGGTGATGACAAATTAGAAGAGAGGAAAAACAGAAAATATAAGAAAGGGTGTCTAGGGGCAATGGCTGCTACTTTCAGTGTAGAAAAACCACATACTGAAGTCCCACATCTGTTGACAAAGCTAGACAAGAAACTTGAATTGATTAGAAAAGGAAGTCTGAAAATTCCAATGTGTTTTAATATAGATGGAGTGGAATAAAATATAAAAACCTAAAAACAAGGACCTTGGAAACTTGAGAATGCTGATTAACTAAAAGTAAGATCATCTTGAGGGTGGAAAAATGGAATAATGCATTTTATTCAACCTCTTTTAATCCACACAATCTATGAATTAGTGATTATCATTCTTACTATTCAAATTAGAAAGTCTATCCTGAGAAAGTTCCATGACCTTACCTAAAGGACCATAGCTGATAAATTTCAGGGCTCTGATGTGAAATCAAGCCTTAATAGCAAAGGCCAAGCATTTAATCACTAAGCTTCTTTTCCTTTAAGGTTCAAATTATGAGATCTGTGTGACTGCAGTAACTGTAGAATAATCAGCCTAAGTGTCTAATCCTATTTATTGTCCTAAAGGTTTTTGGTGGAAAAGATGTTGGTTTTTCTAAGAGTATCTAGTTTGGAAATACAATATAAAATTTGGTGATTCTTTTATGTAATAGAAATCATTTAATATAAATTTTGTAAATTCTAACTGTGGGTATTTTGTTTGTTGTTTCTTGGGAATATACTCCCTCATTTACACTTTTTTCTACACATACATATATATATATAAAAGTCAATTTACAGAAGCTTTACATGAACTTTTCTGTTTGATTAATATCAAGTATTTCTATTTGATTAATATCAAATAGATCTATTTGATATTGAGGATATTCAAAATATTAGAAATAATAGAGATATAGATTGAAATCTCATCTTCATTCTTATTCTTACTAGTCTCCTTCCCTCCCCCTTTTCTTCCTTCTCCCATCCCCATACCTTCCTCTCTTCCTCCCTCTCTCCTTCTCTCCCTTCCCCCTACTCCACCAACTCCTTTACTTCTATCTCTCTGATTTAAAACTTCTTCTTTTTCCCTCTGGGTCAAGGTAAAGAAAGGATTCGGTGGTGCCAATAGATTCTGAAACATTATTTTTTTTTAAGTGAGTGTCTATGTTTCTAGTGACTGAGTATATGCATACATTTTCTTTTGTAGAGCCTGCATATGAAATGCCTTCTTAAAAAATTAAAGTATATACTTGAAATAAAGCAATTATTTTCCTTCATCCCAGAGAAAGAAAGAGGTGTACAAATAACGTTTTCTCTATTTTCTAGTAGCCTGCCACAGATGAAGTTTACACTAATTAGAAATCGTCTGGAGGCATAAGAGCAGATTGAGCCTTCGGCTGGAAGTACTTCCTGACAGGTGGTTCACCACAAAGCAACATTACAATTACCTAACACACTGTTTGATTTGTGTAAACCTCATTACTACTCACATTATTTAATGAACTATGAGCATTTCTTCACCTCCCTGCAGATTGCAGTGCTCCATTTCCATTTCAATTCAGAGATGAAGATTGCAGGGCTTAAAACCATTTGTTTTTTTAAGAGCAAATATTGCCTTGAATTCAAAATTCTGAATTTGAATAGCTTTAGAACATCTGTCTAAAACTTATCAATAAAACATGCAGATTAAATTGTATTCATAATGCTAATAATAAGATTTTACCGTTTAGTTTATTTTTCCCCCATGAATAAAAAAGAAAAACTATTTTTTTCCAGTGTGTGAGGATGTGTGTGTTCAGTGTGTGTTCCCATGTGTAGTGAGGTGGAAAATTGAAGCAATTATCCAGATAATTCAAGCCTCAAACCACAAAATTGCCTCAATTCTTAAGTTCTCTTTGTATGTCTCTGCATATTCTGAAAGTCCATTTAAACAAAACTAAAATACTGTATTTTCTTTTCTAAAAAAGTCTAAACGTTTTTCTGTTTCAGCCTAAAACTTCATGTTTTAATATCTCATGCATTTCTGTTCTTAAAAGAGAACAAAAGTTTATTCACAATTTTCCAGAGAAGTGATTCTAACAGATCCTAGATATTAGTCACCATCTATTTTGATAGATAATTTTATCTATTCCAGATAAAATAATATAACATTCTGTAATTTATGCTATTCAAATTGTTTTTCTAGGTGACCTAGTATGTGCCTACCTTGTGTTAGATCTGTGGAGAATAAAAAGAAGTCCAAGGCAATGCACATTTTGAAACTATATGTAAATATGCACAGAAGACAAAACTGTGAGTAGAAACAAACATGCATTAAATGATAAATAATTCTCTATGTGTTTATTGGTTATCGAAAGGAGAGAAAGGAGGCATTTTCTATTGCACGTGTAATTGCCACTCAAATGACTGAGTTACTTGTCTTTAGTCTTCACCCTGTAAGTTACTTAGCTGATGGTCAACTAGAACATTACTTCAAGTCCTCTTACATTCCTATAATGAATAGACTAATGAATTATTTATTGTTTGGAGCTAAAGTTTGATGTTTTCAAACTGAAAAAAACTGACCTCATTTTGCATTCCAGATATTTATCACTAATTATCAACTTTCAGAAGCTTCTATTCCTGTCAATGGTTTACTTAATATCCTGTTTCCTCCTAAAGACACCCTCTATTATTTTCTTCCAGTGCTCACTCACCAAAGGTCATTCAGTAAAGATGTGACTGAGCCCAGCTCTGAGTGACTTCAAAGCCTGACCTTTTTTTTACTGTCTAGCTGTCCAGATCCATTAACAGTACTCACTAGCATTTACGATGACCTAACCATACTGCAGTTGCCAATTACCTCTCAAACTTGTGACTTAACAACATGGAAGTTTCTCATTCATAGTACATTTCCAATCTCAGTCGCTACAGCTATCTTCTCAACGTAGACACTCAGGAACCTAGGCAAATGAAAGCTTACTCTTAGCATGTGCTTTCATTATTGCAAGAGCTGAATAAATGAAATATGATGATTCATGCAATCACTCTGTGGCAGATTAAAGATAGTTGAAATCTTTTTCTTATCACTTTAATTAAAAGATGGAGTTTAGCTCCCCTTCTTTGAATTTGGGTTGGCTTTAGTCACTTACCTGATAAACAGAATACTGCAAAACTGAACATGTATGAGTTCCAAGTCCAGATTAGAAGATGTCCTAAAGCTTGATGTCTTAGAACCATCCCTCAGGAACCTCTGATACACCATATAAGAATTCCAGCTGTTGTGATAATGCTATGCTATAAAGGTCATCTATAGGAGCTTTGAGTAACAGCTTTGCCAAGTATTACATTTGAGCCCTTCAACCAACTCTGCCAAGTAGCCAGATATGTAAATGAAGCCATGTTGCACCCTCCAACCATACCTATTGCCAGCTAAAAGCTACTGAAGGATTTCCCACCCGATCTCTGTTTGAATTCTTGACCTGCAAATTGGGAATTATAATAAAAGCTTTTAAGCTGATACATTTTGGAGTAGTTTATTACAGAAATACCTAAGCAGAACAAAGTCTTGAAACCTTCACTAAGTGACATATATTCATTCCCACTCATGATTAACTAGCCCCCCCCCCAAAAAAAATGCCCATTGGGCCAAGAAGTGCTAAATCAAGGACTGTATCACCCATGATTGTAAAAAAATGACACCTTCTTTTTTTGGGGGGCCGGGGAGGCAGAAAGTAACCTCTCCCTGTCCTGAATCATTTAGAAATTACTGAGTTGGCAGTTATTGTGTGCTTCTGTTGATGTATTTTCTATTATCTTGAATCGTTAGTCAAATATGTTCTTTTAATATTTTAATGATTTGTCATAGAATGTGTTCTCAGCCTTGAAACATAAATATATCGTAAAATAGTGAAAAAGAAGCAAGAACTCATAAATAGTGTAGGCATTTGAGGTTAGTTGACAAGACAGAAATGATCACTGTAGATAAGTGTAATAATGAGTACAATTAGAATAAAAATTAAGAATTAGATACGACAGAAGAAAAATGTTACAGAGACAATAGAGAGAGTAGGATGGTACAGTAACACTAAATAACAATAGATAGGAAAACCAGAGGGTTTTGTGTATATTTGGTGCAATATTTATTTCAAAAATATTAGAGCATAATGAATGTAGATTTGGGGACAGATTTCTTTTCAGTGAGTTAGAAAATAATAGAACTTGAGAGAACTAATAGAATAGGCTTTATAATTCATATGTTCTAGACAATAGTAGCCATACTGGTAATTAAAAAAAATCAATCTGAAAGACATTTCAAAATGCCAGGTGTCCATGATGCTTGTAAGATTTGCAAATGAATCCATGTTACCCAGAAAAATAAAGCCCACTATGGAACTTTTAAAAAATAAACCTTGTCTATATATTGTCAAATATTTCTTATGTTTCACAATATCTAATTTCTCTGGAAAGAAATATCTGATATTTCTTCATACTTAGCACAATACTGGACAAATAACATATTCACATTATAATCTTAAAAACAATAAAATGTTTCCACAAATGTTACTCTAACCACCGTGCATGTCCTTTAAAATAACATTGGCATATAGTCATATCTATATATAATTAGGGCCAGTGTTTCTGTGTGTTGTTTTGAACAATCCAACACCAAAAGTAGTGTATAGGGAATGTATTTTAAAATGTATTTTCAAATAGAATATAATTTTTTTGAAATAGGCACAATGTAACCAGGAAAGCAGATGGAGCTCTTAGTGAGTTGATGAAAACTAAATTGCAAAAATTATTTTTTAAAGATACAAAATATCTGTCAGGAAGGGGTAACTGAAGTTATAATAATAAATATTCATATTTCATGTTACAAAGAAGGAATCTATACAAATGTCACATTAATAATCTGAGAAAAAGTGGTGGGAAAATATAAGCAATTTGTAAAGCTTTTTTTATTTTTTTATTTTTATTTTTATTTTTAGAATGGGATGTATTTGATAAAAGAAAAACTTTAGGCCAGGCACGGTGGTGGCTCACACCTGTAATCCCAGCACTTTGGGACGCTGAAGCTGGCAGATCACCTGAGGTCAGGAATTCAAGACCAGCCTGGCTAACATAGTGAAACCTACTAAAAATACAAAATTATCTAGGCATGGTGGCAGATGCCTGTAATCCCAGCCACTCAGGAGGCTGAGGCAGGAGAATCGCTAGAACCCGTGAGGTGGAGGTTACAGTGAGCAGAGATAGCTCCACTGCAGTCCAGCCTGGGTGACAAGAGTGAGACTCCATCTCAAAAAAAAAAAAAAAAAGAAAAACTTCAGATGAACTAAATTTAAAGAAGTTGAATTGAGCAATGAACCAGAATAGACTCTGAGACTCCAGGGCAGTCACGTGGTGGAAGAAGATTTATGGACAGAAAAAGGAAAGTGACATACAGAAAACAGAAGTCAGGTAAAGAAACAGCTGGATTGGTTACAGATAAATGTTTGCCTTATTTGTATGCAAACCATTTGCTACATTTGATTGGCCAAAACTTGGTGACTGGCACAAGTATAGTTTACAGTCTGTTTAGACCTCCACTTGTTACAGTTCAGGATGTATAAAAAACTTTTAGGATGAACTTAAAACATTTAAGAAGGCAGCTTTAAGCTAAACTTGATTCAAAAATTCCCCACTTTTGATCATCTTGTCAATTTTGAGAGAGTGACAAAAACTTTAGTCATTGATGTCCATATCACCATCATAAGTACTTATTTGGTCTTGACACCCATTGGCAAACAATAGAACACTGCATTTTGCAAATTGAGAATAAGGACTTTAAGTTATTTTTATTATCATTATTTTAAGGGTTACAGTAAAGTGTCCCTCCTTATACTGGAATGTCTTGTTTATAAGAGAAAAAACAAAATCTGGTCTGTTTTAGGATCTATGTTTCCTTAAAGTCTTAGTTTGATTATGTCACATTTAGTACGAGTGACTCCATTTCGGTTTGATCTGGTCTGCTGGGACCTCAACCCTAAAACAGATTTTAACATACATTGAAAGATCACAATATCTAGAAAGCAAATTATTAGTTGTATCAACAGACATAAATGGTATAAAATCCTAATAAAGGGGAGAAAAGACTATTACATGGAATTAAAGACTTTAAAGTGGAATGATTTATTTTGAAAGGAGGTAAACAATTTAATCTGAAATACAAATGCACAAATTCTTACTCATTACTTAAGTAAGAATCCTAGTAACTAGGTAAAAACAGCAAAGTCTGTCACATTCAACTAGATTATTAGGTTTATGAGTGGAAAACGTTTATTTTGCTGTTCATTGTTGTCCTATCATACATGATTGTCCTATAATATTTGGCAAACAATTACTTGTCAAATAAATTTCATCTCAAAATTGAAAGATAAGAGAACATTTCAAGATAAAGATGCTTTCTAGGTAATATAAGCCTTGTTTTTACGGAGAAAACAATATTGCTAAAACTTCTAGTAAATTATCTTTAAGGCAAAAATGTAATTTTTTACACAATTTGAGTCTGCTAAATATTTTCTGATATAGATTGCCATTATCAGCGATTAACCAGTAGATTCATTTTATGAATCATTAAGTCAGCCAATGTTCCAGTCACAGCGGAATGGTAGCCTAATGAAATTTTGAGGCCAAAAGGGAATTGATCATTTTAAAAGGAGAAGCAGATAGATGATAGAGAAGCAGAAAACATGGATAACACTGAAATTTAGTGAAAGAAGTAAAAGATGAGTTAAATAATAATTTAACATATCAGGGGACATTAATTATGGCTAACTATATGAATAAGAATCATGAAGCAAAATTAAGTCCAAAATCAAGTAATTATTAAGTATGATATGGCTAGTTTAATTCATAGGGTTCTTTGATCTAATAGACGAATTGCAGGGGCTCAGAGAACATGATGTGGTATGTTCAGTGTATTTTGTTGGTATATGAGATTTGCAAACTAATAGGAGACTCGAAGAGGTTATGAAACATAGTTATAGATCAATTTTCAAGGATAATAACTTTTTTCAGAGATTATTTTAAAAATTACAATGACCAGTATCCACAATTGTAAAAGTACAGTCCTGTTAAAATTCAATTTCAACAAAAATAAAGTGTCAAAAATAGATCTGTTACTAAGATATACTAAGATGTTAAGTAGTTCTATAAATTATTGTATATTTAAAATATCTCATATATTTTACATCCTTTCCATTCTTGTTTTAGTATAATGATATAGATTCCCCATCATCCTACACATCTGGTTTTAAAATATTGGAGTAACACCAGAAAATAAATATCTGGGCAATGTAGCAGTGCTATTGTGCCATAAGATATGTTAAGGATTAACGGGTATTTTGCGTTGTATTATAATACATACATATGCATATATATGTAAATTAGTTCGGTCACTGTGGAAAATAGCTGGAAGATTTCTCAAAGAACCAAAAACAAAACTATCATTTGACCCAACAATCCTATTACTGTGTATATACCCAAAGGAAAATAAATCATTCAAAAAAGACATAAGCACTCATATGCTTATCACAGCACTGTTCACAATAGCAAAGAGATGGAATCAACCCAGGTGCCCATCAGCAGTGGATGGGATAAAGAAAAAAAAAGTGTGGTGAATATACAGTATGGAATACTACACAGCCATAAAAAAGAATGAAATTGACCAGGTGCAGTGGCTCACGCCTGTAATCCCAGCACTTTGGGAGGCCAAGGTGGGTGGATCACCTGAGGTCAGGAGTTCAAGACCAACCTGGCCAACATGGTGAAACCTTGTCTCTAATAAAAATACACAAATTAGCTAGGCATAGTGGTGGAGGCCTGTAATCCCAGCTACTCAGGAGACTGAGGCGAGAGAATAACTTGAACCTGGGAGATGGAGGTTGCAGTGAGCCAAGATTGCACCACTGCACTCCAGCCTGGGCAACAAGAGCAAAACTCCGTCTCAATTAAAATAAAATAAAATAAAATAAAACAAAACAAAACAAAAAGAAATTATGTCCTTTGTAGCTACATGGATGCAAATTGGAGGCTGAATTGACACAGAAATGGAAAACTAAATGCCGTATGTTCTCATTCAAAAATGATAGCTAAACATTCTGTATTACAGACAACTACAGAAACAAAAGTGGGAAAAATAAACACTAGCAATTCCAAAAGTGGGATAGAGAGTGGGGGAAAAGGCTTGAAAAACTACCAATCTGGCTACTTGGGTGATGGGGTCCTTAGAAACCCAAACCTCAACATCACACAATATACACATATAACGAACCTGTAAATGTATCCTCTGAGTCTAATTTTTTTTATTCATTTTCACTTTTAAAGGATGTTTTTACTGACTAGAAAATTAGAAGTTTGTGCAGACTTCCTGTCACTGCTGTAAAGATGACTTACGTTGCCTCCTGGCTTCCAGTGTTTCTGTTTAGTAATCAGTGATCTATCATATTTTTGGCTCTTCGTATGTCTTTTTGTTCCAGCATCTTTTGAACTTTTTCCCTAGATTGCTAACAGGTTGACTATTATGTGCCTAGGTGTGACTTTTATTGAGTTTGGGTTTTGCTAATTTCTTGAATCTGAGTGTTGATACATTTCATCCGTTTTAAAAATTCTCAACCATTATCTCTTCAAATATTGTTTTTGGCAAATCATTTCTCTTGTCTTATTCCAAATGAAACACAAGTTAAATCACTTGGTGTAACCCACATATCTCTTACGGTCTATTCTTTTCATTTATTAAAATACTTTTGTGTTTTATTTTTTTATTGTCCTGTTTTAGACCTTACTAATCTTACATTTGTTGTTAAATCAATCCACTGAGTTCTTAATTTTACATTTTTTCAGTCTGAAATGTTCATTTTCTTATTTTTAAAATAATTTCTATTGTCTTTTGTAAGTCTATATCCTGGTGTCTACTTTTGTCCTAAATTTTTCCTCTACTTTCTTTAATACATTTATCATAGTTACTTCAAATATATTATTTGTTGATTTCAGTAACTGGACTATCTGTATGTTCTACAATCACTATCTGCTTTTGCTTTTGGTTGTTAGGTATTGTTTTTCTTTTTTCATATGCCATATCATTTAAAAATTATTATATGTTGAAAATAGTGAAAAAAAATTCCAGAAGATCTAATCTTTCACCAGACATAGTGTCTTTTTAATCTTATTATCTAAAGCAATCAGAAACTGTGTTGGATTAGGCTATATTGCACTTTTAGTGAAAGTCAGCCCATCTCAATTTTACCCTTATTGTTAAGGCATTACTCTCCCAGCGAAATGAGTCACTATCTCCCTATCCCTAAAATATCATGACAGATATAGCTCTGTCCTTCAGAGGTTACAAACCAAGATCTCCTTCTGTTCCAAGAAGTTCAAAATCTAGCATATATCTCAAGGGAAAGAAAATTGTTGTGCTTGAGACAAATACTCTCCAAAACAAGTCTTACTTTCCTAAGCCCTATTAAGATGTGAGAGATCTACTGTACTTTTACAAACTTTCAATCTAGTTCCCCAGTCTCCTGAACATCAGAGCTCAACAAATGTTCAATGGAAAAAACTGACTATGATGAGTTAATTCCTTTCTTTCTAGTTTCCAATTGTTCCCATCAGGCTCACATGACCATTAAGTTCTGTGTTAATGATTCATCTCTTCTTCTCCTAACACATATTTTCTGTCTGAAAAATTCCAGTGTTTAGCCTATGCTGAGAATTAATGAACACCCAGAGAAGTACATTAACTTCTTTTAGAAAAGTTCTATTGTCTGGAACATTTACTCATCTAATCCTCATAGCATACACAGCTCTCTAATACCATTAAAATAGAATTTTATAACTGATATGAAAAAGTTCTGTTGTCTGGAACATTTAGTTATCTAATCCTCATAGCATTCACAGCTCTCTGATATCATTAAAAGAGAATTTTATAATTTTTTTTTGTTTGTTTTTTGTTTTTTGTTTTTTGTTTTTTACGGCTGAACCATATGAAACTGCCATTTTTAGGGTCAAAAACAAATTGTCATAGGAGCTTGAGCTAGCCATGACCTATTGTATCTTATTTATAAGCAGAATCATCACACAAAAGGATTTTTTACATATTTTTAGTGAATTAAGCAGTTCATCAATACTTAAATTTGAAATCCAATAAAATGATGTATGCATTTATAACAAAATAGTTAATACATACCTATTATTATTGTAAGACTCAATGTTACATATTGAGTATGCAATAATTGGCAAAACTGATTCAGTTCCTACCCTGATGAACTTAAGTGTTTAATCAAGGAGGCAAACATTAATCACACATTTATATTAATACATAATCATAAATTGTATTTTGAGAATAAATTCTGATATCTATAAAAGTATTTACAAAATGAATCTGGTATAGTCTGAGGAGATTAGAGAAGGCTTCTAAAATGTGTTTTTAAACTGGAGAGCTAAAGAATGCATTAAGTAAAATGAAACTATATTTTAATATGTGAATAAATGAAGATTAAAAGAAAAATATAACTACCCAAAATAGAGTACCTTAGTGTAAAAATTATTTATAGTTTCTATAATAAAATAAGACACATAGGTTTATAAGAACATCTGAGTGTCATTTATTCTAGCATTAGTAAGCTAGAGTATGTTCTCATATAATTTTCCATCTAAGCTCACACAGGAAAGCTAAGTTCATATTAATCATGAAACAATAAGGAAATCTTATGTTTTGATAAAGGAAATTAAAATAAAAAAATGACAGTTATTTAAGATATTTAAAAATAATTTAGACAAAGGTAATGGATAGCTATCCAAGGGTTTTAATCAGAGAGCTGCCACTATTAGCTTAGCATTTTACAGATGACTGAACTCAAAGCGGTGAAAGATTTGGAGAAGAAAAGACTATAATCAAGATGTGACTGTTCTGGGAATGGAAGTGAATAATCAAAATTCCAGGGAGTATTGTAAAGAGAGGCTGTTTGAGGGATTTTAGAAGACAGGTATGACAGGACTTTTCATTTGATTGACTCTAGGGCTTAGGGGAGGAGGAAGTGAGTATAGGATATAAGGGTAGAAAACAGCAACTTGTTATCTAAGAGAGATTATAATTTGATACTGATGATGTCTATTTCTAATGAGACTGAAGTTTAAAACATGGACTATGTAACATTGGTTGTCATCCTGCTGAAATAAGTTCAGAGTTCAGAAGAATGAAATGAATGAATTCAGAAGAATGAAACAACTAAGAGGTTAATCTATATAAAATTAATCAAAGTGGATGTTGAAGTCGCCAACCTGGATAGGCATTGGAAAGATATAGTAGGTAAAATGACATTAAGAAAGCTTAGAGAATGTAAAGCTTATAATATCAGATGTGGGTGACAGAGATGGGAGAATGCATGAAATATTCATTAGTTACAAGAACGACATCAGACATGATGTTAATTTCATTTCTAGTTACTTATGCTTTATTTCTTTTAATTCTATTTTTACATGTATATGCTGCCACTTTTGTTTTAGTATTAGTATAAAGAAAAAATGTGCCAGCCACAAAAGTAAATAACAAGAGCACAAGAGAGTAAATCATGTGGGAAGCAGGATTAGCTTCAATGACAATATATTTACCTAAAGGGTAAAATTCAATTTCTATGAATACAGCAAACTCCTTTGTAAAATAGAGAATTCAGTGCAACCATGAAAAAAAGAATATTTGTGTGTTATCTGGACAAAGTAAATTGATGGGATTGACAAAAATGTTCCTCATTGTGCTTATAAGAGATTTTTACTAAAGAAGTCAAAAAATATGTCAGGTTTTTTTTTTTTTTTTTTTTTTTAGATGGAACCTTGCTCTGTCATTCAGGCTGGAGTGCAGTGGTGCAATCTCAACTCACTGCAACTTCCGCCTCCTAGGTTCAAGCAATCCCCTGCCTCAGCCTCTCAAGTAGCTGGGATTACAGGCGCCTAACACCACACTCAGCTAATTTTTGTATTTTTAGTATAGATGTGGTTTTACCATCTTGGCCAGACTGCTCTTGAGCTCCTAACCTCAGATGATCCAACTGCCTCGGCCTCCCAAAGTGTTGGGATTACAGGCATGAGCTACCGCGCCTGGCCAAATATGTCAGTTTTAATCAAAAGCTGTTACATGCAAGAAACTTGGACTTTAAAATGATGTAGAAAACCAAAGGGCAATCATGACAATATTTTAAGTCAGTCCTAACTCATGAACTAACTCATGACTGAGCATATTGGGGGAAGAGAAATTACTGGAAAGTTATTTTATCTTTTTTCAATGTTTAAATAAAAGTATACCATTATAGAAAAGATACATTCTTTCCTGAAAGAATATTGCTGGAATTAAAAAATCAGAAAGTACTATTTGATTTGCTTACTGGGTCTTTTATAAATCATATTCAGATAAACAATCCAGGAAAACATTTTCCTGAGTATATAAGAGGCTAAGGAGACAGTGACATCGACAGCAGCAACAGTTATAAGTGATATCCATCATAAACCAAATACATCATTTCACCTTCAGCCTGGAGAGCAGGAGCCTAGCTGCCACATCTGTGTGTGTATGCCATCTAAATGGTGAGAGATGAATCATTCAAATCCTCTTTGCTTTAATAAGAATACAGAAACCTGCTGTAGCAAGCTTAGAAAAAAACCAAAATGATTGTCCCGTATTTGAGTGATGTATAAAATATAGATTGTATAAAATATAGATTTTATAAAACTGTTTCCTTTGTGAGGACATGAAGAAGCTTCTGCATGTAGAGATTGATTTTGGAGTATTGTGTCTCAAAACAAATCAGAACTGTAGGCCCATATATTTCTTCTCCAGCTCAATTTTCTTAAAAAAAATCAAGGCAAAGAAAATAAGTAAGAAAAAGAAAAGATTGAAATGTCATCTGAAGTATTTTTCTCCCCTGGCAAGTAAATCTCTATATCATTTCCTATACATGACTCATTAAGTTCCACCTCTATGTCTTGCACATACCATTACCTTCTGTCTCCTCACTGAATATAGCTATCTACCTCTTTCCTAAAATGAGATTATTTCTCAATTACCTTCAAGAGCTAGGCTCACGGTCACCTTTTTCAAAGAGCATCTCTACTTTCATTGCTGGATCCAGACTACTGTCAAACAGGTATCAGTAGCTAGTATTTCTAGTGGTTGTTGAAATTATGTAAAACAGGTTGGGAAAGGCAGTTTGTATAGGACATAATTGCATCAGGCAAGACATGGAATACTTCATAAACCAGAGGTATTCAAAGTAAGAGAGGCAAAGTTCAAAGACAGAAAATATAAGACTTCACCAAGACTCCAGTTCTCTGAGTCAGAGATGGCAAAACTACCTGTGCCAGCTCTGTAAAAGGCACATGGAATTGACAAATCTCAGCATAAATTAAGGAATTATATTCTCTGCTTTCAACCAATACTTCCCAAACTTGGACCATTGGTTTGTAAATAAGCTTTCACTAGTTTACAGAGAAAACATTGTGAAAAAACACACACAATGTGAATAATTGTTTCTATGGCATTTAATTCAAGTTAAAAGACTATCCTGTGTTGGAGATTATGTCCTTCCTACATTTTTGGTAATAACAAATAATAAATGGAACTTATTTTGTTTGTTTTTATGTCTTTATTCTGCAAATTAAATATCGGAAACTATAGGTTTATTACTATCTTTTATTCTCTTGGTCTGTAAAAATCAGAAGGCTTGATTACTACTTGGTTGCCCTCTAGGTAAAATTCTTCTTTGGATAGGATATATCATAGAATTTTATAATTATGAAAAATCTCCTCCATTCCTCAAAAGACTTTAATCTTTGTTCATTTCTTCAACAAATATTAAGTTTCACTGTATACCAGCCACTATGCTACTTACCTATGATATATATAAAAAAAGCCAGACAAATTTCTTTTGTTAGTGGAGCTTGAATTCTACTTCAGAGATGCAGACAAGCAAATAATTTAATCATTTATATACACATATACATAAAACATACAGTATATGCATAAAATTAAAATTCTGTACAATTATGTTATTGTCACTGTGAAGGTATTTATATTTGGATGATCGTGAAAAGTCTGATATAGTAACAATTTAGCTCAGATAAGATTGACAGGTATAAGCCAGCTTTAACAAAAACTCTTTCAAGAAGATTCAAAAACAGCTGTCAAAAAGACTCAAAGGTGCATTTTAAGTAGGATGACTGATGCCCCCTGGAGTTGTGCAGTGCAGCAGGACTGTTCGTAAACAGAAAGGATGATTTGCTGAAATACATTGATCAAGACTAAGAAAAAGAAGTAGGTAATGGCCAGAGCGATAGCAAATATGTGAACACATTTATTAGCAAAGGGATAAGCTTCGCTTTATTTTAAATACTACAAAGAAACACTGAAATGTTTTAGGTAGGAAAATTACAAATTCGTATTTACATTTTCAAAAATTACTCTGGTTTGATTCTGGAAAATGGATTATAAAGAAATAGGAATAGAAGCACAGAGCCAGGTAAAGAAATTTGCATCAGTTTATAAGGGATATTTTAGGCAAAGATAGTGGTAAGAAGAGAAGAGACATGAGTTTCTACAGGTCATATTTTGGAATCACAGTTCATAGAAAGTAGTGATGATTATAGGTGAGAAGTAAAGCAAAAAACGACTCAAGGATAATTCAGATTCTTGGCTTGAGCAACTCGGTACAGCAGTATCTGTTTTAAGATAGGAGCAACTTGGAAGGGAGCAAGTGCGGAGGGAAAATATCAGATGTCTCTTTTGGCAAAGTCAAATTTGAGGATACATTATGTAAAGAGGTGGCTATATGACTCTGCAGTTCAGAAAAGGCATCGGTTTTGGAGACAAAGATTTTCCGGCCGTCACTGAAGTAAAAAAATATATTTAGTTCATGTGTAGATTACGTAAGTTAATTCTCACACTAAGTGTTTGATATATTTAGTTTTTAAATCTCCATTTTACCAAGAAAAAAATTGAGGTACAGTAATCTGTGCCCTGTCACAAAGATAATAAATAAGAAACAGTGTTTGTGCTCATGCAGTATAATTCTAAACCCTTAAGAAGGATGTTACATTTATTAATTTATTGACTTGCACTTATTTCATGACCATGTCATAAAATGATGGATGCCCTTAACTGATGAAGTTTAAATTCTACTTGAACATAATTGGATTGGGTTAAAAACTATACAACCGATGTGAGCATTAAAATAGGTTTACATGTATGTACTGTGGACTGGGATTACATGTTATATCCTCCATGATGTCTGTTATGGTGAAGCTGAGCTGGTGAACATCACTTTATAGCATCAGTTCTTAAATGAGACAATTTAGTCCTCCCAAACGACATTTGTCAATAAATAGAAATATTTTTGGCTGTCTCATCTGAGAGGGACAGGGAACTGTTACTGGCCAGAGATGCTTCTCAACATTCTAAAATGAACAAGACAGTGCTCA
>NW_012101336.1:25168-27625 GCF_000951045.1 Mandrillus leucophaeus
ACTGCCTTTGATAATCAAAATGAATTTAGATATCACGGTTATATTCTATTTTCAAACACTGATATTCACTTGATTCTCAAATGTAAATTTTTTAAGCACAATTCAGAATTCATAAAATAGAATCTCTTTGAATGGTAACTGACATTCTAAACAAGTTCTGGAGATAGTTGTTATACATCCTTAAAGTTGGAAAAGCTCTATTCTTTCATCTGCCGTGGCATTCAAAACAATACCACTACTTATGGAAACTTAAAAGCAATCTCAGCCGGGCGCGGTGGCTCACGCTTGTAATCTCAGCACTCTAGGAGGCCAAGGCAGGTAAATCAGGAGGTCAGGAATTCCACACCAGCTTGGCCAAGATGGCGAAATCCTAACTCTACTAAAAAAATACAAAAAATTAGCCGGGTGTGGTTGCGGGCACTTGTAATCCCAGCTATTCGGGAGGCTGAGGCAGAGAATTGCTTGAACCCGGGAGGTGGAGGTTGCAGTGAGCCCAAGATCATGCCAGGCTGGGCAAAAAAGGAGACTCCGTCTCCAAAAAATAAATAAATAAATAAAAGGATCTCAAGAGGAACAGTCTTAAGACATGCGCTAGGACTTGAATTGCTGAACAGTATAAGTATATTAGGGTACTTTATCTGCCCCAAATAACCTTTGTTAGCTACATGTACTCTAAAAAGTGGCTTTTAACTTCAATGACATTTTCATTAAGAAAGACAATTTTGATACAGTGAACTTTGCCAATCATTTTCCCCATGTTTTGCATATTTGGCTATTTTATAAACATTCTTCTCTAGCTGATGATCTTTAATTTTTTATATTTTTTACTGTAAATAATTTACCTTCTTCACGTTTAAGTTTTGCATATATCTGAAACTGATTTTTAATATGCTATCATTTGGGCATCTAATTTTATCTTAGTATTATCATGCATTTATTATCATTTTTGTCATTTATGTAGAATTTATTCATTCTTCACCCAACATTTCTCAAAACGTAGATGGTGACTGATATTATATTCTTCTGATTAATAGGTGATATGGAATTTACTAATTTTCCATTAACTTAGATCAAATCCTGTTTCTAACATTAAACCGAATTAAGTATCATATCTATTGCTTCCATGAAACCGAACTATGATTAAACTAATGAAACTTATTTTCCATAATCTCCAAAATTCAAGTCTCTTAACAACAGTTTGCTCACAGTGTTCTCTCACTAACTGACACATTTTGATCTAATTGGCACTTCAGTCATTTAACTCATCTCTATTGTTCTGGTCAATATTCCTGCTTCTAATTGTTATTTTCTTCATGATCACATTTAAATTACATAGTCTGCCAAATCAGCTAATCAAAACTACATCCCTCACATTCCAGTGTACCATGCAAGTATCTCTTCTGGATTATTCTACCTGTCTATATTCTCTGCTCCTATAACATTCTAAGCAGTATGTATTTGTGGAGGAAAATAAAAACGATGAAGCTCAGCATCATTTAAATTTGTCATTTTCAATATCTGAATTCTTAGTGCAAACTGTTTTAACCCATAACTTTTTTCCTATTATTTTTATATATTAGAAGTTATCACTTAAAATAAAAATCATAACGCTAAAATTCCTGAAGATATTATTCAGCTGAAACATTTCTTCTTAAGCACAGACTCTTAATTAGTTTCTTTATTCCTAAGAAGAAGAGGGAATTTTTTTTGCTTTTCTTTTATTATTTTTTTAGTGGATGTTAGCTCTTTTATCTATATCCTGGAGCCAATCTTCTCATGTCTTTTTAGACAATATAAATGTCTTTCTCTAGAGCAGTAGATTTTAAATGTCAATACACATACTTTCAGCTCTGCAGTGGAACCTACTAATGTACATTTTCAACAAGCCCATCCCCTGTGAAACTACTGTAGGCAGCCTCATAGCTTCACACCCTTTGAGGATCACAGCTCCAGTGTAGTATTTTTAATCACTCATTCTCTCTCTCTCTCCTATGCCACCTTCCTCTCAGATTTCTTTAAACATGTTTAAGCTTCTTTAACATTATAGAAAATGTTAGGGTGTGAAAAAAAATGTTAGGGTAGAAAAAAAATTTTTTTTTGTTTGTTTTAAACATCAAAGTTCCCCTACCCTCCAAAAACCAAAGTCTACATTTGGTTTCTTCAATTCTACCTCACATTAATTATTCACTATATTAGATCTGCCCTCATCTATCACAACTCCACTTAAACTGCTTTTGTTAGTAACTCCTAATTACAAAATCCAAAGTCCTGTTTTTTAAATTTGCAATTTCTCTCAGCCATCTTTAGTGAGGTTCTTCTCCCTTATGTTGAATTGTCTTTTATTTTAAACAATTTCCTTAGTAGCATTTATTTTTATTTTTTTTATTTTTTTTATTTTTTTTTTATTTTTTTTTGAGACGGAGTCTCGCTCTATCTCCCGGGCTGGAGTGCAGTGGC
>NW_012101336.1:30485-31397 GCF_000951045.1 Mandrillus leucophaeus
TGAGACAATTTAGTCCTCCCAAACGACATTTGTCAATAAATAGAAATATTTTTGGCTGTCTCATCTGAGAGGGACAGGGAACTGTTACTGGCCAGAGATGCTTCTCAACATTCTAAAATGAACAAGACAGTGCTCACAATAATGAATTATCTGGTGCAAAATATCGATATTGCTGAGATTGACAAACTCAGGTTTGTAAACACGCACGTGGAAAGAAAAAACGTTCTGTGACAGTTTCTTTCTGAAAATCTAGATGGTGTCTGTGTCACGATACAGCTTATAGTAAAGATTTGTTATTCTTTCTGGTTGCCTAGAAAATGAACACCTTTTCTGTCTTTGGGAAAATCCTTACATTATGATTCTCAGAGAGATAGCTTCCAATTATTGAAGCTTAAAAATGTTGATTGTTACTTTTTTTTTTTTTGCAATTGGTACATGGTTTTGCGGCGTAAATAAAATGAAATAATAGCACCAATAAAATAATCCACCCAGTCCTTAAGTTAAAAGTTGATGAAACAAGTGAGATGGCTAACATCTGCCTCTGGCAACAACTACAGGAAGGCAAATTTCTGGAGTGATGAGGCACAGTGGTAAGGGATGATCCTCTTGGCCATTCAAGCTATTTGGGGCTTGGCATCTGTATTGTGATTTGGAAGGTGGTTCCTGGATGCACAACTTGGTGCTATGACCCATCAGAAATTACGAAAGTTGCCCAGTATTCCTTAATAAAATTGTATACAATTTTAACTAACAAAAATGGGATTCAGTTGATTTTAAACCAAAAAAAGTTTTGATGGGTTGCTTTTTAATCTTGATATCTTGATAGCTATGTCTTGTGACTACTACTGTCTTGAAAACATACAGATCAGTGTATATATTCAGCTAGGTTTTCCTTTAATTTAATTATGTACA
>NW_012101336.1:34182-58805 GCF_000951045.1 Mandrillus leucophaeus
CCAGGATGGTCTCGATCTCCTGGCTTCGTGATCCGCCCGTCTCGGCCTCCCAAAGTGCTGGGATTACAGGCTTGAGCCACCGCGCCCGGCCTCATTTTTTTTTTTTTTTAATTTCTGTAAGTTACTGGGGAACAGGTGGTATTTGGTGCACTCATCACTGGAGCAGTATACACTACACCCAATTTGTATTATTTTGAGATATATATATATAGATATAGATATATATAGATATATATATATATCACAGTTTCTTTATCCACTCACTGATTGATGGACATTTGGGTTGATACCACCTTTTTGCAATGGCAAATTGTGCTGCTATAAACATGGGTGTGCAAGCATCTTTTTCATATAATGACGTTTTTTTCCTCTGGGTAGATACCTAGTAGTGGGATTGCTGGATCAAATTGCAGTCCTTTTAGTTCTTTAAGATATTTACACACTGTTTTCCATAGTGGTTGTACTAGTTTACATTTCCACTAGCAGTGTAGAAGTGTTCCTTGTTCACTGCATCCATGCCAACATCTATTATTTTTTGATTTTTTGAACATTGCCATTCTTCCAGGAGTAAAGTGGTATCACATTGTGGTTTTGATTTGCATTTCCCTGACCGTTAGTGATGTTGAACACTTTTTCATATGTTTGTTGGCCATTTGTTTTGTATATCTTCTTTTGAGAATAGAGGACCCAGAAATAAAGTCAAATACTTACAGCCAATTGATCTTTTACAAAGCAAACAAAAACAAAGTGGAGAAAAATGTCCTATCCAACAAATGGTGCTGTAATAACTGGCAAGCTACATGTAGGAGAATGAAACTAGATCCTCATCTCTCATCTTATATAAAAATCAACTCAAGATGGATTAATGACTTGAATCTAAGACCTGAAACTATGAACATTCTAGAAGGTAACATAGGAAAAACCCTTCTAGGCATTGGCTTAGGCAAGGATTTCATGACCAAGAACCCAAAATAAAATGCAATAAAAACAAAGATAAATAGCTAGAACTTAATTAAACTAAAGAGTTTTTGAAGATAAAAGGAACAGTCAGCAGAGTAAACAGACAACACACAAAGTGGGAGAAAATCTTCACAATCTATACATCTGACAAAGGACTAATATCCATAATCTACAATGAACTCAAATTTACAAGAAAAAAAAGAAAACAATCCTATCAAAAAGTGGGCTAAGGACACGAATAGACAATTTCCTTAGTTGCTTTTCTATTTATCTTTAGACATTACCTGTGTACTAACAAATCCCATGTATATACTGCCACCCAAGTGACTTTCTTCCTGAGATTCAGATGGCTTAACAGATGACTCCATCCTAATATCCAATAAACATCTAGAGCTCAGCATATTGGAAACTGAAATCATTTCCTTCCTACCTAACCAGTGCTTTTGTTTTGTTTTGTTTCTTGGTTGAATGCACCAACTTTTACCTACTTATCATAGGAATAATGTTAAGAATGAGTTCCAACTCTATTCTTTCTCATCTTCAATATTTTGAGAATTTGCCTTCTTAAACTCATCGAAATTCCATCTGTTCCTTCTATTTTAGCTGACAGCACTTTGGTTTAGGACACCATCATCTCTTTTGTTGGTTACTACAATATTGTAATCTCCTAACGGAAGTCCTTATCTGCAAAGTTGCTTCTTTTTTATCCATATTCAATATATGCCCATCAGTAAACTTTCTAAAACAAAAATCTGAAATTTCCATGCCTTTTTAGTATATCCAATTGCCATTTCATATCTACCAACATCCCCTCCTGTAGTTTGTATAAATTTTTAGTTTTTGACTCAGCTTTACATTGTCTCCTAGCAGAATCTTTTTATGTATTCCAGAATACTTCCTATATTTCAAAACTAATCCTTATCCTTTAGTATCATCTATATGACATTTCAAATCATTCTCTAAGGTATCTAAATTATCATCATCACCACCACTCTCATTGCTACGATGAAAGTCTGTATTCATAACACCATGTTAATCAACACATACACTATGCTATTGCCCTAAAGTTAAGTTGTGAAAACCGAGGTTTGAAAGGTTAAATAATTTGACTAATATATTAAGTTAGGATGTGGTACAGAAAAAATTAAATTTAAACTTTGATTTTAGAATCTATCATAGTGCCTTAGCCTAGAATACCATTTCTGTATTTTTCATATAGTTTTTATTACATATAGCACATAATATTGTATTTGTTTACATAAATATTATCTATAAATTATTCATTCAGGAATGAAAATTTCTCAACAATAAAGATGAGTATATTTGTGTGTGGGTGTGTTTACCTAGCATTTGACAAAGTTTCTGACAAGTTATAGATATATCACTTAAAACAATATAACATTGAAAATAAAAATAGAAATGACAAATGCATGAAAGGCATATATGTGAATGAAAAACAACATTAGAATAAAATCTGTATCTTCCAAATTTTACTTAGAATTTCCAGTTAATTTTACTAAGATAATTCTGAGAGTTTTCTTTTAACCTGAAAAAATGTTAGTAAAATTAATAGAAAAAAGATAGTAATCTCAAAATATTAATGAAAAATATAATTTTGTAATAAGTATTAGCACATGCCATTACAAACCAGAATAAAGAAAATGATGACATAATACTAAGGAGAATAGATCATGAGGAAAGCAAGAAAAACAACAGAAATAATCATTATATCTGTAATGTAATTTCCATCTTAAATTAATGAAGAAATATCTTTAAATATTTACTTTAGGTATCTAAGGTAGTAATCAGTGTTCTCCAAAGAAACATGACCCATAGAAAATATACAGAACTGAAAGGTAGATGATGGACAGATAGATAGAATGAGATTTATTTTATGAAATTGGTTCATGTGATTTTGGAGGTGATCGTGGAGGTTAAGAAGTCCATTATCTGCCCTTATATCTCCAAGTTGGAATCCCATGAAAACTGTTTGTACAGTTCAAAGGCCTGAGAGCCAGAAAGCAAATGGTGCAGATTGCAGTCTAAAGGACTGAGGAAAAAAGACCCCTGAAGGAAGGAGACTAATAACTCAGATGAAACAGTTAGGCAGAGTGGGAATTCAACCTCCCTCCACCTTTTTGTTATATTCAGGCCTTCAATTGATTGGGTAATGCCTTACCCAATTGTTTGAGCAAACTGTACTTTACACAGACACACCCAGAAATAATGTTTAATAGTTCAACTAAGCATCTTGTGGCCCAACCAAGTAGACACATAAAACTAACCGTCATAATAGATTTTTAATTTTTAAAAGAGTTACTAATATTCTATTATTCTCTTTCTTAAATTTATTTCATTGAAATAATTGGAATTATAGGCAAAAGTTTACATTCAAAAATGGTAATTTTGGTATTACACATAATTATAAAAATAAGAAAAAATTAATATTTCAACAATGTATAAAATTGTTATGTATCTTCATACAAACCATAAACCAAATTATAAAACTGAATAATTTTAAGTTTATTATTCTATTAATAAAAATACTCATTTTTATTTTTATTAATAGAATGCTTCACAGAAATTTTCTTCTAAATATATCTGATTAAAAATATTCAGTCTAAAAACTATGATTTAAAAATTCCCTAAAATTTTACAAATACTCTAATGCAACTTACAAAAATGACAAAAGAAATTTAAAAAAATAAAAACTTTAAACACATTCAACAAATGTCATATTGCCTATGGTAATCTGGTATGATTTTCATACTGTATATTTTTCAAGTGTTTCATTATATTGTTTTAACCAAAATAAATATTAATAGTTTATATTTACATTAAACCTTGCAAAATTTTCCAAATATGAGATGCAAAAATAACAATTAAATCAACTTTTATATATGCATTTTTTTAAGAGACATGGTCTCACTATGTTGCCCAGGCTGGACTCAGAATCTGGGGCTCAAGCCACCCTCCTGCCCCAGCCTCTGGAGTAGCTGAGACTATAGGTACCCACCACCCCAATAAACTTTCACTTTATACATAATTGTACTTTTCAATATATTAAATGTTTTAATGGAATTTAATTATTTCATATTTACATATTTTTAAATATAATGAAAACTGCCTTAGTAATATATACCATATTTTTATAATATAATAGTGAGGCATCCTACAAATTCAAATTGAGTAATGCTAGATGGAAAGAATGATGAAATTTAAAATATCATTGTTTGATTCCTCATACCTGAAAAATAAAGATGAAATAATTAACACTATTCCCAATTTAATCCAATACCTAAATACGTTTAACAACTACCAAATGCATCTGTTACAGATGACTTGAATCATGTTGTATATTGTAGACCTGATTTGGAATCTGGTTCTTAACACTATATATATGACCACAGCATTGAAACTCAAAGGATAATCTCAAATAGTAACATTTAGACAGCTATGAGTATAAATGGAACTTGCACTGGGGATAACTGATTTACTATTATAGCGGAAGGTTTTCTTTTTCACTCAGTCTTTTGGTGGATGACAGCACAAGGTGAGGATGAAAAATGAGCTAATTTTAAGGGGATGACAGCCTTATGCTAAATTATTTTCAGTTTTCACATTAGACAAAAATACAAAAGTTGAAATTTTAAAAATTTGGTAAACAATAAATTTAATTTCAATAATTTACATGGACACAAGAATAGGTTGATTTACTCTTAAAACTAAAGATAACTGAATATTTTAAATGGCTGGGGGACTTGAAGATTGTCAATACTTTAAAATTGTCAATACTCAGATTTGAGAAGTGTCTTTGATATCTGTACAATATTCACACTTTCATATAAAACAAATGTTTGTTTCTCCAATAGTTTTTAAGTGTTTACTTTTAAAATATTAAATACTCTTTCCTATGCAGAAAGAGTGAATCTAAAGTGTAAGATAACTTATTAAATTTCAAAGTAAGTAAAAATAACACATAATTGCCTCAGGTGTTAAAATATCAGTGTATGACAAAGTTTACCTAGAGCTGAATTTTATGTCACAAAATCTTCTGAGGACATGTGTTACTATTTCTCTCATCTTTCCCAATGTTGAACTAAAATGAGTCCTTAAGGTTAATGTAATTTTAAATAATTTATAGTCCATATTACTACTTTTAAAAGAAAATGATTAGAATATCTACATGTCTCAATTGCTTGTTCTCTTATTATTACCATAATTGATTTTATTTGAAGTCAGAAAAACAAAAAAATTTTCTGTACCTAATTATATTGCTAGAAATTGAATGTAAAAATTACAAAATGAGGGAAAAGAAAAATTAGTTACATCAACATTAAAAAATATATATAGGTGCCAGAAATATTTTTAAAAATCAACTTCTCAATATCAACTGTACTTGGCATTCATATCTCCTTTTTAATTCTAGAAAAATGTTTTTATAATATTCAAAATGTTTACAGCCCTAGCATACAGCAGCTACAACTACCACTCAAAGTTTTACACTGATTATACTCATTAATTGCAACTGTGATGTAAAACAGATTTAATATTAATGCTATATTAAAATGAAAGAAATTAAAACAAAACTCTGTTTTACAAGTATGATATTCTTTGGCAGACTGTAGGATTTAAGGCAGCATTGGCCAATTAAAACACCATGCTAGAGCTTGAATAAATTATTAAAGCAAAAGGTTACTTTCACACTTGAGTGGTATATGTCAAAACAGGCATTTTGCCTCTTGGCCACCCTTGTAGCAAATGAAATGAAAAGCTAGACTATACAATAAAAGGTGACCATTTGTGCACTTCTATTTTAAATAATGAGTTTTGAGAAGCCTTTTTGTCTCCTTGGTAGGCTGTCTAATCTCAGCTCCTTCCTCATTTCAGCAACACTTATTTCACTTACTTACCCTTGTATATTCATCAGGCATCTGTGTTTCTAGTACAAGAATTTTATTCATGACTAACTTTATCCTTTAAGGAATGAGCCTGCTGGAGTGTGACATATACAATGCCATGTAATTTAAAAATCTAATATATTCCTATATAAAGTGTGGATCCAATATTTCTAACTTCAGACACCAAATTGTTTACAAATGAAGAAAAGCAAACCACTCTGGCATTAGATTTTGGAACTATATGCTGGGTAAAAGTAATTTGTCTGTCCTGAAAGTAATTCCTGACCTGATAGGCTGATTGGATAAAGGTTTAGCATTGAATTTGAGATAGAAAAAAAAAAAAAAAAAAGTGAAGTAGAATGATTCAAGCAGACTTTTGCACTCGCTGTTACTGTTCTGGTAACATTCTAGGCTAACTTCTATTTCCATGCCCTTGCTTATTCTGTTTTGTACCTATAATGACTATCTTTCTCATTCTCAGCATCTAAATTGCATCAACCTTTTATACCCTAGTCAAGTTACATGTCTTTGTGAAAATCTTCTCTACCACATCAGTAAATAAACAAATTTACTTCCACTAATCCTTCTAAACTGCCTTTTGTTTGTCTTATACACAGCTAATTCAGTGGTACTTAGAAAAGAGCACAAACATTGTAGAGGATAATCTGAATTTTATCTCTGCTATTTACTAACTGATATCATTATCTCACCTCAAAAAGCAATAATAATAACATATTAGAAAATAATGAAGATAAAATATTTTAAAGCAAAAGGAAGTGTGTGGTAAACAGGAAAAGTTTTTATATTTTAAAATATATTGGTATTTTCTAATGTAGTTTTCTTTTTATGTAATCATTTTATGTCTATATACTTTCTAATATTGTTTAGATTGTAAATCCTAAAGAGCTAGAATTGACCTATTCATATGCATAAATGTTGATTTGTACTCTGGGGATTTTTGGTACATTTATGTAATCAATGAATGAACTAATGAATCTATCTATCTACCTATTCATCATCTATCTATTGTCTATCATGATATCAAAATGGATAAAAGGCCCAGATCATCACAGAGAATGATAAAAAGGAGGAATTTTTAAATAGTTAAACCTATGTTGACATGAGCTAGAATATTTATTTGTTTTTCAAATTGTATTATAACACATAAAAAATTCAGTAAAACAAGTATAATTTTATTTAAGAAATACAAATATAAAATGGACTTGGTAAACAACTATAAGAAATGATGTAAGGCGAAACAGTAATATTAAACTGCTCACGAGTTAGAGCAATAAGCACAGGGTTAGAACATATCAATAGTAATTGTTTTTTGAATGATGAGAATTTAATTAAAAGAAAAACATCAGGAATAGCAGAAGTAATAGGTGTCTTAATTATTACAAATAATTAAATGCTGAAATTTATTTTTATCTCCAAAATGTCTTTACATGTTTGCTATAGTCTCTCCTTTATGCAACACAATCGTTATATTTAAAGGCCAGCAATTGTCTTCAGAAATCCACAGTCAAATTAAGGCCAGCATATATTTATAAACCATTAATACATCAAACAAACAAACAAATAAACAAAGTGTTTTAGGAGAGGTAAAATTGCCAAGATAGACAACCTGAAAGAGAAGTCATCTGTTTCCATGAATAAACATTATCCTAGACGTTGTCTTAGGAGAGAGAATTAAAATGACAAAGACTTGGTTATTGCTGTGAAACTTATAATTTGTAAACAAAATTCACAAATTAAATAACAATACTATAAGATATGCTTCCCTGATTGTAAAATAGATCTTTAAAATACTTTGATACTGCCTCTCATTCCCCCATTTCCTCTTTCAAATATTCACAATCCCCTACTTAGCCTACTTGAATCAGCTAATTTTAAGTTCCATGTCTCAGATGGATTTCACTTAAGCACGAGGATATTCATTAATTTTTACACAGTACTCAGGAGGTAATAGTGAGCGGTACTACTAGAATTGTTACTTAGGGTCTCACTTTTAATATTTGGGATTTTACCTTTTCCAGTTTCCTAAATTATGTTCTCACATCTAGCAAATAGAAATTCTTCTATTACATTTATATTGCCTCTCAGTAATTCAGTTATTTTGGAAATTGCAACTTGTCCTAAAATATTTCCCTAACTAAGTACCAGACTATGACCCATAAACCTGTGATCCATATACCCTGCTAAGAGTAAATAAACATTCTTGATGGCACTGTCTGTTTCATTAGAATTTTTTAATGTTGGTTCTTGACTTCTGAACTCTGTGATACTTGTTTTATAGACACACTCAATTTCTTACAGTTACGTATCCTAAGATTGCCTGCTGAACTACAAATCCCTGTAATCTCATATATGGTGAATATCCTGTGTCCTACAGATCTTTCCAAAATTCATTGACTTGTGCCCATCTTTAGTGTTTGAATCTATTTTCAATTCTTGTTTCTCCATTAGACATTCCCATCCCTACCTTTAAAATGCCTTATCTGTGTGCACTAAGATGTATCAAAGCCAAATTACAGAACAAATAGTGATTATTATATCCCAAGCCTCACTAGGCTATGGGTGTGTTTCTGTAAGATGTTTTCCAAGATTAAAGACCTTCCAAGGAAGAGAATCATTTTAATATCTCTAAGTGTCTTCAGAATGCGCAGCCAAAAGAGCTGGGTTGTCAACCTGGTCACATTATGGGTAAAATTATACTAAGAAAAAAAAAGTCCTGGAGAATTGCTTGCAACTGTAGAAGGCAAAAATGGATCCATGTTCTTATCCCAGAAACCTTTGAATATGTTATGTTACATGGCAAGAGAGAATTAAACTCACCAAATGGAATTAAGATTGCTAATCAGTCATAAAATAAGGAGAGTATCCTGAATTATCCAAGTTGATATAATGTAATCACAATGACCCTTTAAATGTGAAAGAAGGAGTCAAAGGGTCAGAGTCAGAATGATGTGACATGAGAAAGATTCTCAACTGTCCATTGATAGCTTTCAAAATGGAGGAAGTGGCCACGCTCCAAGAAATGCAGGCAGCCATTAACAGCTGGAAAACTCAAGAAAATGCTTTCTCCCTTAGAAGCTCCAGAAGAAATATTGGCCTGAAAACACCTTGATCTTAGCCCGGTGACATCTGTGTCAGAATCCCTATCTCTAGACCTGAAGACAAGATATTTATTATTTTAAATCACTAAATTTGTGGTAATCTGTTACGCTAGCAATAAGAATCTAATACAACAAAAGTTCAACATTGCTAACAAACTTCCTCAAATAAGGACTTGTAATTCTTGAGCATGTGATGCTCCCTTTAATTATTAACATAGTTTGAATAAAAAATTGCACCTCATTAAAGCAGGACGAACTGTATTGGGTTAGAATAGAGATGTCAAGACCTAAAGAATCAGCTTCAAGTCTTAACATGCAAAACAATTGACAATGGATCATCATATTCAAAAAGGCCTCCACGAAGTTTCTTCGTGTTCGAGTCCCTTCTCTCTATTTTATCGCCAACTTCCATTCATAATCTATTCTACAAAACTTAAATGCTATTCATGAATTTGTTCATGTGCTTACAAAAAATAGCTGAAAGCATCATAATCTGAAACACACTCAGTTCTGACATAACTCAGGTCTGTTGGAGCAAGTTAACATTCATGGATAATTAAGTCTGGTCCACATTTTTACACTCTCTCTGAACACAAAACACCTTGATATAGGGAATAATGGCTATGACTGTCTTTTATGTAGCCTAGTTTGTTTTATTGTCCCTAATGTTATCTATGGTTATATTTCTAAAGATTCTCTTTTTATTTTAGTTACTTGAGCAAATCAGATGGAGAAAAGGAAAACAAACTTACTCTACAGAGCTCAGTAAACACAAGCTACACATTTCCACTTATGTTCTGAATGATGCCATGCCTATACCAGCACCATCTAGTGAAATCATTATCAAACTTCACCTTGAAAAATTTATGCATTGGCTGCTGTATGTGAGATACTAGGGATCCTCCATCAAATGAAGAGGCACTTCATGTTTGTCTTAGTCATGACCTTTGCTGACCCCTAGAAAAGAAAATTTATGTATCTTCCATATCTTGGGAAGTGTCATAGAGCAATGTTAATGGAATGAATTTTAAAATGCAACAAAAGTCAGTCTGTCCAGCATCAATCTGTTACGACTATTATCTGAATTTTCTTCAGAAACATTAAAATTCAACTGGATCTATGAAGTAGTATTGTGTGTGGTATGAATCTTAGTTGCTACAAATATCAGAATTTTTTGAATATTTGGATGCTTTGGGAGAAAATATTAAATTAAAATTCTAAAAACGTCAGAATAAACAGACTTAGAACATTAAAACCTTTAAATCCTTTTATATAAAGGCATATTTATATCTTTATATAAAGATATTTTAAAATGTTTTCATTACTGTATTCTTAGGTTTGTATTACCTGGTAAAGAGCTTTATTCCTCAACTGAAAATATATTATTTTCTTCACAAAACTAAAAGGCATCTTTGTACTAAAACATATGAAGTATCATGCAAAAACTGATATTTTTACAGGTTTGGGTTAAGAAAATCTGTGCATAATATCATTGGCAAAAAGACTGAAAAAATTAATACATTTAACAACCACTTCAGGTTACATATTGCTTTTATCAAATTATTTAGTTTGTGCCCCATAAATGTATTAGAGATGCTGTATTACTGTCATCTTGGTCACCTGTTTATACTTCTTCAATTACATTTTTTCTGTGAAGCAATCCATATTTAAGTAATCAAACTGGGAAATGACTATAAACATTTTTTGTTAGAAAAATAATGCATAATATAATTAGGAGATTTTTTAAAGACTCTGTGTGTGTGTGTGTGTGTGTGTGTATGCCTGTGTATGAGTGAGAGAAAAAATTACAACTACTGATTTATATATAGCAATTTGGTCAATATTGTAGTAAATTGGTACATTAACAATAATCTGAATGATTAGCATCTCAACTGATTTTAGGTCAATTTAATATTTTGAGTCAACCAAATATTTTGGCATTATCTTTTAAATAATGATTAAATTATAATAACTAACAGGTATCAATTGTTCTGTGCACACTACTGAATTAAGTACTCTCTAGGGACTATCTCATTTACTGTCCAAAACAATGCCTTGTCGAAGTTATGGTAATTATCCATATTTAAAATGAAGAAAACTGAAACTTATAAAAGTTAAACAATTCCTGTGGTAACCATATCATCCAAGGTAGGTAGGACATGGTTAGATAGAGAAGGGGAAGCTATTAATAACATCTATCTGACTCTATAAGTATATAGCAGAATTAACTTGGCAAACCAAGATATATGGTTATCTACACATATACTAAGTAGCTAAATTAAGACTCAACCCTAAGGAACCCAAGTTACTTTCCAAATATATGACTAAAATACATGGTACATCTACATAATAGAGAGAGTAGAATTTTAAACATTCCGTGATTGGTTTAGCATCATGAGCCAACATCCTAATCAAAATTAAATATTTTCCCTGTCAACTATTTGTCTCCTTTAACTTTTATTTACCCAATGCCAAGCCAATCTGTATATCTGAAGTTGTAAGAGGTAAGATGTTTCACTTCTGTATTTCTGCAAATGTTTTTCCTTCAGCTCTAAGTGTCATTCTCCATTTAAAAGTCTCCATTTATATGCCTTTCTAATTTGATTCTCAAACATTTCCTTTTCCAAGATGTCTTTCCATATTCATCCTTGAACATTTCAAAACATGTTATTTGTATTGTTATCTTGATAATTATTTCAATTCTCACAATATTCATTATACTTTTATGTACACTTTGTCACTCCTAAATAAAACCTCATCCTTTACACATGATTGAAATGTTACAATGTGTTTAGTAATATGCAAATGCATGACTCATCTTCGTTTTTAAAACTTTGTTTCTCTTTAGAATGAGCAAACCCTTATCCATTTGCTTTTTAGTTTACTCTGGGGCTTGAAGATAAACATGTAGATTCTTAACACAGAAATAAAATTACATGAAAATTGTAATATTCCCAATCTACATTGGTACTATAGATAAATCAATTTGGGCTATCAATTTATTTTTTTATAAATATTTGATGTAATCAGATATTATACATTTTGAAATGAGTTTAGATGTTTTTCTCATCCTGAGATTTTCTAATTTTAAAACTCTTTCAGGTTACCTAAGTTTGTCTAGTAAATACTTATTTATTTTATTTATTAAGCTGTGCAAGCTAAGCTTCTTATATCAGAAACTTTGTCACATATATTTTCATCTCATCAATGCCTTTGTAATTGAGTACTATGCAGAAAAATCACTTTCCAAAATGATCTTTCTTAAAAACATGCATACTCAAATACTTTTACTCTGGCATTTTAAGCTGAAAGATAGTATTGGAAGCTATTTATGTATCATTATAACTATTTTTTAACACAAGAGTTTCTCCTGAATGCCACTGATGGAGAGAAACTAATTTGTTCCACATGGATGATGCTTAACGCTGGTGTAAGGCAAAATGATAGCTGTCCATGTGCTGTATATATTTACAGGAACCTTTAAATAATTGACTAGCTTAAATAATCTGTCTAACTATATTTCCACAGGGCCTACATTTCTGTCAATTAAAGTCACTCCTTAAGTATATTTTCAAGAAAATAAGCTTTGAAGACATTATTTTAGAGGAGAAGAACATGAGTATAGATTTATCTTTATTGAAACTGGGCTCTAGCAAATAGAAGAATCCAGAGGTTATAAGTTAGTAAACAAGTACATTTTGATGTTAGAAGCAAGCAGAAACAAATTCTAAACTAATGAGTCTTTATCAAGAGTATGAAATCCCAGTGAGTTACGTTTTTACAAACATAGACACTCTAACCCTACCAGCAAAGGATTTTAAGTTGCCTGAATCCTATAAACTAAAAATAAAATACTAAACTTCCCCAGCTGACTAAATAGGTATCTTCTTAGCTAAGGGACCACACAGAAATCTTCAAAACAGAACTACCAGCCATAATGGATGGGAGATAAGACAGGTCTCATTATATTCCCATTCTTTCGCAGCTTAGACATACAACTGATCACCACAGTGTTAAAATAGAAATCACAAGATTGACAAAACAGAATTTTTGTGGCCACAAGATACCAAATCATACACAAGGCCTGAAGTCATGGCAGACAAAGGTTAAGTTATGCACCCCTACACTTAAAGAATAAACTATGTTCTGTTACAGTTTTTCTTCTATAGCGGCCAAAGCAGCACTGTCCTGAGATAAGCAATATTAAAACAATTTGCGGCTCATCCACTGCCAGATGCTGACTAACTGACATCCCCTATTCCACAAGCCATAATTACAGCTTTGGTTGGACAACAGACTGATTTCAGTAACTTTCCCAGGATAAGAAAATCACTAACCATGGACAGATTCCGGTTAGTTTACAGAGGCTGCGCACTTAAGTGCCTTCATGTCCCTGTGTCACTTTTAACATATAGGGCCTAATTGTAATGCATTTAAATGTTAAGTCTCCACCCAAAAGTCAACATGGTTCACGTATATGCGACATGGATGTTTATTCAGTACACATGCTTTAGGACCCCTTTCCTGAATATTCATAGCTCCTTCCATACCCTGTTAAACAGGTATACTTGGCCAACCTGTTCAGCATGAACTCCTGTCTCATCTGTCTTTCACTTGTAGTGCCTGCTTTCCATTTTTGCCGGAGGCATACTCCCAGCCTGTCAAGATTTATTTACTTATAAAAAATAAAACCTGCATTGTAAATGTATAGATATTGTGATTTCTCTAGTTGACAACCCTAAATAATCTCAGTGTGCATTATAATCAAAGCAATAGAGGGAAATCGTTGTGTGTTTTCTGTATCTAGGGAGGATCTTTAGGCCTGGAGAAGGTCCCCCAGCTCCAGAAGGTACAGAGGCAATAAAGAGAACAGGAAGAAAAAAGATAATTTTGACTATATCACATATCCATCTAAAAGTTTTGGGTTGAATATTTCCCATGATCACTCCAAGTACATCTATTGACTTTGGTACTTTAATTCTGAGTAACTCTGTTGAATACTAAGTAATGTTTTCCTTCTCAGAGAGTTATCCAGAGCAGGGCATCCAGCCAGTTTGAAACTGTATAGGAAGTAAGTTATCAGACTTAATGCTTTATGAGAGCTTGGTTTGATTTTTAACAATACATATCTGTTAGGTAATGCAGTACTGTAAAAGGAGAATTTCATTACCTCTATATAGAAGGAGAGAGATCAATCTTCCAAGCAATGGGCCTCAGGAGGAATTTCCTATAAAGTGACTGCATTTGGACTTAATGACTAATACTCCTGGACCCTGGTGAGGAAAATATTACAGTGCTGTCACTGTGGGTCTTGATGCAAAGAAACCTGCTGGTCAGGACAGAAAGAAGAAAAACCAAAAGGTGGATGATATTGCAATAACAAGAGAAATAGATACCTGTTCAATCTGGCTGAATTTTGATATTTTGCTTACCAAACAAGTTTCTATTTCATACTTTTAAAAATAGATGTATTGAGGCTCAACAATACATTTTAAATATGTATATGTTTGTGTATATGTATGTGTATATATATGTTAATATTTCCTTTTCCATGGATATTATATATTTATTATGTTCCCTTTCAAAAATGTTAAATCATTTGATATGCTTATAAATATATATCCTTCAAATTCATATTAAAGGTTTTCCTCAAATGGGCCAGGTGCGGTGCCTCATGCCTGTAATCCCAGCACTTTGGGAGGCCAAAGTGGGTGGGTCACGAGGTCAGGAGATTGAGAACATCCTGGCCAACATGGCGAAACCCCATGTGTACTGAAAGTACAAAAAATTAGCCGGGTGTGGTGGCGGGCGCCTGTAGTCCCAGCTACTTGGGAGGCTGTGGCAGGAGAATAGCGTGAACCTGGGAGGCAAGCCTGCAGTAAACTGAGATAGCACCACTGAACTCCAGCCTGGGCAACAGAGCAACACTCCATCTCTCTCTCTCTCTCTCTCTCTCTCTCTCTCTCACAGACACACACACACACACACACTTAAAAAAAAAAAAAGATTTTCGCCAAGTGATCTTCTGTAAAAAACCTGTAAGAAACCTTCTGAAATGTACCTGGATACTCCTTGATTCTAATGTTCTGAAACTGAAAATTTCAGAACAAAAACATGGAAGTTCAGAAACAATTTACCGATATCTAAGTTTTTGAAGACACTCATATACTTTTCCATAGTGGCTGCACCAACTTACATTCTCGCAAACAGTGTACAAGGATTCTCCTTTATCCACACCATCTTCACCTTCTGTTATTATTCTTATTTTTGATAAAGTCATTTTAAATTGAATGTGATGATAGCTCATTGCAGTTTTGATTTACGTTTTTCTGATGATTAGTGATTTGAGTATTATTGCACATACCTTTGGCCATTTGTATCTTTTCTTTTTAGAAATGTATGCCATGATCCAGCAATTTCATTGCTGGGTGTATGTCCAAAATAAAGAAACTCAGTGTATCAAAGAGGTATCTGATCTCTCATGTTTACTGCAGCAATATTCACAATAGCCAAAATATGAACTCAACCTAAGTGTCCAGTAATGGATGAATGGTTTTTTTTTGTTTGTTTTTTTTGTTTTTTTTTGAGACGGAGTCTCGCTCTGTCGCCCAGGCTGGAGTGCAGTGGCGTGATCTCGGCTCACTGCAAGCTCCGCCTCCCGGGTTCACGCCATGGATGAATGGTTTTTAAAAGGGGGTATGAATACACAATGGAAAATTATTCAGCCATAAAAAGAATGAAATACTTTTTCATTTGTTCCAACATGGATGAAACTGGAGGTCATTATGTTATATGAAACAAATCAAGCACAGAAAGACAAATATTGCATGTTCTTACTCATATGTAAGACAAAAAAAAAAAAATGAACTCATGGAGATAGAGTGGAAACATGGTAACCAGAGGATGACAAATATTGCATGTTCTTACTCATATGTAAGACAAAAAAAAAAAAATGAACTCATGGAGATAGAGTGGAAACATGGTAACCAGAGGATGGGAAGGGTAGTGGATCAAGTGGACCTAACAGACATCTACAGAACTTTCCACCCCAAATCAACAGAATATACATTCTTCTCAGCACCACATAGCACTTATCTAAAATTGAATAAATAATTGGAAGTAAAACACTTCTCAGCAAATGCAAAGGAACAGAAACCATAACAAACAGTTGCCCAGACCACAGTGCAATCAAATTAGAACTCAGGATTAAGAAATTCACTCAAAACTACACAACTACATGGAAACTGAACAACCTGCTCCTGAATAACTACTGGGTAAATAACGAAACTAAGGCAGAAATAAATAAGTTCTGTGAAACCATGAGAACAAAGACAAAATGTACCAGAATCTCTGAAACACAGCTAAAGCAGTGTTAAGAGGGAAATTTACAAATCTAAATGTCAACAGGAGAAAGAGAGAAAGACATAAAATTGATACCCTAATATCACAATTAAAAGAACTAGAGAGGCAAAAGTAAGCAAATTCAAAGGTAACAGAAGACAAGAAATAACTAAGATCAGAGAAGAAATGAAGGAGATAGAGACACAAAAAACTCTTCAAAAAAAAAATCAATGAATTCAGGAACTGATTTTCTGAAAAGATTAACAAAATAGATAGACCTCTAGCCAGATGAATAAAGAAGAAAAGAGAGAAGAATCAAATAGATACAATAAAAAGTGATAAGACGGATATCACCACTGATCCCACAGAAATACAAACTACCATCAGAGAATACTATAAACACCTCTATTCAAATAAGCTAGAAATTCTAGAAGAAATGAATAAATTCCTGGACACATATACCCTCCCAACAGTAAACAAGAAAGAAGTCAAATCCCTGAATAGACCAATAACAAGTTCTGAAATTTGGGCAGTATTTGGTAGCCTACCAACCAAAAAAAAGCCCAGGACCAGATGGATTCACAGCTGAATTCTACCAGAGTTACAAAGAGGAGCTGGTACCATTCCTTGTGAAAATATTCCAAACAATAGCAAAAGAGGGAATCTTCCATAACTCATTTTATGAGGTCAGAGTCATACTGATACGAAAACCTGGCAGAGACACAACAACAAGAACAAAATATCAGGGCAATATCCCTAATGAACACTGATGTGAAAATCCTCAATAAAATACTGGGAAAACGATCCAGCAGCATATCAAAATCTTATCCACCATTATTAAGTCAGCTTCTTCCCTAGGATGCAAGGCTGGTTCAACATACACAAATCAATAAACGTAATCCATCACATAAACAAAACCAATGACAAAAACCACATGATTATCTCAATAGATGCAGAAAAAGCCTTTGATAAAATTTAACACCCCTTCATGCTAAAAACGCTCAGTAAACTAGGTATTGATGGAAAATATTTCAAAATAATAAGAGCTATTTACGACAAACCCACAGCCACTATCATACTGAATGGGCGAACGCTGGAAGCATTCCTTTTGAAAACTGGCACAAGACAAGGATGCCCTCTCTCACCACTCCTATGCAATATAGTATTGGAAGTTCTGGACAGGACAATCAGGCAAGAGAAAGAAATAAAGGGTATTCAAATAGGAAGAGCGGAAGTCAAATTGTCTCTGTTTGCAGATGACATGATTGTATATTTAGAAAACTCCATTGTGTCAGCCCAAAAACATCCTTAAGCTAATGAGCAACTTCAGCAAAGTCTCAGGATACACAACCAATGTACAAAAATCACAAGCATCGCTACACACCAGTAATGGAAAATCAAATCACGAATGAACACCCATTCACAATTGCTACAAAGAAAATAAAATGACTAAGAATAAAACTTACAAGCGATGTGAAGGACCTCTTCAAGGAGAACTACAAACCACTGCTCAAGGAAGTAAGAGAGGACACAAACAAATGGAAGAACATTCCATGCTCATGGATAGGAAGAATCAATATTGTAAAAAATGGCCATAGTACTCAAAGTTATTTATAGATTCAATGTTATCCCCATCAAGCTACCATTGACTTTCTCTACAGAAATAAAAACAAACAAACAAAAAAACAAAACAACAACAAAAAAACTACTTTAAATTTCATATGGAACCAAAAAAGAGCCCGTATACCCAAGATGATCCTAAACAAAAAGAACAAAGCTGGAGGCATCATGCTACCTGACTCCAAACAATACTACAAGGTTACAGTAGCCAAAACAGAATAGTACTGCTACCAAAACAGATACATAGACCAGTGGTACAGAACAGAGGCCTCAGAAATGACACCACACATCTACAACCATCTGATCTTTGACATACCAGACAAAAACAAGCAATGGGGAACGGATTCCCTATTTAATACATGCTCTTGGGAAAACTGGCTAGCCATATGCAGAAAACTGAAACTGGACCCCTTCCTTAAACCTTACACAAAAATTCACTCAAGATGTATGAAAGACTTAAACACAAGACTTAAAACGATATAAAACCTAGAGGAAAACTTAGGCAATACCATTCAGGACATAGACATGGGCAAAGACTTCATGACTAAAACACCAAAAGCACTGGCAACAAAAGCCAAAATTAACAAATGGGATCTAATTAAACTAAAGAACTTCTGCACAGCAAAATAAACTATCATCAGAGTAAACAGGCAACCTACAGAATAGGAAAAAAAATTTGTAGTCTATCCATCTGACAAAGGGCTGATATCCAGAATTTACAAGGATCTTGAACAAATTTACAAGAAAAAAAAAAAAAAAAACAAAAAAAAAACTCCATCAAAGTATATGAATAGACACTTCTCAAAAGACTACATTTATGTGGCCAAAAAACATATGAAATAAAAAGTTATTTATCACTGATCATTAGAGAAATGCAAATCGAAACCACAATGAAATACGATCTCACACCAGTTAGAATGGTCGTCATTAAAAAGTCAGGAAACAACAGATGCTGGAGAGGATACAACAGATGCTGGAGAAATAGGGACACTTTAACACTGCTAGTGGGAGTGTAAATTAGTTCAACCATTGTGGAAGACAGTGTGGTGATTCTTCAAGGATTTAAAACCAGAAATACTATTTGACCCATCTATCCCATTACTGGGTATATATCAAAGGATTATAGATCATTCTACTATAAGGACACATGCACATGTATGTTTATTGAAGCACTACTTACAATAGCAAGACTTGGAACCAACTCAAATGCCCATCAATGTTAGAGTGGGTTAAAAAAATGTGGCACATATAAACCATAGAATATTATGCAGCCATAAAAATGAATGAGCTCATGTTCTTTGTGGGACATGGATGAAGCTGGAAACCATCATTCTCAGCAAACTAACATAAGAACAGATAACCAAATACCACATGTTCTCACTCATAAGTGGGAGTTGAACAAGGAGAACACATGAACACAGGAAGGGGAACATCACACAGCAGGGTCTGTCAGGGGGTTGGGGGTAAAGGGAGAATGAGCATTAGGAGAAATACCTAATGCATGCGGGGCTTAAAACCTAGGTAATGGGTTGATGGGTGCAGCAAATTACCATGGCACATGTATACCTATGTAACAAACCTGCATGTTTTGCACATGTATCCCAGAATTTAAAGTATAATGAAAAATACATAAATAAAAATACAAGGTGGTATGAATACACAATGGAATATTATTCAGGCATAAAAAAGAATGAAATACTGTCATTTTCAGCAACTGGGATGGTACTGAAGGTCATTATGTTAAGTGAAATAAACCAAGCACCGAAAGACAGATATTGCATATTCTTACTCAAATGTAAGAAAAAAAAATGAAATCATGGAGATAGAGTGGAATGATGGTTATCAGAGGATGGGAAGGGTAGTGGGAATGGGGCGGGGTAAAGAAGGGATATTTAACGGGTAGAAAAATACAGTTAGATAGAAGGAATAAAACCTAGTGTTTGGTAGCACAATAGGGTAACTATAGTTAACAATAATTTATTGCATATTTCAAAATAAATAAAGAATAGAATTGAAATGTTTCTAACAAAAAGAAATAATATTTCAGGTGATAAATATCCTAATTACCCCAATTTGACAAGTGTACATTGTTCAGTTGTATTAAATATTACCTGTACTCTATAAATATGTTTAACTATTATGTATCCATGTAATAATTAGAAATAAAAATTCAAAAAATAAAAATAATTCTTCTAACTAAAAACACTTTTTGATAAATGTTCAAATACAAAATGGATACTATAGAATTTCTGTAAAGAAAAAAGAATGCAAATGCTACATAGCAGCTTCTATGACATACATTTAAAAAGTGACTTGGGGAAAGTATAGGTTTAAAGATAAACATAGCCAATAGGAGATATGCAAAAATACATATATCTATACCTCTATGTATGGAGAGCGAGAGTAAGAGATAGATTTAGGTTAAAGAATTGACTCACATGATTGTGAGCTTGATAAATCCAAAATCTGCAGTGTCAGGCAGATTGGAGAACCAAGAAATAGTTGATCTTGTAGTGTTAGTCTGAAGGCAGTCTGCTGGCAGAATTTCTCTTCATTAGGTGATGTCACTTTTTTTTTCTATTAAGGGTTCAAACTCTTTGGATGAGGCCCATGGACATTATACAAATCTAGAATAAACTTTGATCAAATAGTTGGATATCACTATAGATATCCATGTATAGACATGTTAACATAAAACTAACTGCCACAATTCATGTCAATAAAAAATATTTAATTTCTAACAGGACAAAGTGTAACCTACGAGAAATCTCAGGAAATTATAAAATACATTTTTAAGCAAGTTAACAAAATAATAAAATTACAGGTAATTATTTTGAAATTATATATAGAAACAACTTATAATAATGTGATCCATGTTATGCTTATAAATAAAATGTTTACACATTCAGAAGCTGAGCTTTCATTATCACTTTTTAAATGTGAAAATAATGTAATCCACAAATTATTTTATTTCACTAATGAAACATTTATTTTATATGATTGCTTGTAGAATTATCTGTTCTAAATTCAATTGGAAATCAGAATGTTTCATGTGTTGTTATAGTAATGAATATATTATGCCAGATTGAAGCTGTAACACTTATTTGATGTGAAGCAAAATTTTAAGTTCTGGAGTTTATGAAATGCCAAACAATAAAAAAACTGTAAAGATTTTTATGAAGAGTTTAAAATTATTCTTCCTAATTTAACTTTTTGTTGCACGCTAAAACTTTTAAAAAGTTATAAATGTGTAATGTCTGTGATATTTCCATATATAAAAGATAAGATTGAAGCTTTCACTAAACATGATCCTCTACCAAATTGGTGGACAAAGAGACGGTTAGATATGCTGAAAGTAAAGAGTAACAATGTCCATAAAAAGATCAAGTTCACAAAAATGAGCTCTAAAAAAGCTTCAGTGTTGGCTTTGTTTTATATGCCTGAAATTAAATCAACATGGTTGTCACAATTTATATTTTAAATATTGCATTATTGTCACCTACACACCATATGGTGTATCAAATGACAAGGTAAAAGAGTCCATCAGCATAAGAGTAAAAACTGCCACCATTAAATCAATCCCATTACAGAAGTGAGAAATAAAAATATGATTCAGTATAGCAAACCAGATGTTCTTTCATGAGTTCATGAAATAAAGAACTATATAAACCTGCAATATAATTAAATGTATCACCAGGCCTTACAGAATCTAAGATTAGATTTGATTTAAAGAAGGGTTCCAAAAACTTTGACTAAGGATATCTTTCTCTTCTTTATTCGAGAGATAAAGTTAGTTCTGATGATAGTTTATTAGTGAATCAGAGTAGAAATGTGGTTTACAAATAATCTAAATGAAAAACTATCCTCAGTCATATTGAAAGAAAAGTCTAAAACAGAATAATGCCATTGTTGTCTTCTAAGAAGCTGCAATTAGATATTTTTTTAAAAAACCTAGATTTATTGGCCGGGCGCGGTGGCTCAAGCCTGTAATCCCAGCACTTTGGGAGGCCGAGACGGGCGGATCACGAGGTCAGGAGATCGAGACCATCCTGGCTGACAGGGTGAAACCCCGTCTCTACTAAAAAATACAAAAACTTAGCCGGGCGAGGTGGCGGGCGCCTGTAGTCCCAGCTACTCGGGAGGCTGAGGCAGGAGAATGGCGTAAACCCGGGAGGCGGAGCTTGCAGTGAGCTGAGATCCGGCCACTGCACTCCAGCCTGGGCGACAGAGCCAGACTCCGTCTCCAAAAAAAAAAAAAAAAACCTAGATTTATTGTAAAATTGATGTAAACAAGTATAATTTGTGAAAAAGTTATTGTCAGGTGGCATTTAGTTGATATTAACATATGTAAATAATAATAATAAACTGAACTGTATAGAAGTTAATCTTAGCAGAAGCTTTATTATTAGCTTTATTTTCAGTAAGTTTTCTAATACTATTTATTTTCCATGACAAGGTATTGAAAAGTAACCAAAAATATAGAAAATTAAATCCTTTATTTGTCATATATAAGACCTCATCCTACCAAAAGATTAGATCTTTTATAAAATGAGTGAAAAAAATTATTTTTTAACACCACATCTAAGCACATATTTGGGTTTAAACAAGTTTTAGCCTTGTTCTTTGGGTTTATAAAAGTTGTTAATTTTAACACACCAAGATTTTATGGTGCATTCATTTGTCTGAATATGTGTATTTGTAAAGATGTAAAAATTGCATTCATAATAACGTTAGTTACAATATTTCTTTTAAATTTATAGGTAGATGGTATGGGTAATACAGACAAAGAAAATTATATTTAAGCTGATTCAGGAAATTTGAATTTTTATCGTATTAGGATCAATTTTCAAACAAAAATCTATGAAAGCTTTATTTATTTTATAATTTTTCATATAGTTCAATAGTAGAGATTAAATTCTTATAGCCAAAAGTTGAATACAATTATGTGTGTATGTAAAATAGCCTACTGCAATTTAACATATCATATTTTTATTAGGTGCAAGAGAGCATAAAATGAAATAATGGATACTTTAACATCACTTGCTGAGAGAGAGCCTATATAAGGAGATTTAACATTCCTACATGACTTTCAAAACATTTACTGAGAAGAATAAAAAAATGAATACCTTATTTCAGCAATTTCTGCAAGTTTTGAAAGTTGTAAGGGAGTTTGCTTTTTACTTTAGTGGACTCCACTTTAATCAACTAATAATTTGAAATGAATTAATGCATTTTTGAAAAAAACACAATTAAAGCATTAAATAATAGTATCTCTAAAAGACACAGCAATTTAAGTGTATTAACCCAAACAAATATTTATAGATGTATTTTTTAAGAAAGTATGAATACAATTTTTGGCTTATGTACCAGAAAAAAAAAAAAAAAATAGTGTGACCACTCTGTGTTAATCTCCATCTTCCACCTATCTCACTGCAGCCTCAGCAATGAGAAGTCAATCTGCAGTTTCAGAGGGCAAGCAGTTCCTGAGATAATCTTGATGAAGATAGGCAAGATATTTGCAGTCAAGCATCACCAGTTTTCCAGATTTATGATTTGTTTTTCTGCCTGAAGTGTATCTAGAGAGAGAAAGTTACAGACTGTTTTCTTTCAAATTTAATCTGCCAACCAATTCTGTGGACTCTAACTTCAAAATGTATTCAGAAATTTAACATTGTTATAACTTCCATCTTATCCAAGTAAACTTCAGCTCTTGCCTCTTAGCAGGTGTTTCTGTTTTTGCCTGTAGCAACACTAGAAACTTCTCTCCACAGAGTAGCCAAAGTCATCTTCACATGTATAACTCGTGATGTTGACCATATGATCCTGGAAAGAGTCATCTTCTGCCTTTGCGTTAGGAAAGAGTTTTGGAATAGATTAACAGGTTTCATAAAACCATATGTCATTTTCTTTTTAGATGTTTTATTAGGGATCTTGACTTTAGTTTCTCACTTAAATTATCAACACCTTTGAATTCTTTTGATTCTCCTGTTTTTGTATCTGATTTGATTTTTCCATGGGATTGCTTGCTTGTTTCAATCCTCTTACGTTCTGCTGAACTTTGATAGAGTTGGGGAGTGGCCCACATTCCTTGAAAAATCCTTATGGGTGAATGGATGACTCACCACTGCTTAGGACTGTCTGGAGAAGGATAAATAACTTATTTCTCAAAATAGAAGTAGAGTGGTTTTCCATATCACTCAGGAAAAAAAAAAAAAAAAAAAAAGGAGGTCCCATTAACAGTATAGGTTTTGGCCACTGCAGCTGAATAACCTCTTGCTTTCCCTGCTTTGTTTATTCCCTTCCAACACCTTGGCCTTCCTGGTATCTTTTAAACACTGCCACTGCATCAGGCCTTTTGTTCTTGCACCTTCCTTTGGCAGAAATGCTCTTCTCCAGATTTCCTCATAGTTTTCCATATAACATTCAGGCCATACTATAAAATCTGATTTTCTGTGAAGCCTTCTGAGAGATTCTATCTCACCAGTACCTCCTATCCCTCTCTTTTCTCTTGCAGTTTCGGTTTTCTTCTCAGCATCTATTAGCTGTATCTAAAAGATTATCTGCACATAATGAAGCATTGAACAATGTTTAGTAAATTAATGATTAAGATTTATAGATTTATATTATGTATAGGATAATATAGGATAATTCTTTTTTTTTTTTTTTTTTTTTTTTTTTGAGA
>NW_012101336.1:60232-73652 GCF_000951045.1 Mandrillus leucophaeus
ATCAGTGACAGACTGCAGACTGGATTAAGAAAATGTGGCACATATACACCATGGAATACTATGCAGCCATAAAAAAGAATGAGTTTGTGTCCTTTGTAGGGACATGGATGCAGCTGGAAACCATCATTCTCAGCAAACTATCGCAAGAACAGAAAACCAAATACCGCATGCTCTCAATCATAGGTGGGAATTGAACAATGAGATCACTTGGACATGGGAAGGGGAACATCACACACCGGGGCCTATTTTGGGGAGGGGGAAGGGGGGAGGGATGGCATTGGGAGTTATACCTGATGTAAATGATGAGTTTATGGGTACTGACGAGTTGATGGGTGCAGCACACCAACATGGTACATGTATACATATGTAACAAACCTGCACGTTGTGCACATGTACCCTAGAGCTTAAAGTATAATAAAAAAAAATTCAAACATAGTTTTTAATATACATGTAATAAGATTTTGTGCATGACCCTGCATAATATATGTACATATTTACAGATAGCAAAAATATATGCATGTAAATATAAAAATACACAAAAATTTAAGCATACATATAAATATGTATAGGTGTGTGTGTGTGTGTTACTTTTCAATATACAAACAGAATGTTCTAGTTCTTTATGAAGGGTCAGACAAAAAATAAGGGAATGAGGGAATGGGTATATATACAAAGAAACACACCTAATGTTCTCATACATATTTCTGAATACTTCTTTCATTTATTTTTAAGACTCATTTTAATGGACCTTACAATGGAAAAAATCAGTATAATAATACTCTAGATATAAAACATGAAATTAGAGGACAATCAAAATATATTTAATACATGTTCTTATAACACAAATCCAGAGCAGCCTACTTAGCCATATGGTAAGCAATAATATAACACCTTAATAATAAAGAATGAGTGTGAAATATTAGGTAGCTCCTCTACAAATTTTCATGACTCTCAGTCTTCAATATTATGATTGCTAAACTTCTGCTTCATTAGACCTATATGAACTGTGTGCAATAAATAAAAATGATTATTTTATTTTCTCATTGGACCTGTATAAATAGTCTGCAATAAATTTAAATGATTATTTTATCTTCTATTGACATGTAAACTGAAACATTGTCATATTCTACTTAACAGCAAGACCCTGTCCCAGAAAAAAAAATACATACATATATATATACACATATATATACACACACACCATTATTAAACTTAAAATTTGGATGTGAAAAAGTTCAAAATAAAATAACTATTTCATGAAAAGTGTTTTTTTTGAAAAATAATTGTGATATGAATTCCAGATCACATATTATCCCAAATAGTATATACCCAATGAAACAAACTTTTTAACTTTTATTTGAATGTTGACAAATGATTTAAGAACACTGGTATAAGATGACCTGAGTTAGCCCTGGCTTTGAAGCTAAATAGCCAGTATCTTAAACCATCTGTTCTTCCTTTTGTATCCATAAAATTAGAGCCTGGATACAATGTTGCTTAAGATCTCGTCTTAACTCCTAAGAGTCTATGCCCTTAAAGCTTCCTAAAGAGACTCTAATGCAATAGACTGCTTCTTCTTTTAGCTCTCAAATATTGCCATGCTGAGTATTACTTAGGATAAAAAAGCCATCAGCTATGTATTAAATTATTCCATTATATATAATGCCTTTTAAGCTTGGTATTAATAGTGTATGACTGCTTTATCTTTTTAGTTTTAATCATCATTCAGATCACCTTAGGAAACAATAATGGCAGTTAAAATGGCATTGTCCACTATTGAGACTCTAACAGTAACATTAGTTTTCAATCTTTGAATAGTTAAATGGAAGACACACATAAATGATTTGAAGTTGTTTTAAAAACACACACTGTGAAAATATACTTCCCAGATAAGGAGAGGGATGTTACCCTGAAAACAGTAAGACCACAGAAATATTTGTTCTTATGTTGACATAATTCAAAAATATTTCTAGTAGTGGTAGAAATGACCAGTATTCCAGATATGAAGATTTGTGGTATTTTATTTTTTGTGTGTGAAGTTTCTAAAGTTGTTTAGGATTCAAACTTTTTAAGTAATACTATTAACAGACTTAATAATTGGCAAATATAATAAGAAAAATAATATATTAAAATACTCTTTCTAGATTACAAAATGCATATTTACTTTAAAGAGAGAAAACACCCTGAAATTAATATCTGTGCTAAATAGGTTTTATTTATTTATTTACTTACTTGTTTATTTGAGATAGGGTCTTGCTCTGTGGCCCAGGCTAGTGTGATCACAGCTCACTACAGCCTCCACCTCCTGGGCTCAAGCAGGTTGCCTCCCTTAATCTCCCACATAGCTGGTACTACAAGCATGCACTGCCATAGCTTGCTAATTTTTAAATATCTTGTACAGATGGGGTCTCTTGTTCAGACTGGTTTCAAACTCATGGACTCAAGCAGTCCTCCTGTCTCAGCCTCCCAAAGTGCTGAGATTACAGATGTGAGCCACTGCAGCCAGAGGTCTGCTAACAAAGTTTTTAAGTTCTCCAGTGAATTTTTTAATAAACATCTATGGCCAGCTGTGATATCACTAACACTATGGGAATCAAAGATCCTGTTCACTAGCAGCTCTCTGTCACTGCTGGCCCAACACCTATGCTTTAAATAAACATAAGATTTAGATATAGGAATCCGTCAAATCTCATTTATAAATTTTCTGTTTAGAGTTTAATGGCTATTCCTCTTTTATACACCTGTATATAATCGAAATGTTTCAATGGAATTCATATATTTGTATTATTTTAGTTAAAAAAAAAAACTACCTAGTTTTAAAATAAGTTAACTGGATGCCTTTATGTCAGTAGTTTTAGTCACAAATAGGCTAGATTTTAAAATTTATAGAAATATGATACACAAACATCAGAAACGTGTTGTTTCTCTACCCCCTTTCTTTTACAATGAGAATATAAAGGCACAAACAGATACGATTTCCCTGTTACTAATGCTTAAGCTAGTGCCCATAGTTGCAGAAGTATGCCAGAACCTATGTGTGATATCATTTTGATGTAATAGTTTTCTGGTGACCTATATTCTTTAAATGTTTTTTTTCTTCTTCTTCTTTCTTTTTTTTACCCCTGACATCAAAAGCTTATATGCTCCTTAAGGACTACAAAATTACAAACTTTATTTCTCCGTGGTTTTAGTAGTTGGCAGTTGGGATGGTTAATATTATGTTTCAAGCTGATTGAGTCTTTAGATTCCCAGATATTTGGTTAAAGATTAGTTTTAGATGTGTCTGTGAGGTTTTTTTCAGAAGAAAGTAGCACTTGAATCGGTTAATTGTACAAAGCAAATGTTGCTTCCCAATGTGAAAGGACATCATCAAATTTCTTGAGGGACTCAATTGAACAAAAAAGTGAAGAAAGGGAGAATTTACTCTCTCTGCCCGACTATGTGAGCTGGGACATCAGTCCTTTCTGCCTCCCTGACTAAAAATTAAATCATTAGCTCTTCTGGTTCTCAGGCCTTAGGAATAGGCCCAACTTTGCAAAAGCTATATAAAAAAAGGCCCTTGCAAAGAGATGCCAAAGCAGCAGGGCCACCCAGTTGAGCTATGAGGATGATATTGCCACCCCAATGGGCCTGAAAGGTGGGGGTCATTGAGCCAAATAGGGTTACTCTCAAACCTTAAGATCCAGTGTAATTTGTCTTGCTAGGTTTAGGAATTGTTCAGGGACCTTTCTTCTTTTCTATTTTTCACTTTTGGAATGGAAATATATACCTTATGCCTATCCCATTACTGAATTTTGAAAGTACACACTTGTCTGGTTTCAGAGGTTCACAACTGTAGAGGAATTCCGCCTTAGAAAGAATAGTACTGCCAGTCTGTACCCATGATCTGATACAGGTGAAAGTTCTATGAGACTTTGGACTTTAGACTTTAGAATAGAGAGCTGGTACATGTTAAGACTTCTGGAGTTGTTGGAATGAAAAGATGTCTTCGGCATGGGATAAGAACATGAATTTGGTGGGTAAAGGGAATAATCTGATGGACTTAATTATGTCCTCCTAAAATTCTTATGTGAAAGCTCTAAGCCCTAATGTGAAGATATTCGAAGATGGAGGCATTAGGAGGTAATTTGGTTTAAGAGTTGATGAGGATGGGACACTTATTGTGGGATTAGTGCCCTTATAAGAAGAGACATCAGAGAGTTTGCTTCCTCTCTGATTCTCTTTCCATAGCATGCACTGAGGAAAGGTCATCTAAGAACACAGCAAGAGGAGGTCCTCACCATGATCTAAATTTGCTGGCACCTTGTTCTTGAACATCCCAGTCTCCAGAACTATGGAAAATAAATGGCTATTGTTTAGGCCTCACAGTTTGTGGTATCTTGTTATAGCAACCTGAACAGATGAATACAGACTTTAGTACTGGCCATGGAGCATGTTAAGTTATCTATTCTAAAGTAAAAAATAAGTTCTTGCATCTGGCCCCTCCTATAAATAAAAAGAAGTCACAACACTTAGTGGGTCACTATGGATTTTGGATGCAACATATATCTCATTTGGGGGTGTTACACCGTCCCATTTATTAAATGACCCTTGAAAACCCTGTGGTAGGTCCAGGAAGGTTTGCAAGCTGCTTTGTCACTTTTACATTATGATCTAGAAGATTTAAGGTACTTGAAGTAGCTACGGCAAGTAAGGATGCTATTGATGCCTTTGACCTGCCCCTGTAAATGAATTGTATAGCACATCCTTAGGATTTTTTTTACCAATCTCTGCCATCCTCCCCAGAAAGAGTAGATAACTACTCTCCACTTCTTGGCTTTCCCCTAAGCCTAAGTAGAGACTGAATGCTTAAACATGGGCCACCAAATTAGTATGCAAATTAGTATGCCAATCATGAACTGGATGTTATCTGAGCCACTAAGTCATAAGGTTGGGTGTGCACAGCATTACCAAATCATCAAATGGAAGTTGTATGTACGTAATTGGCCTCAGAAGGTTACCAGAGCTGGGAAGGGTAGTGAGAGGGTAGGAGAAAGTGATAATGGTTAATGGACACAAACAGTGGAAAGAAAAAAATGATATCTAGTATTTGATAATACAACAAGGTGACTATAATGAATAATCATTTAATTGTGTTTTTTAAAATAACCAAGAGTATAATGGGATAGTTTGTAACACAAAGGATAAATGCTGGAGGTCATGAATACTCCATTTACTCTCATGTGATTATTATGCATTTCACAGTTGCATCAAAATCTCTCGTATACCTCAAATATATATATGCACATTATGTATCCACAAAAATTAAAAATATATATTTTTCAAAGTTCTGAAGGAACAAATGAGTCATATGAAAAAGTGGCTAAATGTTCGTAGTCTCCACTCCTCCTACATTGCCTTTTCTGTCTCATCCTGCACTATGGAAACAAGAGGACATCTCAGGCCAGGAATTAAGCCTAGTTTACAGACGGTTGTAAGTTATATGTTGGCACCACCCAGAAGTGGACAGCTGAGGCAATACAGGGTCTTTCTGGGACATTCCCAAAAGAACAATGTTGCAGGAAAATCTGCCCAGCTGGTAGAGACTTGAGAAGTTCACTTGGTTGTTCACCTTGTTGGGAAAGAGAAAGGGCCATATGTGGAATATGTGGATTGTGACCAAAAGTTTGGCTGGATGGTCAAGGACTTGGAAATAATGCAGTTCAATAAAGTGGCAAGGCCATTTAGGGATGAGATATGTAGACACATCTCTTTGAAAAGGCAAAAAATGAAAATAATTTTGTCCTATATAAATGCACAACAAAGAAGGAACTCAGCAGAGGAGAATTTTGTAATTAAGTAGAACGAATGACCTGTTAGGCATTGGTTCAGCAACATGTATTTCTATCCACAAAGACTGAGTTAGCTCGAACCACTGCTGTGTGCTCCATCTCAGTAAAGACCAGTCACCAGTAAAGGCCAACACTGAGTCCCTAGTATGGTACCATTTCCCAGGGTGATCAGCCAACTAACTGGTGGAAGGTTGATTACACTGGACCTCTTTCATCATGGAAGGCACAGTGTTTTGTTCTTAATGAAATAGACACTTACTCTGGATATAAATTTAGCTTTCCTGCACACAACACTTCTGCCAAAACTGCCATCAATGAGGTTATAGAATTCCTTCTCCATCAACATGGTATTCAACAAAGCATTGCATCTTATCAAGGAATGATTTCAATTTTATAAACGTCTTAAGCTTATGCTCCTAGTATTTATTGGTCTTATATTCCTAACCATTCTGAAGTAGCTGGCTTGAAGATATGACAGAATGCTCTTTGAAGACTCAGTTACATTACTAACTTGATGATGATGCTTCGTGGGGCTGATACAAAGTTCTCCATAAAACTACATATGTTCTCAGTTAGTGTACAATACATGATGTTGATTCTCTCATAGCCATCATTCATAATCAAGATGCTGGACTGTTTCCCACTGATGTAATCTCCAAGTTTACCTCTGAGCACTAAGACTCCAAGCCTGCCCAGCACTAGACTGGACCCAAGATCCCAGACTCCAGGCTAGCACCCATGTGTATAACCAGCACTCACAGACAGACTTAGCCTCCACATTTGCTCCCTCAGACTCAGGCATCAGGCCAGCACCCAAGGATTCAGGCTCCTGGCTTGCCCCAGTGCCAGGCTAGCCTTAGATCCTAGGCTGGTCCCCACTGACCCAGCTTCAGGTGAACTCATGGTCTAGGCCTACTCTAACAGACCCAAGTTCCAAGCTTGTTCTAGTACATGCCAGTGCTAGGTTGACCCCTGTGGACACAGGGTCTAAAACCACTCTTACGAATCCAGGATCCAAGTCAGTCTATGTGGACACAGCACCCATGCTTGGTTCCCAGAGATCAACACTTCTGGTCTACCCCAGTGCCAAGCTAGCCCCCATAAAATTAGGCTCAAGGCCCACTCAGCTCCAGGAGAGCTACCATAGACTCGAGTTTTAAGCTAGGCTCCATGGACACAGGCCACAGCATGCTCTCATGAACTCAGTAGACAGTCTACCCCAGTTAATTCCATTATCAGGCCTGCCCCTACAAACCCAGGATACAGGTTCTCTTTCCAGCGTATCCAACTTCTAGGTCTGCCCTAGAGAATCTAAGTTCCAGGCATTCCCCTAAAAAAACAGGTACCTGTCAGGCCCCTGTAAATCCACATGTCAGACAGCAGGCCAGAGTTTCCAAGGGCAGCAACAGCAAGCCCAACTCCAGACTTTCCTGATAGCATATTCTAAAGCTGTGGACAGGCTAACTAGTGAAGAGCTTTTACACCTGAAACAAATATATAAAGACTCTAATAATCATCTACTTTTTCCAATGCACAAGTATCAATGCATGGCCACAAGAATCATAAATAATTATAAAAAACATAATACCACTCAAGGAATAAAATAAAGCTCCAGTAACAGGCCTTAAAATGGAGATCTGTGAACTTCCTGATCAATAATTCAATATGAATATCTTAAAGAAGCTCACTGAGCTACAAGACCACAGATAGACAAATGAACAATATTATGAGAACAAAACACAAGCACAACTGAGAGTCCAAAAAAGGGAGAAACCGTGAAAAAGAACCAGACAAAACATCTGGACATAAAAAACACAATGACAGAAATAAAATGCTCAATAGAGAGCTTCAGTACCAGACTTGATGAAGCAGAAGAAAATATCAATAAGCTCAGAATCAGGCATTTAAAATGTTCTAGTCAGAGGAACAATAACAACAATAAGAATGAATAAAAGTGAATAAAATAAATGGGAGTTATGAGACATTGTCAATAGAACAAAAATAAGCACAATAAGACTACTAGAATATATCAAATAAAGAAATGGGGCAGAAAGCCTATTTTAAGAAAATGATGACAGAAAATACCCCAGACGTGGAGAGAAAATTGAACATCTAGATCTCTAACTCAAAAATCTCCATATAGATTAAATACAAGGAGATTTTTACTGAAATACTTTAGAATCAAATTTTCAAAACTCAAAGACAAGGACAGAAATTTGAAAGAAGCAAGGAAAAAACAATTCACCATATACAAGTCTGCTATAAAGCTAAATAATTTCCCAGCAGAAATACTGCAGGCCAAGAAAAGTGTGATGATATATTCAAAGAGCTGATAAATAAATAAATAAATAAATAAATGAATAAATAAATACTTGTCAACTAAGATTTCTATACCTGGCAAGGGTATTCCTCAAAAATGAAGGATATATAAAGATTTTCACAGAGTAAACAAAAGCAATGGCTGTTCATCTCCACTAGATTTGGCTTATATTAAATGATAGAGTTCTTTGAGTTAAAATAAAAGGATGCTAACTAACAACATGAAAACACACAAATATATACGAGTGACTGTAAAGGAAAAATTATCATTAGATTCAGGATATTCTAATGATGGTGCACAAATCATGCTTAACTATATTATAAGACTTAAAATACAAATATGTTAAAACTAACTAGAGCTTGATATTATCACTTGTTAGTGGGTTCACAATATATAAAAGTGGTAAATTGTCAAATAACATAAAATGTGGAGCAAAATAAGTTAAAATTTGTAGGTTTGTATGCAATTGAAGTTTAGTTATCAGGTTAAAATAGAATGTTATAATCATGGATGTTTTATGTAAGCTTCATGAAAATCACCAAAAGCAAATACAATACATACACAAAAACTAAAAAGAAATTAAGAAAGTATATCACCACAAAATAATGAAAAAGCAAAGAAAAAAAGAAGAGGACAGAAAATTAACAAAAGAGGAGTATTAGTAAGTCCTTACTTATCAGTAACTTCTTTAAATATAAATAGATTAAATTATTCCATCAAAAAGCACAGAGTGGGTAAATTGATCTTTTTCTTTTAATCTGAACATATATTGCCCACAAGAGACTCACTTTAGCTTTAAGTACATACAGAGGCTGAAAGTGGATAGCAGCAAATCTTCCCAAACTCTTCAAAAATCGAAGAGGAGAGGATACATCCAAGCTTATTTTACTGGGCAAACATTACACTTATACCAAAGTAAGACAAGGACACTACAAGTAAAGAAAATGACAGACCAATTTCCTTGATGAACATAGATGCAAAATACTCAACAAAATACTAGCAGACAAAATTCAGTATCACATAAAAAGGGTCATTTATCATAATCAAAAATGGTTTATCCCTATAGGCAACAATGTTCAACATTCACTAATCAATAAGTATGACACACCACATTAACAGAGTAAAGAATAAAACCATATGATCAAAAACAGGCAGAGCATAATGGCTAAACAGAAACCTCCAGCAGTCTTCACCCCTGGAGGAACACAAAACTGAACAACTCTCCACACAAAAGAGCACCTTCATAAGAATGAAAAATTAGGTGAGCTATCACAGTACCTGGTTTCAACATCTTAAGAAAAAGGACTCTAAAAATAAAAGACAAGACAATCTTAAATCACCTACACCACCTCTCCCCAACCCACAGGCAGTGGCCACATGGCACATATAGAGAATCTTGCAACTGGGGGAGACAGAGTGCATCAGAACTCAATGTTGCCCTGTCATAGCAGAAAGCAACATGGGGCAGAACTTAGCCAGCACACATGGAGAAAGTATTTAGACCAGCCCTAGACAGAGATAAATTGTCTATCCCAGCAGTCAGAACTGGAGTTCCAGCAAGACCCACCTCCACAGGCTAAAATGCTCTGGGGTCCTAAATAAACATGAAAGGCAGTGGTATTCGCCCATTCTTGCATTGCTATAAAAAATACCTGAGAATGGGTAATTTACAAGACAAGAGATTTAACTGCCTTATGATTCAGCAGAGAGCAGAGGAAATACAGTGTCAGCATCTGCTTCTCGGGAGTTCTCACAAAGTTCACAATCACGACAGAAGGCAAAAAGGGAGCAAAAATCTCACATGGTGGGAGCAGGAGTAAAGGCAGGAGAGGTGCCAACACATTTGAACAAGATCTTGAAAGAACTCACTTACTATCATGAGGATAGTGATATGGCTCCAATGAGTGGAGAACATGAGGGATTTTGGTCCTCATGCCGGTTTAGATAAAACAACATGGACACATGTGGACTGGTTTTAACGAGCAGAGAGTTTAATAGGCAAGAAAGAAATCAGAAAGCAGAAGGAAGAGGCTGCCCCATACAAAGACAGAAGGAGGGGTGCTCCAAAGCAGAAAGAGGAGGTCCCCAAGTATGGTGCACACCAGCCAGGTATATATGCAGAGCCTGGAGGAGGCAGCATCTGATTTACACAGGGCTTAGAGATGGTTACACCAGGCATGTCATTCACTTAGCCCACGAAAAAGTTGGCTCTTTCACCCCAACCTTTTAATATGCAAATGCAGGGTGCCATGATGTTCTACACATGTAGGGATATGTGGGGGTGGCCATGTTGCCAGGAACATGTGGGGAAAGGGCAAGAAGGCCATAGGAATCACCATGTTTGGGTGGATTCAGTTGCTAATGGCCTGTATTTGCCTATCAAAGGTTGCCTGTGGGCTCTAAGAGCTGGGAATTTACAAGAAACTTTTATGAAGATTCTTTAAAAAATGAAAACTTCCCAAGGACCCCTTTTCCTCTCTTATCTGCCTAAAATAATTCCTTAATAACTCCTACAACATTAGTAAAAACCCAGAAGGGATTCACTTCTGTGATCCAATCGTCTCCCACAAGGACACACCTCCAACATTGGGGATAACATTTCAACATAAGATTTAGAGGGGACACATATTCAAACTATATCAGCAATCTAGGCCACAGGACTGCAATTCCTGGGCAAATCCTGGTTCTGTGCTTGCTTAGAGCCAGTTGATTTAAGGAGCAGGTGAGCTATTGAGATAGTAACCGGGGAGGCCAAGGGAGTGCTCTCATCAGTGTTTCCCAAACGCCAGGCAGCACAGCTCACAGCTCCAGGAAAGACACCTTTGTTATGATTGAGGAGAATAGACAGGAGAATAAATAGAACTTTGCCTTGCAACTTGTTACCAACTCATCCACAGTAGACTAGGGCACCAGGCAGAGTCCAAAGCACCCCATTCCAGATCCTAGGTCTTGGATGACATTTCTAGATACATTCCGTGCCAGAAGGGAACCTAATTCCATGAAGGGAAAGACTCAGTCCTGACAGGATACATCACTGCTAAATAAAGAACCTTTTAGCCCTGAATAATCAGTAGTGGTAGTTAGACAATACTTGCTGCAAGTCTAAGGTGAGATTCAGAGCCATGCTAGCTTTAAGTGTGACCAGCACATTCCCAGCTGTGGTGGTTGTGGGGAGAAACTCCTTCTGCTTGAGGAAAGAAGAGGGATGAGAAAAGGGGACTTTGTCTTATGACTTGGGTACTAGCTGGGCCACAGTGAGGTAGACTACCAAGCTGGCTACTGGGATCCCCAGTTCCAGGATCTGGGTATGGGGCAGAACATATGGACCAGCCCTGGGCAGGACAGGACCCCATTGCCCTGAAGGGAGAGACACAGCCCTGGCAGCACTCACCACAAGCTGACTAAAGAACCCTTGGGGCCTTGAGTGAAGATTAATGGTAGCCAGTCAGTACTTCCTGGGGACCTGGGGCAGTAGTGACCAAAGGGAAAGACTCTTCTGCTTGAGGAAAAGAGAAGGAAGAGTAGGAAGGTCTTTGTCTCACAGCTAGGTGCCAGCTCAGCCACACTTAAATAGGGCACCACAGTTAAATAGGTAGATTCCTAAGGCTCTTGACTTCAGGCCCTGGCTGAAGTCAGTGTCTGGGCATTAAAGTGTTAGGCATTTTTTTGTAGTCTTAAAAATCTGGGCTTCTTTGTACCCTTCCTTCTTGGGAAGGCCTTCAAGTATTCAAAGGGACTTGGGTGCAGTGATTTAAGTCTTTGGTTACTGCAGCTGTATCTGCATTAAGGAACATTCCAAGACTAATAATGCTGGATGGCATACCTGGACCCACTCAGGACCGGGGGAACTTGCCATCCTAAAGGAAAGGAACTGAACATGGATGGATTCACCAGCAGTTGATGGTACATCCCCTGGGAAATAAGTGAACATATGTAGTAGTCAGGCAGTGGTCACCCTGGGTCCTGGGCAAAACCCAGTGCTGTGATGGCTTCAGGTCTCATCCAGTGCAGTTTTAGTGGTGGTAGCCAGAGGAGTGCTTGTTTCACAGCTCCTCCAGCTCCAGAAAGCTCAGCACAGAGAGAGACTCAATCTGATTGGGGGAATGTCTGGAAAAAGAATAAAAGTATCTGCCTAGTAATCTAGGGAATGCTCCCAGGCCTCACCCAAGACCACCAAGGTGGTACCTCTATGAGTCTGCAAGAGTCACAGCATTATTAGTCTTGGAATGTTCCTTAATGCAGATACAGCTGCAGTAACCAAAGACTTAAATCACTGCACCCAAGTCCCTTTGAATACTTGAAGGCCTTCCCAAGAAGGAAGGATACAAAGAAGCCCAGATTTTTAAGACTACAAAAAAATACCTAACTCTTTAATGCCCAGACACTGAAGAACATCTACAAGCATCAACACAATAAAAAAGTACCTTCACCAAACAAAGTAAGTAAGGCACAAGTAATCAATATCAGAAAAACAGAGGTATGAGACCTTTCAGAAAGAGGATTTATAATAGTTATCTTGAAAAAACTCAAAGAAATTCAAGATAACATGTAGATGGAAATCAAAATTTTTTTCAGATAAATTTAACACGTTATTGAAATAATTGAGAACAATCAAGCAGAAATTCTGGAGCTGAAAATTCAATTGACATACTGAAGAACACATCAGAGTCTCTTAACAGCAGAATTGATTAAGCAGAAGAAAGAATTAGTGAGGTTGAAAATAGGCTATTTGAAAATGCATTGTCAGAGAAGACAAGAGAAAAAGGAATAGCAAAGAATAAAACATGCCTACAAGATCCATAAAACAGCCTCAGAAGGGTAAATCTAGAGTTATTGGTCTAAAATAGGTCGGAGGGGGGAGAGAGAGAGAGAGAGAGAGAGAAGGAAACTAGGTTAGACAGTTTATTCAAGGGGAAAATAGAGAATTTCCAAAACCTAGAGGAAAAAAAATAAATATTCAAGTACAAGAAAGTTACAGAATATCAAGCAGATTTAACCCATATTAGATTGCCTCAAGATATTTAATAATCAAACTCCCAAAGATCAAGGATAAAGAATAGATCCTGGAGCAGTAGGGCAAAAGAAACAACATACAAAGGAGCTCCAATACAGCTGGCAGCAGACTTCTCAGTGGCAACCTTACAGGTTAAGAGATGATAACATGAAATATTTAAAGTATTGAAGAAAAAAAAGGTCTTTATCCTAGAATAGTATATCCAGCAAGCATATCCTTCAAACATAAAGGGAAATAAGGACTTTCCCAGACAAA
>NW_012101336.1:75292-76637 GCF_000951045.1 Mandrillus leucophaeus
AATAACCTAATCACAAAGCTTAAAAACTAAAAAAAGAGCAAACAAAACTCAACAGTAGAAGAGGAAAAAACAAAAAAATAAACAACAGAGTATAAATAAATAGATGATGAAAAACACAATACAAAATATCTATGAAATAAAATGTTGGTTTTTGGAAGAGATAAACAAACAAAATGAACAAACCTGTAGCCAGACTAAATAAGAAAATAAAGAGAAAAGATCCAAATAAATAAAATCAGAGATGAAAAGGAGACATTACAACTAATACCAACAGAAGGTTAAAGGATCATTAGAGGCTGCCAAGAGCAGTGATATACCAATAAATTGGAAAACCTCAAAGAAATGCATAAATTTCTAGACATATAAAACCTACCAAAATTTAACCATGAAGACATCCAAAATTTTAATAGTCCAATAACAATGAGATTAAAGCTATAATAAATAGTATCTCAGCAAAGAAAAACCCAGGACACGATGGCTTCACTGATGAATTATACATAACATTTAAAGAACTAACATCAATTCCACTCAAGCTATTCCAAAAACCAAAGCAGGAAGGAATACTTCAAACTCATCCTAAGAGGCCAGTTTTACCCTCATAACCAAAACAAGACAAAGATATGTCAAAAAAGAAAAAAAAAAAAAAAAGAAAAGAAAAGAAAAAGAAAGAAAAGAAAACTACAGGTCAATATCTCTGATGAACATTGATGCAAACAATGCTCAAAAAAATGCTGGAAAATCAAATTTAACATATACGTAAACTCAGTTGGTCAAGCAGTGACAGGGTTTGAGAGATCTGAATTCAATTTTGAAAGAAGTTGTATGTATGTAAAATGCTAGCAAACATCCTCTCATGATACAGAGAAATGTTTTATGAAAAGAAGAGTCATTCAATATTTAAAATTTCATTGTTGTCTTATTTTAATAAGTTACCGCAGCCACCCCAACCTTCAGAAACCACCACATTGATCAATGAGCTGCCATCAACATCAAGGCCAGACCCTCCACCAGTTAAAACATTCCAACTCACTGAAGGCATAGATGATCCTTAGCATTTTTTTAGCAATAAGTGTTTTCAAATTAAGTAATATAAACAAAGTGAAAAATATATAATGCTACTGAGCACTTCATGGACCATAGTATTGTCTGAATGTAACTTTTATATGCACTGGAAAAGGCAATGTTCACATTGTTTTGTGGTCTGGAACCAGATCTGTAATATCGCTGAGATTTGCCCTGTATATACCCAAAGAAAATAACATCGGTATGTGGAAAGAGATGCCACTACTCCCATATTCATTGCAGCATTATTTACAATTGCTAAAATATGAAATAAAGTTGTGTC
>NW_012101336.1:81614-83314 GCF_000951045.1 Mandrillus leucophaeus
AAAAAAAAAAAAAAAAAAAACCCTAAAAACTCACTGATAACATCGAGTACACAGAAAAACAGAATAATGTAATAATGTAATTGTAGTGTGTAAACTACTCCTATCATAAGTAAAAATAAAAGATGATCTGATAAAAAATAATAACTTTTGAAGACATAGACAGTACAATAAGACATAAATGAAAACAACAAAAAGGTAAAAAGCATGAAAGCATGAGGATGAAGTTAATGTGGAATTTTTATCAGTTTTCTCCTTGCTTATTTATTTGCTTGTTTATACAGTTTGTATTGTGTTCACCTGTTTAAAAAATGATTAATAAGTTATTATTTGTAAGCCTTATGGTAACCTCAAATCTGAAAACATACAACAGATACACAAAAAGTAAAAAGCTAGTTGTTAAAACATACCACATAAGAGAAAACCACCTTCACTAACAGGAAGATAGGAAGAAAAGAAAGAAGACGTAAAAACGAGAAAACAAATAACAAAATGGCAAGAGTCAGTTCTTACTTATCAATAATAACATTGTATGTAAACATACTAAACTCTTCAATCAAAAGATATAGAGTAGTGAATGGATAACAAAAATGACCCAGTGATCTTTTGCCTACAAGAAAAAACACTTTTGTTATAAGGACACACATAGACTGAAAATAAAGGGCCAGAAAAAGATATTCTGCACCAATGGAAAACAAAAAAGAATATTAGTGGCTCTACTTATATCACACAAAATAAATTTCAAGAGAAGAACCAGAAAAGCATTATATAATGATGAAGGTATTGATTCAGCAAGAGGATATAACAATTCTAAATATATATTCACTCAGCTACTGGAGCACTTGGATATATAAAGCAAATATTATTAGAGTTAAAGAGAGAGATAAACCTCAATACAATACCTGGAAACTTCAACATACCATTTTCAACATGGGACACATTATTCACACAGAAAACCAACAAAGAAACATTGAGTGCTGTAGGCCAAATGGATCTAATAGATATTTCAGATCATCCCATCCAGTTGCTACAGATTACACATTCTTCTCCTCTGCACATGGATCATTCTCAAGAATAGACTGTGTGTTAGGCAGGAAAAAAAAAAAAAAACTTAAACATTAAACATTTTTAAATAACTGAAATTACATGAAGTATTTTCTCTGAGCACAATAGAAAAAAACTAGAAATCAACAAGGGGAATTTTGGAAACCATAAACACATGGAAATTAAATAATATTCTCCTGAATGACCAGTAGGTCAATGAAGAAATTTAGAAAAAAATTTAAAAAATTATTCAAACAAATGAAACAAAACACAGCATACCAAAACATATAGGATACAGTGAAAGCAGTACAAACAAGGAAATTTATAGCTGTAAGTGCCTACATAAAAAAAGAACTTCAAATAAATAACCTAATCACAAAGCTTAAAAACTAAAAAAAGAGCAAACAAAACTCAACAGTAGAAGAGGAAAAAACAAAAAAATAAACAACAGAGTATAAATAAATAGATGATGAAAAACACAATACAAAATATCTATGAAATAAAATGTTGGTTTTTGGAAGAGATAAACAAACAAAATGAACAAACCTGTAGCCAGACTAAATAAGAAAATAAAGAGAAAAGATCCAAATAAATAAAATCAGAGATGAAAAGGAGACATTACAACTAATACCAACAGAAGGTTAAAGGATCATTAGAGG
>NW_012101336.1:84314-86411 GCF_000951045.1 Mandrillus leucophaeus
GACATACATATATTTTATATATACTATATATATATAAAATGGAATATCATTTAGCCTTAAAAAAATAGAAAATAATCCTGTCATTTGAAACAACCTATATGAATCTCAAGGACGTGTTAAGCAATTTAAGCTAGGCACAGGAAAGCAAATACCACAAGTCTCATTACATGTCAAATCTAAAAGGCAAACTCATAGAAGTAGACAATAGAAGGATGTTTGCCAGGGGCTAAAAGTCAGGGAGCAGTATTTGTCAAAGGATGCAAACTTTCAGTTAGGAGAAATAAGTTATGGAGACCTATTATACTGTATGATGACTTTAATATTAACATTAATGCATATTTTAAAATGTATAATTTATACTTGAAAATTTTAGATGTTCTCACTACAAAAAAGTATGTGAGGTGATGGATATGTTAGTTAGCTTGTTTTAATCAATTTACAATGTACATACACATCAATCAATAAATCATATCGCATACAATTAATATGTACAGGATTTATTTTTCAATTATACCTTGATAAAGCCAGAGGAAAATGAAAACAACAACAAAATAATAACAGGAAATGAGAAGAAATTTTGTGCTGGCTGGTGTTATTGATCATGACCACGAAGGGGACGTTGGACTATTGTTTGAAAATGGAGGTAAGAAAGCATATGTTTGGAATACAGGAGATCCCCTGGGGAGTCTGTTAATATTACCATGCCCTATGGTTATGGTCAAAGAGAAAACTAAAACAACTTATTCCAAGCAGAACTACTAATTGCCTAGACCCATCAGGAATCAAGATTTGTTTTACTTCACCAGGTAAACAATCCCAAACATATGAGGTGTTTGCTGAAGGCAAAGGAGATACAGAATGAGTAATGAAAGTAGGTAGCTGTGAATACCGCTACAACAATATGACCACCAGTTACAGAAATGAATATTGTAATTCTCATAAGTATTTATTGTTTAGTTTTTAAATCCATACCTGTGTGTGTATACTGCAAGTATATATGTATGTGTGTACACACACACACACACACACACACACAATCTTAGTCCCTTACCACGTAATTTTATATGTATTGAGTTTATATTATAGACTAAGTTATGGGATATCAAGGAGAATAATAAACAGTGCCAAAGTACTTTACCTCCTCTTCAGGGGAACAGGTTAGTGCATTTGGAATGTTATGTGGAATAGTTATATCATGTTAGACAGAATTATTACTTTACTATCATCTTCTTTTGGAGATTAAGGTACATATGGGCCACCAGTTGACTAGGGTTGTACTTGTGATGACTAATTTTAAGTGCCAACCTGACAGCTAGAAGACTGGGTCTTCTGCTCTCAGACCGGAACTTATCCCCTCAGTTCTTCTGATTCTCAGGCCTTTGGCCTCAGACTAGAACTATACCACTAGTTCTTCTGGGTCTCCAGCTCACAGATGGCATATCTTAAAACTTTCCACAGCCTTCATAATTGTGTGAGGCAATTTCCTTACAATAAATGTCATACATCTATATGTTGATATATTATATATGTATGTAATTAGGTCTGTTTCTTTGGAAAACCTAACTAATAACAGCAGTTAGGCATACAGTAGTGCAGAAATGTTGAATAAAAGCACACATTTTGCTGTTGCACAGACTTGGGAGGATTCTGCCTTTGACAGTTGCTGCTATGTGATCTTAGGCAAGATGCATAACTTTTGAAGGTTTATTCTTGTTCATCAGAAAAATGGAGATAATATTACCTATCTCATAGATTTTTCTTGAGGGGATTGAATGGAACATTTTATAAATTGCAAAAATGAGAAATATATGTAAAACTCACCATAACGTGTGTGGCATATATTAAGAGTTCAATTGCTATTATTGTTAAGCTTCACAATCTCCTTTTAACAAAAATTCTCTTTTGAAAGCTTTATCCTGAAATCTCTTTCTTCCATTTATTTTATTTATTTATTTTTTAAATTTAGTGTCTTCGGTTTTAGATAAAATAGTTTAAGGACATAGTGAGTTTCTGAAGAGCTATTTGACAATTGAACCTGCTGAAAAATATTCTGTATAAATAATGTAGCTGATCTCTTTTCTTAATATATCAAGCAAT
>NW_012101336.1:87326-89038 GCF_000951045.1 Mandrillus leucophaeus
TTTACTTAAAGATAGATTTATATTTAATGACTTTTTGAAAACTAATTCAATCTCTGAGAAATAAAAAGACGTGAGACACTTGCAAGTTAAGTTGAATATTTTTCACAGTGAGAAGCTAACACTGTGAATATGGTGTTTCTGAAAAAAAAATCAATATTTTACTCATGCCCTAAGTATGTATATGATTCATGCCTTAAAGCAAATTTTTTGCTTTATTTTTGATAGCAAACTATCAAGTGAGACATGCAGCTGTCATGCAATTGTAAATTGATTGGATTATAAGCTTTATTATTAATCAATTGTTATAGCCAACTTAATTGATGGAAAATTTAATTAAAGAAAAAAGAAAATATCCCACTTTAAAGTTATCTGAAATAGCGTTTCTGTAGAATAGATAATGTGATAGAGCCAATGAACAAATATGACCACTTAAAAGAATAAAAATATAAAAAAAATTGAAGAATCACAATGAAACAATAGTCAAACATGTTCAACTGTGATATAGGTGTTTTATGATAAAAATATAATTAAATATGCATTCCACTTAGAAGAGAGGTGTTTGATGACACAGATGCTCCTTATGATCTCTTCCAAGATAGACCAAATGATACCTTTAGAAATACATATTTAGATGCCTAAATGCCACTTTCTGGTTGGAGTATCTTTGTTTACAAAGTAAGTAAAATGAAAGATCAAATTTGACAAATACACTTTGAACAGAAACAGAACAAATTAATAAAAATAAAAATATATATTTTAGTAAATAACTTTAGTTAAAATAGATCATTGCTAACATCACTACAATTCCCATAATTGTGCTTATGTTCCCAGGACTGATAAAAATGCAATACATAAAATAAATTCATAAATTACAGGTAGTCAAAGGCACAGTATTTTATCAGTTTTTCCTTACCATACAAATAAAATATAAATATTTGAGAAATGTTCAACCCAGAACAAATGTGCAAAATACCAATGATTTTTAAATATATAGGATGTGATACATTTATAGGAATGCATTCTATTAGTCTCTCAAATTTTCTAATTTTAACATTTTATGTAATATGTTGGGAAAATAGATGAGGAAAAAACCATTCAGCTCTTGAGATTTCTATACTTAAACCTTGCTCTGAAAGTATATAAATATCCTACCTACTCTAAGAAATCTCATCATTGTAGCTATTGCAAATGGTGGCTTAAAGCAAGAAAGATCAGTCAGTGAACCCAGATACAATTAAATGACCTTGTTCTTTAGGTATACGGTACAAGGTTGACAAATAAGGGCATTATTATATTTATTTAAGCAACATGAATAACTATATACATAAACAAATGCATTCAAAGTTTTATACATTATAGATGAAAAGTTCATGTTATATAGTGATGCATATTAGTTTTCCTTTAAATAAAAAATAAAAATATCTTTACTATATTAATATTTATTTACCTATATTCTTTCAGATAAAAATATTTCTTTCATAAAGTAAAACTTATACCTACATATTGAACTATCGTTAAAATATTGATTTTTAAAGTGGATAAAGTATAAGTTGTAGTTATCTCATGTTGTTACTTGTAAGTGAAGATTATTTCTTGCACATGCTATATGGTAAAAAAATATTTTCTCTCATTTGCTTTTTACATTGGGAAATCAGAAATACCAGCATAGACTTCATTAGCTTCTTCAGTGACACTATATGATTCAGTGATAC
>NW_012101336.1:94289-95352 GCF_000951045.1 Mandrillus leucophaeus
AAAATAGGGCCACCATGCAGAGTTTATTTATATAAATTGTAGATATGATAAGAGAATATAATATTTTATTTGTCATATTTGACTTTCTAAAAAACTTTAAGCTTCATTCCCGGAGAGAATTTTCTCAAAGAAGACACTTGCCTCTTCAGAAGATAAATTATAAAAAGGAAATTTCAATTGTGTAACTGTGTTCTTCCTGGGATTAAAATTGAACCCTCTTTCCCTAATGATGAGAATGTTTTCAGTTTCTTGAATCCTTGCTTTGAATTCATGCTGCTCTGCTATCTCGTTGAAGGTTGTTCTTGATTATAAGAGTACTAATAACAATTCCCACAAATAGAGGTTTGCTCTAGTCAAATAGAGTTTGCTTTCAGGAAAATGTTTTTTGAATTAATTCATATAAAAAAAATCTTTGTAGAAGCATTTACATGTCAGTGTTCCTTTTAGCTATAGAGAAATGCGATCAAACATTAAATTAGATATATAGTATTCATTTATGTGATAATTAAATATGTGAATTGCTAAAGTGATAAAATTTATCCTATAAATAACTGGCAATTTTCATGGAAATGAAATGAAATGATTCAAATTTATTAATTTCTGCTTGAAATGTAAATCTTATCATGTAAATTGTCATGTAAAGTTTACTTAAAGATAGATTTATATTTAATGACTTTTTGAAAACTAATTCAATCTCTGAGAAATAAAAAGACGTGAGACACTTGCAAGTTAAGTTGAATATTTTTCACAGTGAGAAGCTAACACTGTGAATATGGTGTTTCTGGAAAAAAAAAATCAATATTTTACTCATGCCCTAAGTATGTATATGATTCATGCCTTAAAGCAATTTTTTTGCTTTATTTTTGATAGCAAACTATCAAGTGAGACATGCAGCTGTCATGCAATTGTAAATTGATTGGATTATAAGCTTTATTATTAATCAATTGTTATAGCCAACTTAATTGATGGAAAATTTAATTAAAGAAAAAAGAAAATATCCCACTTTAAAGTTATCTGAAATAGCGTTTCTGTAGAATAGATAATGTGATAGAGCCAATGAACA
>NW_012101336.1:99182-104139 GCF_000951045.1 Mandrillus leucophaeus
GGCTCACTGCAACCTCCGTCTCCCCAGTTCAAGAGATTCTTCTGCCTCAGCCTCCCAAATAGCTGGGACTACAGGTCTGTGTCATGACACTTGGCTAATTTTGTATTTTTAGTAGAGACAGGGTTTCACCATGTTGCCCAGGCTGGTCTCAAAATCCTGAGGTCAATCTGCCTGCGTTGACCTCCCAAAGTGCTGGGATTACAGGAGTGAGTCAAGGTGCCCTGCCCCGGACTGTCTTACTTTACATTTTTCTAAGCTTTCCCAAACCACTGGAAGGCTTGCCCTTTTAACTTATTTATGTATTCATTTATTTTTGGATGTGACTTTTGCCAGGTCTGAGAAGAAGTGTCATGATTGTCTGTGTCAGCTCTGATTCTTATGCTTCTGCCACCTATCACTCTAACAGCAAGTCTCAAAAGACAGTGCTTTCTCAACCTGGATTGCAGAATGAGAAGATATACTTTGGAGCAGAATCACAAATCAGCCCACAGTCTACATGTAATGTGAATGAGAAATAAATGTTTACTTTGTAAACACACTGAGATTCTACAAGTTGTTGGATACACAGCATAACTCAATAAAGGTTGACTGAGTATTGCTAATGCCCACACAACTATGTTTGCATTTCCACTGGATGCTTCTGCTCCCATTGCGCACTACTACATATCTTGAGAAATATTTCCTCATCCAGTGGGTAGCACTGAATCTTCCAGGCACCATGATTTCTAACTCTCCTGCCATATCCCATCAGGTCATCACATTATTTCAATGAGGTTTTTTCATTTCCTTCTGTATTAGTCTGTTCTCATGCTGCTATGAAGAAATACCTGAGACTGGGTAATTTATAAAGAAAAGAAGTTGAATAGACTCACAGTTCTGCACGGCTGGGGAGGTCTCAGGAAACTTACGAACATGGCGGAAGGCACCTCTTCACAGGGGGAGCTGGAGAGAGAATGCGTGACAGCAGGGGCAGTGCCTGACGCTTATAAAACCATCAGATCTTTGAGACTCACTCATTACCACGAGAACAGCACAGGGAATACCGCTCCCCTATGATTCAATTACTTCCACCTGATCCCAACCTTGACAGGTGATTATCAAAATTCAAGATGAGATTTGGGTGGGAGTGCAGAGCCAAACCATATCACCTTCTAACCGCGGAGTGTCTCTGCTTCCAGTTCCACTGGGCACTGACTTACCTGATTGGCAGTATCATCGCTTACATGTTTCATTATGTCATTCAATACCAGAATCTATTCAAATAAACCTCCAATGCCACAGAGTTTATTCTATGGGTTAAATGATCTGTGAACTTTCTAGTATAGAAAGTTCAAAAGCTGGGTCAATTGCTTTCCAGAATTGGAGATATATATCTTTTCCCATGATAATTTACTTTCATCAACTCAGTTGTAACTGTTTATATTGCCGCTTTCCTAACTACCTCTACTTCTGCTGCAGAGGAATAATAACATATCTAAATGAGAAAACATCATTCTGTGCTTAGAATTTCCCCAAATGTTTGCAAGTAAGAGGCCATATAAACGATCTAAATCTGCTGACTTTAATAGCATACAACTAATAAGTATTTTCTAAATGTTGATTAACATTTTAATGCATAGTTTTAATATATCAAACTTTATACATATAATAATGTTTATTAAAAATTATAGAAATAATTACTATTTTTCTTCTCCATTAATAATATATTTTAAAAGAATAAATGTTTTAAAATAACTAATACTTTATGTGAATTAACTTAATCCTGATTCTCCTATAAGAATTCTAAGAGGAATCAAAGGGTTACATCAAATTTTGACCTTAATCGTAGTGAAATTTATGTCTGCAATGCTGAACATACAATGTGCAACCCAAAGTATAAAATATTTAATAGTTCATAATATTCTAATTTCTTTTCTTATGCATAGAATTATATGACAATCTGTATACACACAAAAAAATCTGTGCTATGTATAATCAAATTCTGACATTTCGGTTCTAATACCTTAAATTACATTGCATTTTTCAGGTTAATTACCAAATTGGAAATGGAATTTTGAAATAAAAATAAAATGAAAGTAAATTTGGTTACAACATATAAATAAGATCATCTTTGTTTTGTCTTAAAATAAAACCTAAGAGAACACAGAGAAAACTAGATAAAAGTAGTGATGAGCTTCAGAACTTAACTCTTTGGTTGATGCAAAATAAGTTGACAGAATTTGTTTTATCTTAAAATTATTGAGTAATCTAATAGCCATATATCTTTCTTTTTATTGAAAAAAGTATTTAAAAATTACTAAGTAGTCTGAATAAATGTTAATCCTCACACACACATACACACACACACACACACACACACACACAAATGTTTAAACCTTTACATTTCTGTGTCCTGGACAGATCCAGGAAAAATGAATTTAAAAATATCTGACATATAAAATTAAAAAGAATTTGAACATATGGTTAAAATTAAAGGAAAAAAGATTTTTCCATACATATTATTATAAGCACCAGTAACAAAGGTTTTTAAATATGTTGATTATTTTTGGTTTGAAATATGTTGTGTAAACAGATACTAAAAAGCTTTTTGTAAAATAAGTGATAGCAGATGGAAATTGATTGTACAATATCTATTTTTTATTATTTTATGACATAACATTTTTCTTAGTAATAGCATTATATAATATTCAGTTTCCACTGTTTCATCTTCAAGAATATAAAAATAACTTATTTGTTAAGATATTTTGCAATTAATTCCAAATTGTTTTTAAACAGAACAGCATGTTATGGGTCCATAGGTAAATTCATTTTTTTGTTGTTTGTTTGTATTAATAAATATTTCTGAACATTGTATTAAGTTTTTGATTGTGTTACCCATTTCATTACTTTTATTTTAAGTCATTTTATAATGCATTACAAGTTTGATATTTATCTTTTGTAATCTAATACATTGTTTTTATTTTAGTAGCATGAATACAAGCTAGCTGAATTAAAACATGCGAATTATTTTTAACACAAATCAGAATTTTTCTTGTGAAATGAAACAGAAGAGAAAAATCAGCAGCATAAAATAAACACACAAATAGACAAATAAATAAATAAATAGGCCAGGCACAGTGGCTCACGCCTGTAATCCCAGCACTTTGGGAGGCCGAGGCGGGCGGATCATGAGGTCAGGAGATCGAGACCAGCCTGGCTAACACGGTGAAATCCCGTCTCTACTAAAAAAAATGCAAAACTGTAGCCGGGTGTGGTGGCAGGCACCTGTAGTCCCAGCTACTCGGGAGGCTGAGGCAGGAGAATGGCGTGAACCCGGGAGGCTGAGCTTGCAGTGAGCGGAGATGTACCACTGCACTCCAGCCTGGGTGACAGAGCGAGATTCTGTCTCAGTAAATAAATAAATAAATAAATAAATAAATAAATAAATAAATAAAAATGTCCTACACTAAGCTTGTCCTTGTTTTAATCAGTATCTTTGGTCTTGTTACTATTAGAGGAGAAAGGAAGTAACAGTAATAGTTCCAAAGACTCAGTGCATGTTGCAGCCACTGTAGCATAACACAGTGGGAAAGAGCACAGACTTTATTGAGAATAAACTTAAATTTGAGCTCTCACTTTACCAATTACTTGCTATGGGACCTTGGGTCAGTTGCTTAATTTTTATAAGCCTTAAGGTCCTCATTAGCAAAATAGTGATGATCATATGTAACTCAACATACTGTGAGGATTAAATGAAAAGTGATATGTAAAAGAGATTAACACTGCAAGCAGTAGTAAATGATAGCTCTTCTATTGAAATTATTATTATTACTGCTATTAGAGAAGTGACAGGTGGTCCAAAAACAGTCCTGGGTTTAGAAATGTCACCTCTTCTAAGATTCAGAATTAGTTGAGTGAACAGGCAAGAAAGAATGTTTTGCTGTATAATATTAAATCTGCCATGACTACCTCTAATACTTCCTTTTATCTGGTGATCTCAACAGTAATGTCACCGGAGCAATGGATTCCTCTCAAAACAAACCACTACAGGGCAGAAGATTGTGCTCTGACTTAATAGTTGACATAATTATTATTACTTATATAAGAGTTTTGAAAACATATTCAATTATGCAAGCTATAATATATAAATATTAATATATCAAAACCCATAAATATAACAATTTTATGTATTTATTTTTTATTTACATTTATTTTTGAAACTTGAGTCTGAATCTGTCACCCAGTCTTGATGGTACTGGCGCGATCGCGGCTCACTGCAACCTCCGCCTCCCAGGTTCAAGTGATTCTCCTGACTCAGCCTCCCGAGTAGCTGAGACTGCAGGTGTGCATCACCATGCCCGGCTAGTTTTTTTGTATTTTTAGTATGGACAGGACTTCACCATGTTGGTCAGGCTGGTCTTGACCTCCTGACTTCAAATGATCCACCCACCTCGGCCTCCCAATGTGCTGGGATCACAGGCGTGAGCCACTGCGTCCAGCCAATAATTTTTTGTTATACATGTGAAAAACATATGTTTAAAATGAAATATTTAATTTTCATTATTGTGAAATTTTAGAAGTACTGTGGTAGCATATTTACCAATTAAAATAGACATAGCCACACATATTCCTATACTTTTGCTAAAGTTCTTTCTAAAAATTCCTACTGACTTTTTAAAAATATATATAATGCATGGAACTTTGCAAAATAATTGGAACCATATCAATATTTTTAACTCAATAGCTAATACTATTTGAGTTAGACTCAAATGTAATAGCTACTATTTGTTAAGTGCTTAACTTGAGCAGATGTTATTCAACAATTACTGAATTGCTATTCAATCATTTTTCAAAAACTTTGGGACAAAATATTATTATTCTCATTTTATAATTAAGGAAACTAAGATGTGTAATATTTCTACAATAAAAATGTTAAAGTAATATAGCTTTTGGAGAAATCTCTGAAGTCAATAATTAA
>NW_012101336.1:104189-108374 GCF_000951045.1 Mandrillus leucophaeus
GGGAGGCTGAGGCAGGAGAATGGCGTGAACCCGGGAGGCTGAGCTTGCAGTGAGCGGAGATGTACCACTGCACTCCAGCCTGGGTGACAGAGCGAGATTCTGTCTCAGTAAATAAATAAATAAATAAATAAATAAATAAATAAATAAATAAAAATGTCCTACACTAAGCTTGTCCTTGTTTTAATCAGTATCTTTGGTCTTGTTACTATTAGAGGAGAAAGGAAGTAACAGTAATAGTTCCAAAGACTCAGTGCATGTTGCAGCCACTGTAGCATAACACAGTGGGAAAGAGCACAGACTTTATTGAGAATAAACTTAAATTTGAGCTCTCACTTTACCAATTACTTGCTATGGGACCTTGGGTCAGTTGCTTAATTTTTATAAGCCTTAAGGTCCTCATTAGCAAAATAGTGATGATCATATGTAACTCAACATACTGTGAGGATTAAATGAAAAGTGATATGTAAAAGAGATTAACACTGCAAGCAGTAGTAAATGATAGCTCTTCTATTGAAATTATTATTATTACTGCTATTAGAGAAGTGACAGGTGGTCCAAAAACAGTCCTGGGTTTAGAAATGTCACCTCTTCTAAGATTCAGAATTAGTTGAGTGAACAGGCAAGAAAGAATGTTTTGCTGTATAATATTAAATCTGCCATGACTACCTCTAATACTTCCTTTTATCTGGTGATCTCAACAGTAATGTCACCGGAGCAATGGATTCCTCTCAAAACAAACCACTACAGGGCAGAAGATTGTGCTCTGACTTAATAGTTGACATAATTATTATTACTTATATAAGAGTTTTGAAAACATATTCAATTATGCAAGCTATAATATATAAATATTAATATATCAAAACCCATAAATATAACAATTTTATGTATTTATTTTTTATTTACATTTATTTTTGAAACTTGAGTCTGAATCTGTCACCCAGTCTTGATGGTACTGGCGCGATCGCGGCTCACTGCAACCTCCGCCTCCCAGGTTCAAGTGATTCTCCTGACTCAGCCTCCCGAGTAGCTGAGACTGCAGGTGTGCATCACCATGCCCGGCTAGTTTTTTTGTATTTTTAGTATGGACAGGACTTCACCATGTTGGTCAGGCTGGTCTTGACCTCCTGACTTCAAATGATCCACCCACCTCGGCCTCCCAATGTGCTGGGATCACAGGCGTGAGCCACTGCGTCCAGCCAATAATTTTTTGTTATACATGTGAAAAACATATGTTTAAAATGAAATATTTAATTTTCATTATTGTGAAATTTTAGAAGTACTGTGGTAGCATATTTACCAATTAAAATAGACATAGCCACACATATTCCTATACTTTTGCTAAAGTTCTTTCTAAAAATTCCTACTGACTTTTTAAAAATATATATAATGCATGGAACTTTGCAAAATAATTGGAACCATATCAATATTTTTAACTCAATAGCTAATACTATTTGAGTTAGACTCAAATGTAATAGCTACTATTTGTTAAGTGCTTAACTTGAGCAGATGTTATTCAACAATTACTGAATTGCTATTCAATCATTTTTCAAAAACTTTGGGACAAAATATTATTATTCTCATTTTATAATTAAGGAAACTAAGATGTGTAATATTTCTACAATAAAAATGTTAAAGTAATATAGCTTTTGGAGAAATCTCTGAAGTCAATAATTAACCCTTAGGTATATTTTTAGCTCCTAAAATGTGATTTTTTTTTTTTTTTTTTGGTTAGTGCCTTCTTATTCTATATTTCTTTTAACATCCCACATCTATTTTTGGAATGATATAAACAGTTCAGCTTATTAGAGAAAGAGCTAACATGTCAAGTCCATACTTACACACTTCCTCTCTCATTTAAGGAACTATAAAACCACACTATATAAAGTAGCAGTATTACCAGTATAAAAACCAAAAACACAGCTCCAGTCTCCCTTGTATATTATCTATTGTCTCCTTTATTTCCCTAATAGATAATATCTGAAATAGTGGCAATCTGAAGTGAATTTACATTTTCAAGTTAAAAGTACATCTTGTCTCTTTCCATCTGCATTCCTTCTATTCCTCCTTTCCTTCTCTGTCCTTTACATTCCACATTAAACCCATTATTACAGTAATGGTTAGTAATAAGTTTCAGAAATGAGTCCAATGGAGAATATAATACAGCCATCCATTAGCAAATTAAAATTCAACTACCTTTAGTAAATATTTATAAAGTTGTGCATTGTTAGATATATTGAATCTACTTTAACTAGTTAATTGGGGAAGAAGGTAGAAGGGAAGGGAAGGGTTACCAAGGGATGGGTTGGAAACTGGTTTTTCTTGGAGATGTTTGTATGTATATGTACACAAATGCATACAGCTCTCAAAAGCTAATGGATTTGGAAGTGCACCTCATCTATATCAAAAATATTTTAAGCAGCTTGTAGAATATGGATTGATCTGGCAAATTATCAGCCCAATAAGACTAAGCTGTCCTTGTAAACACTGATGAAAACAGATACTCATCACCATATCAAATATATTGCTACCTTGCCAGACATTCATTATGTGGTCAATAAGAAAATTAGGCATGGTAGTCTGAGAAGCTTTCAGGACTTAGTAAGAAAGATCTTTTAAAATAGGTCTCCAAGAGGACTGTATTGGAACTGGGATGACATTAATAACTTATTGTATGACTCAGTCTCCATAACACCATCAGGGATGATTATTCATTGTGTACATTTACCATTCAATGGCAAATAAATATAAAGAAATGTATGAACATAAATATTCAAATTATCAAACGATACTGTGACTGATAGGTGTGAGAAAACAAGAAAACAAAGTGGTTGTTTTGAGGTAGGAGGCAGAACTTAACTCCAGAGGCAGGGTTCAGAAACTGGACCAGATTGAGGACTAGCTAAAACAGGACCCAGTTGGAAGCAACCTTCCAATCAAACACACCCACCAATGTGCCATGGCAATGCACCATTGCCTTGAAAACACCTGGGAGTTACTGCCCATTTCTATGGCAATGATCTGATGACCCTAAAATTTCTACGTAAACCACCCTTTAATCTGCATGGTAGTAAAAATGGGTATAAATGTGACTAAAATACTGTCCTAAGCTGCTACTCTCTGCCTAGGGTGTAGCCCTGCTCTGCAGGAGCAGTCATGGAACTGTTCACACCTCCAGAGCTGTAACATTGCCTCTTCAATAAAGCTGTTTTCTTCTACCTCTGACTTTCGCTTGAATTCTTTCCTAGTCAAAGTCAAGAACACCACTTTGGGGCTCACCTGGCCTGCATCGGCTTTAGATTTTTTTAAATCTGACCAATTTCAAAGTTCTGTGCCTTTCATTCTGAGTAATTTGTACAGTCTGTTCTCTAAGACAGGGGTCGCCAACTTCTGGGCCATCGACTGGACTGGTCCATGGCCTTTTAAAAACCGGGAGCATGGCAGGAAGTGAGCAGCAGGCCAGGAGCATTACCACCTGAGCTCCGTCTCCTGTTAGATCACTGGAGGCATTAGATTCTCAGAGGAGTGTGAACCCTATTGTGAACTGCTCATGCGAGGGATCGACATTGCACTCCTTATGAGAATCTAATGCCTGATAATCTGAGGTGGAACAGTTTCATACCAAAACCATCCCCCAATACTCCACAGTCTGTGGAAAAATTGTCTTCCACAAAACCTGTCCTTGGTGCCATAAAGGTTGGGGACCACTGCTCTAAGATATGACTTTAAGCAAAACTACTTATAGTAGAGTTATGGCATGTTTGTGTTACTAATTATATGAGTAATACATACATTTTTGGCAATTATAAAAACACAAGGGAAAATATGATCTTTAATGCCAATATCCAAACTAAATACCTGGTAGTAAGTTTAGGGGTTCCCCATTCCTACTTAAATGTATATGTGGGATTGCATACAAGAGGATATATGGATCAGAAAGTTGTTTGCTGTCTGAACTGGAATATTAAACCTCTTCCTCATTCACTGCCAGCACTGATGTTTGTGTACTGTGAATGAATAAAGAAGTATTCACTATGAACATAGGTTAAATGAAAAAGAACATTCAGATGTTTGGAGATGGAATCCCCTCCCTCTCTGGCACTTTTGACTAAGTTTTTGTCCCTATATTCAAAATAATGAGAGATACAAATTAGTAGCTACTTTTCAAGAAAATATGTGATGAGATAC
>NW_012101336.1:110734-128666 GCF_000951045.1 Mandrillus leucophaeus
TGACAAAGGATTGACTATCCAGTAATTGGTAGTGTGACTACTGGCTGAAAATTTGGGGAAAATCCTTAAGTTTCCACTCTTATCTCAAGAAAAGCATTAAAATAAATTTAGGTTGATTCAACAGGTGTTTGTAAGGAAAAAAAGAAAACTAAGTTAGGAAAGCCCAGAATATAATGCCCATTATTTCAAGGAGAACATTTCATTTACTTAAATATTGGGAAAATTACATATTTCTGTAGACATTATGGAGAAATCACAGTGACATACAAAGTTTTAAAAATGGGTATCAATGACCTAGAAATTCCACAAATACGAATTTCTGCATGGAAGTTTTTGCACAAATGATCAAAAGTGCAAATGTAAAGTTATTTATTGGAGCATTATTTATAGAAGAAAGAGAACTGATAAATATAACATGGAGTATAAAGTATATAGTCGAAAAATATGTATCAATTGAAATTATTAAATGTATATATACATATGTCAATGACACATAAATATACTTATAACATCCTGAAAGATAATTAATGTTTAAAAAGTAAGAAATGGTGGTAATATAGAGTTTATTTTTGAAGGTATGAAAATAGTCTAAATTTAAATTTTGATTATGATTGCACAAGTTTGTGAATATATAAAGTAACATTTAATTGTACATCCTAAGGGGTGATTTTAAGGTCTATGAAGTATATCTCAATAAAGATATTTTTAAAAATAGATATATCATTATTCAAATGTGGTGTTTATATGTGCTTATGTACATATGCAGATGGTAAGATTAATATGATTATTTTCTTTATCCTTTATCTGCTTTTAAAATAATAATCATTCTGATTTTAAAAATGATTTTAATTAAAAATGCATTCCAATATTAAAATACTTGTGTTCTGAAAAATTTAAAACTTTTAAATAATTTTGCACTATTATATGCTGCACAAAAAGATAACTTCAAGGTGAGCACAAACTAGATGTTAAACTGAAGGATTGTATTGTTAGAACTAACATTGCAAATTAATTATTTAAAATGTTTTCTATCAGTTTTGTGAGTCTACCAGATTCATCAAAGAACATTGACTTTGATATTTATAGATTTCTTGATTATATTTTATCAGATAATGAGTTTCTAAACAGCTAGAGGCATCATCATAATTATAATTTTCCACCACTAATGGTTATACAAATTAGTAAAAAATTAAAAGATTAGTTGTGCCTTAATCTCAATATAAAATAAATTGTTAGCATTTACTGTTAATAGAAATGTGGGCCCGGTGCATTGACTCATGTCTGTAATCCCAGCACTTTGGGAGTTCGAGGTGGGTGGGTCACTTGAGGCCAGGAGTTCAAGATTAGCATGGCCAACACTGGCAAAAACCCAACTCTACCAAAAATACCAAAATTAGCCAGGCATGGTGGTGCGTGCCTGTAATCCCACCTACTCGGGAGGCTGAAGTAGGAGTATTACTTGAATCCAGGATGCAGAGGTTGCAGTGAACAGAGATCTCGCCACTACACTCCGGCCTGGGCAGAAGAGTGAGACTCCAACTCAAAAAAAAAAAAAGTGACTTATTTTCTATATTATCAGGGTTTTTTAACAAAAATTATATGTTAATGCATTAATTTGGATTTATTTTTTATAATCTGTAGAGATAATACCGAACTTTTAAATTTATTACAAAATTACATATTGCCCAGAAACATCAATATTTTAGTCATAATAATCATTACTAGGTCATGAAGGAACATTTACGTGGCATACTTTACCACCCCTAAAATCCCTATGGAATTACGTATCTATTTATTTATGGAATTAACACCTTCTATATTGTATTGGTTATTGAGAAAATTTAGCCAGCACATATTCCACTTATGCATTGCTGCATTATAAAGACAGTAAAGGAGATAACTATGGCTCTGTAAATTAATAAATCTGAACTTAGATATAAACTCTTCAAATTAAATTTAATTACAGTATGTCTAAGGTTTGACATATTTGGTCCTTAATCTCACTGTTGAAAACAAATAGAGTGAAGATAATGTGGATGATGATGCTGTGATAAATACTGTCCCAATACAGGCCTCTTATCCTTTCAAAGCTGACAATAAGAATGTTCTTGATCTGTGATTGCCTTCACAATGTATTTATAAGCCAAGCATAAACATCTCTGGATCCCAGTTTCCAAACTCTTTCTCCCCCCTGAGTTCCCATGAAATTTGGGTGCACCAATGTTACTTATGAATTTATTTTCCCACCACTACATTTTAAGTCATTAAGGAAGGTCTTGTTTCCCACCATAACCACTGACATCCAATTTACCTTGCATGCAGTATGTAGACAATGTAGTAGGTTGAAATAGTCTATAAATATAATATTGATTGATAGAGTATACTTGAAATTGAATCATTAGATAATTAAGATTGAATTGTTGGATAAATACTGTTCTCTTTCAACTCACCTTGTACTAATCAGGGTTCTCTAGAGGGACAGAACTAATGGAATAGATATATGTATATAATGGAATAGATAGATATATGTATATAAAGGGGAGTTTACTAAGCATTAAATCATACTATCACAAGGTCCCACAATAGACGGTCTGCAAGCTGAGAAGCAAAGAAAGCCAGCTGGAGTCTCAAAACTGAAGAACTTGGAATCCGATGTTTGAGGGCAGAAAGCATCCAGCAAGGGAGAAAGAAGTAGGTTGGGAGGCTAGGCCAGTATAGTCTTTTCATGTTTTTCTGCCTGCTTTATATTCTAGCAGCACTGGCAGCTAATTAGATGGTGCCCAATCGGATTAGGGGTCGGTCTACCTTTCCCAGCCCACTGGCTTCAAATGTTAATCTCCTTTGGCAAAACCCTCACAGACACAACCAGTATCAATACTTTGCATCCTTCAATCCAATTGAGTTAACACTCAGTATTAAACATCACACACCTTAATTCTATTCTCTATATTTTTGAATGCTTTTAAGGACAGTCAGGTCAAGTGGGAATGAAAAAATAACCTTTCATTGTGTACCATCAACAAGTGATTTACCACATGGCTTTTTAATCATTCCTCTTACTTGAAAACAAAACAAAACCAAAAATTTGACAACTGTTAGCATAATAAACAGACAATGTTTTATAAAGAGAATAATAAAATGAAGCAGTAAATAGGTTTCAAATTCTCTATATGCTACCCTGCATTTATAAGAGAAAGTCCCTAATGTTTGCTATTGCTGTAAATAACCTCTGCCCACTCTGTTGACTATTATTGAAGTTCACTAGGGAATGTTTCTAAAAAGGTGCCATATGCTGCTCTCCATTATATTACACACTAGAGCATAGAAGCAATATATCCCATTCTGCTAAAGAAAATATGAAAATTTATTGAAGTAGAATTTACTGTATCATTTGGTTTAAATCAAATTCATGAGATTTGCCAATCTTGCTAACTACTTTGGAAAATATAAGAAAAAAGTTCTCATTTTTTTATTCTGGAGAGGTCAACTTATTCTGGTGTGAGATATCTCTCATGCTCTTTCTTAGAAACAGGGACTTGATTGTTTCATTGCCATAATTGCATGCATCCTTCAAACCTTAAAGAGGACTTCAATACACTGAAATTTTAACTCTGACTCTTTAGAAAAAAAAAAAAAGTGAGTTTCTGATCATTTAATTTAGTTTTTCAGCAAAGTTATGTGTCACACTGAGGATTAAAGTCATTGAAAATGTCTATTTTTTGATAATAATTTTCTTCATTTCTTTAAAATGGAAATCTCAGAGAAAGTGATTTTGAAATGAGAAATTAAGGCTTAGAAACAAAAGCCCATACATAGTTAATCTCTATTATCACCACCACCAACTCACAAACACTATTAGTCTTGAGAACAATCAGATAAAATTTAGCAACTTACATAAATATGGGGTAAGAACGACAATATCTATTACTAATAAAGGTAGAAAATGAACTGTATTTTAACTCACATATTTTCAGCATTAATGTCAGTTATTTTAGACATTCGTTGAGAGAAATATTTTTAAAGGAACAGAAACAGTCAGTGCAATGGCAAGCACTGTGATAATGTGGAAATATTACCACTTATAGTCAACAGAGTTTAATTTTAAATCTAATCTGCTACTCGAAGGAAAACAATTCACTGAGTTTTGTTATTTTAAAGAAATTAGGAAAATAAAAAGAATTTGAATTTTTCTTTACATTTCGTGTCCTTTGATTTTAAATTGTGTATTTATATGCATTATTTCATGATACAATTGATAACTAAAAATTCACGGGGATCATTTTTCAAGCATCATGTCAAAGGATGACATTGGTTGAGAAAATTATACCATTTTTAAGTAAATATCTAAACACACGCTAATGTGGAGAATCAGATGTGACACATAATTGAGAATATAAAATATTGTTATATATGTGAGCATAGTAAGCACTCAAAATGTGTATTAAATGAATACATAATCAAATGACATATTTTAAAAAAGAAAGAATGAAAACATGATTGAGCAGACCAAATTTGAAACAGCTTCAATGTCATGGGAAAAGAAAATGCTTAAGACGAAAAAAGTGAGAAACAGACAGAAAATAGAAATTTATATATTAAAAAGAGAAGACAGAGCCAAAAACTGTGTTTGGAACTTTTAGATGTTATCTTATTAAATCCTCATAAAAATACTTCAAAGTACCTGAATATTAATCTCACTCTTTCACTTAAAGGAAATGAAAAATCAGACAACATAAAGGCCCTTTTTTATTTGTTCAGAACAGTGTAGAACAAGAAAGGTATATGTTTCCTTATGAACCCAAATTGATATTAAATGGAATAACCTCGAGAAGGAGTGCCTTTTCAACTTTCATGATACCTCCCTTTTACCTTTCAGTACAAATTTCCCTCTGAAAAGGCAATTTCAAAAATACTAGCAAAGAGAAACAGGTGCACATATGAGTTCAGACAGAGAAGCTATGAGCTTTCAGTTAATTAATAAGCATTGCTACAGACAAGATGCATTCCAGGACAGGAACAAGGTGACCTGATCATGTTCTGTTCCAGGTTGCTGTGTAGCCAATAACCCCAGAACCTTCTTGGAGAAGGTTCTAAGAAGGGTGGAAGCAGATGATCTACATCAATGGTAGCAAATTAAGGGCTATGAGAAGAATCCATCCACCGCCTATTTTTATAAAGAAAGTTATATGGAATACAGTTTTGCCAATTATCAATGACTGCTTTTGCACCACATAAGCAGAACTGAGTAATTATTGCAGAGACTGTATGGACTGCATGGATTAAAATATTTACTATTTGGCCACTTACAGAACAAGTTTATCAATCTGTACTGTAGATGCCTAATTGAAATGGTACACTCTCAGATTGCTCATTTTCTCTTATTCTCTACCCATTAAGGTTCACAGCACTGTCATTGTAGAAGCACATAATTATTGCCTACTTTAATTTTTTTTTAACCTAGAAACTTACCTTTGAAAGATAATTTTTAAAAAAAGTTGTTTTCTTTAACATTTTTCTTTTGTTGTTTTTATAGTGCAGCAAACAACAGAAAAAGTCTCTTACCAGAATGTAACTATAACAAAAATATTTGTCTAACTTTGGCATCATACCAAGGAAAGACCTGAGATATACAAATATTTTCCTTGAGAAATATTCATTTGTGCTGCCATGCCAGTGTAACAACAAAAATCCATACCAATGCAGGGTTTTGATTGCATTGTGTAAGATAAACTCATTTATGCTGTGCATTAGCAAGCCTCCAGACAAATGCAATTACATACATACAAAATGCATACATATATACAAAATGCAAATACATGCAAAGATGAATCTCAAATTCAGAATCCTTCCAACAATGGAGAAGATATTATGAATTTTGAACGTGATAAAAGTTAATATTGGAAGTGTATATTATTTATATTTTAAACTAGAATTATCACTAAAGCAAACAGGAAATAAATTCAGAATTATTGGAAGTATTACTACTGCCATGGGTAATATTACATAAGGAAGGAGGGGAAGATCTTTGTTTGACCAAATTCGATTTCCATGTTGGACCCAAGGTACAATGTTTTACTACTGGTGGTAGTTTCTGATATCAGTAAACTTACAATATAGGAAAGCAAAGACAAACCAAAATTGGATATAGCTTTTCTTTTAACATTGAGTACTAATGGCTCGGCCACTTTGTTTCTTCAGCAATCACATATTTATTCAAAATTACTGGACCTGGTATGTGTCACTATGTAAAATTCTGTTGATAAAAATGATATAAATGACCAAACTGTATACATTAATTCAATGCTGACCGGTAAAACTTTTTCACAATATGTATTATGGATATTTATTTTTTGGAAAAGATCGATTAATAATGGAGCCAGTTGACTCTCACTTATTAATTTCATCAGCTAGGTGAGGTATTTAACATGTCTGGGTGTCAAATACCATCCTTTCAAAAAATACTTTATTTGATTAACACCATAAAATCAGTACTCTGGTCTTTAAAATCTTAGATATGAACTGGTAATTAAATCACAGTTCTTTTTATGTATTAATTCAGTATAATGATTAAAGAATTTAACGTGTCTGGGCCTCATTTAGTTAGTATTCAAAATTGGAATACCAACATTTAATTAATAAGAATTTGTGTGGTTTAAATAATAATAAATTGTTCTTAGCACATGATATGAAATAAACACTCAACAGAGTCATCATTGTTATTATCATCAATGATGAGGAATTGTGGAATTGAGAAAGATGCTAGAGAATGCTAAGAAAGAGCAATTCAAATTTTCCAAATTAGAGTAATAATGAGGAAGACAATTTTCTTTGGCTAGACAAATATATATTTTCAGCATAGTCCTTTCTTGACCTTTACAATTGAGTCTGGAGAATAAAAATGTCACGGTCTTGGCCTCCCTTGTGTGTAAAGGTTGCCAATTGATACAGTTCCCAATGGAGGAAGTCAGAAGTATACTGCCTTTATCTTTTCTTGTTTTTTCTTTCTTACAATAAAAAGGACAGACCTTGTGTTCCCATTCTTTCTTTCATAATTCAAATATTATACCTAAAACATCAGCTACCATCTTAAAGCTATAATATAACATACATAAAGGATAAGAGAATATCTGAGAACCAAATCTAATTTTTTAAGCTACTAAGTCACTTACCTCCAGATACATACATTATAAGAAAAAATTAAACATATATTTAAATATCTGTAGGCTGTTTGTACTTATTAGTAGCTGTATTCTCTCTTAAGTGACATAATATGTAACTTTTTAAAACCAGATATTGTTAACTTTCCAGTTGATACTAGTCATGACCTGTGGAAATAATATATTTTTTATAACTGTTATTCTAGTCTGTAATTTATAGGCGCTTAGGTTTATGATCTTCAGAAATAACATGTGCTTAAAAGTTGTTGGCCAGGCGCGGTGGCTCATGCCTGCAATCCCAGCATTTTGGGAGGCCGAGGCAGGCGAATCACGAGGTCAAGAGATTGAGACCATCTTGGCCAACAGTGTGAAACCTCGTCGCTACTAAAAATTAAAAATTAGCTGGATGTGGTGGTGTGTACCTGTAGTCTCAGCTACTCAGGAGGCTGAGCCAGGAGAATTGTTTGAACCAGAAGGTGGAGATTGCAGTGAGCTGAGATCATGCCACTGCATTCCAGCCTGTTGACAGAGTGAGACTCCATCTCGGGAAAAAAAAAAAAATTGTATTCTAGTCTATAATTGATGGGAATTTAGGTTGATTCCATGCATTTGCTGTTGTACATAATGCTGTAATATACATGAAAATATGTTTTTATAATATAAGAATTTATATTCCTTTGAGTACATACCCAGCAATAGGATTGTTGAGTCAAATATTTCTGCTTTTCGGTCTTTGAGGAATCACCATACTATCTTCCACAACGGGTGTTGGGGAATTAATTTACACTTCCACCATCAGTGTAATAATTGTTCCTCTCTCTCTATAATCTTGACAGAATCTGTTATTTTTTGACTTTTTAATACCTATTCTGACCAGTGTGAGATGGTATCTGACTGTGGTTTTGATTTACATTTCTCTAATGATCAGTGATGTTGAGCTTTTTTCTCAAAAGATTGTTGGCCACATGTATATAGGCTTTTGAAAAGTGTCTGTTCGTGTCCTTTGCCCACTTGTTATAGAGATTTTTTTCTTGGAAATTTAAGTTTCTTATAGATACTTTATATTAGATTTTTGTTAGATGCATAGTATTTGCAAAAATTTTCTCCCATTCTGTATATGGCACATCTAAACCATGAAATACTATGCAGTTGTTAAAATAGTGAGATTGGTATAGGAGCCAGGGCTAGGCTGCAGCTTCCACTCAGACAGAGCACCATGTGGAGACTCACATCATGAAATTTTGTTCCAAGAACTACCACAGGAGCATACCACGAAAGTTGAGAGAATCCACAGATCCTTTGAAGCAACTGGATTACCACTGCAGGCTCCTTGAGATGCAAAAAAAAAAAATGCGAGTCTGCTTGCTTTCCCAGAGGGGAGGCTGGTGGTCTTGGGAAAGTTCTCCGCGCTGGTCACCAGCTGGCTGGAAACAGACTTAGTCGGAGGTGAATGGTGGGAGTCAGACCACCTTTTAGGACTTTGGACTGCATGGGAGTAGGGTGAGACTTGTGACTGCTGGCTTTCTCCCACTTCCCTGCTAGCCCATATGACTCAGCAGAGGCAGCCATAATCCTCCTGGAAACATAACTCCATTGGCCTGAAAACCACACCCAAATCTCCTACAGCAGGTACCGCAAGCCACACCCAAAGAGTCTGAGCTCAGACACACCTCTCCTTGTCCCCACCTGGTGGTCTTTCTCTACCTGCCTGATTGCCAAAGACAAAGTGTGTCCAGAATTGGTGGGTTCTTGGTCTCACTGACTTCAAGAATGAAGCAGCAGACCCTCGCAGTGAGTGTTACAAGTTCTTAAAGATGGTGTGTCTGGAGTTTGTTCCTTCAGATGTTCAGATGTGTCTGGAGCGTCTTCCTTCTGGTGGGCTTGTGGTCTTGCTGGCTTCAGGAGTGAAGCTGCAGACCTTCACAGTGAGTGTTACAGCTCTTAAAGGTGGCATGGACCCAAAGAGTGAGTGGCAGCAAGATTTATTGCAAACAGCCAAAGAACAAAGGTTCCACACTGTGGAATGGGACCCCACAACAAAGATTCCACAGTGTGGACTGCGACCCCAGTGAGTTGCGGCTGGTTGGCTCCAGCAGCTTGCTTTTATTCCCTTATCTGGCACCACCCACATCCTGCTGATTGGTCCATTTTACAGAGAGCTGATTGGACCGTTTTGACAGGGTGCTGATTGGTGTGTTTACAATCCCTGAGCTAGACAGAGTGCTAGACAGAAGTTCTCCAAGCCCCCACTAGGTTAGCTAGATACAGAGTACCCATTAGTGTATATCCAAACCCTGAGCTAGACAGAGAGTGCTGATTGGTGCATTTACAATCCTTGAGCTAGACATGGAGTGCTAGACAGAAAAGTTCTCCAAGTCCCCACTAGGTTATCTAGATACAGAGTACTGATTGGTGTATTTACAAACCTTGAGCTAGACACAGAGTGCTAGACAGAAAAGTTCTCCAAGTCCCCACCAGGTTAGCTAGATACAGAGTACCCATTGGTGTTTTTACAAACCCTGAGCTAGACACAGAGTGCTGATTGGTGCGTTTACCATCCCTTAGCTAGAGATAAAGGTTCTCCAAGTCCCCACTAGACTCAGGAGCCCAGCTAGCTTCACCTAGTGGATCCCACACTGGGGCTGCAGGCAGAGCAGCGCCTGCAGGCAGTGCAGCGCCTGCACTCCTCAGCCCTTGGGTGGTAGATGGGACCGGGCGCCATGGAGCAGGGTGTGGCGCCCATCAGGGAGGCCTGGGCTGTGCTGGAGCCCACGGCAGAGTGGGGACTCAGACACGGCGGGCTGCAGGTCCCCAGCCCTGCCCCACAGGGAGGCGGCTGAGGCCCAGCTAGAATTCCGGCATGGTGCATGCAGACCTGCAATGCTGGGGGACCCAGTGCAACCTCCGCAGCTGCTGGTCCCGGTGCTAAGCCCCTCACTGCCCTGGGCCCGCGGGGCCCGCCAGGCGGCTCCCAGTCGGGGGCCCGCCCCGCCAAGCCCATGCAGGCACCCGGAACTGGCGCTCGCCTGTGAGCACTGTGTGCAGCCCTGGTTCCCGCCTGCGCCTCTCCCTCTACACCTCCCCTCAAGCAGAGGGAGCTGGCTCTGGCTTCGGCCAGCCCAGAGAGGGACTCCCACAGTGCAGTGGTGGGCTGAAGGATTCCTCAAGTGCCACCAGAGTGGACGCGGAGGCCAAGGAGGCACTGAGAGTGAAGGCTGCTAGCACATTGTCACCCCTGAAAAGGACACAATTTCTTGGGGGCGGTATAGCTCTGCCCACTGCCTGAGAAACCTGAATACTTAACTGAGCAAGGATTAGAGCAACGAGCAAGTTTGCATCCTCCGTATAGTACTACAGGTAATGAGTTCTTGAAAGTACCACCTCTTGGCTGGAGGCCAATAAACACAAGCCAGTGCACTAGGCAAATATACAAAGAAGGATCTTCACAGAGTCCACTTCACACTTCACTCCCCTACTACCTCTACTGGAGCAGGTGCTGGTATCTGTGGCTGAAAGACCTGAAGACAAATCACATCATAGGACTCTTTGCAGACACTCCCCAAAACTAGCCTGAAGTCTAGTAACCCCGCTGGATGGCTAGGCCTAGAAGAGCAAAACCAATCACTGAAGTTTGGCTCCCGGGAAGCCCTATCCCTAGAGGAAGAGAGAGAACACCACATCAGGGGAGCACACTGTGGGACAAAAAAATCTGAACAGCAGCCCTTCAGTCCCAGATCTTCCCTCTTACATAGTCTACCCAAATAAGAAGGAACCAGAAAAACAATTCTGGAAACATGACAAAACAAGGTTAACACCCCCGAAAGATCACACCAGATCACCAGCAATAGATCCAAACCAAGACAAAATCTCTGAATTCCCAGAAAAAGAATTAAGAAAGTCGATTATTAAACTAATCAAAAAGGCACCAGAGAAAGTAAAAGTCCAATTTAAAGAAATCAAAAACATGATACAGGATATGAATAGAAAAATATTCAGTAAAATAAATAGCATAAAAGACAATCACAACTTATGGAAATCAAGGACACACTTTGCATAATGCAAAATGCGTTGGAAAGCCTGAACAATAGAATAGAACGAGTTGAAGAAATATATCAGAGCTCAAAGACAAAGCTTTCAAATTAATCCAACTCATCAAAATCATAGAAAAAATACTTTTAAAAAGAATGAAACAAAGTCTCCAAGAAGTTTGGGACTACGTTAAATGTCCAAACCTAAGAATAATTTGTGTTCCCAAGGAAGACGAGAAATCTAAATGTTTGAAAAACATGTTTGAGGAAATAATCTAGGAAAACATCCCAGGCCTTGCCAGAGATCTAAACATCCAAATACAAGAAGCCCAAAGAACACCTGGAAAATTCATCGCAAAAAGATTGTCACCTAAGCACACAGTCAAAGTCGAGATGAAGGAAAGAATCTTAAGAGCTGTGAGAAAATAGCATCAGGTAACCTATAAAAGAAAACCTATCAGAGTAACAGCAGATTTCTCAGCAGAAACCCTATAAGCCAGAAAAAACTGGGATTCTATTTTTAGTCTCCTTTAACAAAACAATACTCAGTCATAAATTTTGTATACAGCAAAACTAAGCTTCCTAAATGAAGGAAAGACACAATCTTTTCCAGACAAAGATTGAGAGAATTTGCCACTGCAAAGCCAGCACTACAAGAACTGCTAAAGCAAGCTCTCAATCTTGAAACAAATTATCAAAATACACCAAAATAGAGCCTCCTTAAAGAATAAATCTCACAGGACCTACAAAACAAAAGCTCAATGTAAAGAAAAAAATGTTATTCAGGTACCATATGGCACAATAAACAGAATAGTACCTGAGATCTCAATACTAATGTTGAATGTAAATGGCCTAAATACTCCAATTAATAAAGACAGAATGGCAACATAAATAAAAATTCAACAGCAAAGTTTCTGCTGTCTTCAGCAGACTCACCTATTACATAGGGACACAAATAAGCTTAAGGTAAAGAGGTGGAAAAAGGTATTCCATGCAAATGGAAGCCAAAAGCTAGCAGGAATAGCTATTCTTATATTAGGTGAAGCAAACTTTAAAGCAATATCAATTTAAAAAGACAAAGAGAGACATTATGTAATGATAAAACCACTGGTCCAACAGGAAAATATCACAATCTGAAATATATATATATATACACACACACACACACACACACACATACACACACACACACACACACACAACAAACACTGGAGCTTCCAGATTTATAAAACTATTACTACTAAATCTAATAAATGAATTAGATGGCAGCACAACAATAATGGAAGACTTCAATACTCCACTAACAGCAAACAGCACTAGACAACTCATCAAGACAGAAAGTGAACAAAGAAAGAATGGACTTAAACTATACCCTAGCAACAAATGGACTTAACAGATATTTACAGAACATTCTACTCAACAACTGCAGAGTATGTATTGTATTCATCAGAATATGAAATATTTTCAAAGATAGACCATATTATAGATCACAAATCAAGTCTCAGTAAATTTAAGAAAATTGAATTTATTTCAAGTACTCTCTGACTACAGTGGAAAAAAATTGAAAATCTACTCTAAAAGGAACCCTCAAAACCATGCAAATACTTGGACATTAAATAACCTGCTCCTGAATGATCATTGGGTCAACAATGAAATGGAGATGGAAATTTAAAAATTATTTGAACTGAATGATAATATTGACACAACCTATCAAAATCTCTGGGAAACAGCAAAACCAGTGCTAAGAGGAAAGTTTATAGCATTAAATGACTACATCAAAAAGCCTGAAAGAGCACAAATAGGCAATCTAAGATCACACCTCACAAACCTGGAAAAACAAGAACAATCCAAACCCAAACCCAAACCCAACAGAAGAAAATAAGTAACCAAGATCAGACCAGAACTGAAAGAAATTGAAACAAAAAGAAGGGAAACATAAATAAAACAAAAGCTACGTATTTGAAAAGATAAATAAAATTCATAGAATATTAGCAAGGTTAACCAAAGAAAGAATAGAAGATCCAAATAAGCTCATTTAGAAACAAAACAGGAGACATTACAACAACCTTTATTAGTCCATTTTCACACTGCTATGAGGAAATACCTAAGACTTGGTGATTTATAAAGAAAGAGGTTTAATGGACTCACAGTTCCACATGGCTAAAGAGGTCTCACAGTCATGGGAGACAATGAAGGAGGAGCAAAGGTGTGTCTTACATGGCAGAAGACAAGAGGATGTGTGCAGGGGAACTGCCCTTTCATAAAGCCAGCAGAGGTTCTCCATGAGAGATCCACCCCTGTAGCACACCTCTGCTTGGACATCTAGGTGTATCCATATATCCTCCGAAATCTCATCAGAGGTTCTCAGTCCTCAATTCTTCATTTCTATGCACCCACAGGTGCCCCACACCATCTGTAAACCACTAAGGCTTGGAGCTTGCACCCTCTGAAGCAATTACGTGAGCTGAAGGTTGGCTCCTTTTAACCACAACCAGGATGTAGGACACCAAGTGCCAAGACTGCACAAAGCAGCAAGGCCCTGGGGCTGGCCCTTGAAACCATGTTTTCCTCCTAACCCTCTCAGCCTGTGATGGAAAGGACAACTGTGAAGATCTCTCACATGCCCTGGAGATAATTTCCCGTACTGTCTCAGTAATTAACATCTGGCTCCTTGTTACTTAATGCAAATTTGTGCAGCCTGCTTGAATTTCTCCTCAGAAAATGGATCTTTCTTTTCTATCGCATCATCAGTCTGAAAATTTTACACCCAGGTCACCTCTTGAACACTTTGCTCCTTAGAAATTTATTTTGCCAGATACCCTAAATCATTTCTCTCAAGTTGAAAGTTCCACAGATGTCTAGGACAGGGGCAAACTGCCTCCAGTCTCTTTGCTAAAGTATAACAAGGGTTACCTTTATTCCCAAAAGTTCCTCATTTCTTTCTGAGATCACCTCAGCCTGGACGTTTTTGGACAAAACCATTCAGCAAGTCTCTAGGAAGCTCCAAACTTTCCCATATCTTCCTGTCTTCTTCTGAGCCCTCCAAAAGGTTCCACCCTCTGCATGTTACCCAGTTCCTAAGTCAATTTCACATTTTGGGGTATCTTAAGAGCAGTACCCCACTCTACCACTATCATTTTATTCTATTTGTGGGTAATTTATAAAGAAAAATAGGTTTAATAGACTCACAGCTCCACATGGCTGGGGAGGCCTCATAATCATGGCAGAAGACAAAGGAGTAGCAAAGGCACATCTTACATGGTGGCAGGCAAGAGGGCATGTGCAAGGGAACTGCCCTTTAATAATACCATCAGTTATCCTGAGACTTATTCACTATCATGAGAATGGAATGGGAAAAATCCACTCCCATGATTCAGTTACACCCATCAGGTTTCTCCCACAATGTGTGAGGATTATGGGAGCTACAATTCAAGATGATATTTGGGTAGAGAAACACCCAAACTATATCACTACTGATACCACAAAAATACAGAAGATTATTCAAGGCTACTAAGAACAACTTTACGCACATAAACTAGAAAATTTAGAGGTCATGGATAAATTCCTGGAAATATACAACCTTTCTAGATGAAACCAGGACGATATAGAAACTCTGGACACACCAATAACAAGCATCAAGTTTGAAACAGTCATAAAAAAATTGCCAACAAAAAAAAAGTCCAGGACCAGATAGATACACAGATGAACTATATCAGAAATTCAAAGAATTGGTACCAATATTATTAACACTATTTCACAATATAGAGAAAGAGGGAACTCTCCCTAAATCATTCCATAAATCCAGTATTACCTTATTACCAAAACCAGAGAAGAGCATAACAAAAAAAGAAAATTACAGACCAATATTCCTGATGAACACAGATACAATAATTCTCAACAAAATACTAGCGAACCAAATCCAACAGCATTTTTAAAAGATAATACACCATGATCAAGTGGGTTTCATATGAGGGATGAAGAGATGCTTTAACATCCACAAGTTAATAAATGTGATACACCACATAAAGAAAATTGAAAACAAAAACCACATGATCATCTCAACAGATGCAGAAAAAGCATTTCACAAAATTTAGCATCACATTATAATTGAAACTCTCACCAAAATCAGCATAGAAGGGAGATAACTTAAAGTAATAAAAGCCATCTATGACAAATCCACAGCTAACATTATACTGAATGCGGAAAAGTTGAAAGCACGCCTGCTTAGAACTGGAACAAGACAAAGGTGCCTACTTTCACCACTTCTATTCAACATAGTGCTGCAAGTCATAACGAGAGCAACTAGAGAAGATAAGTAAATAAAGGACATCCAAATTGGTAAAAAGGAAGTCAAACTGTCCCTGTTTGCTGATGATATGATTGTATACAAAGAAAACTGTAAAGACTCATCCAAAAAGTTCCTAGAACTGGTAAATGAATTCAGCAAATTTCAGGACACAAAATTAATGTACAAATCAGTAGCTCTGCTATACAACAGTAGTGACCAAGCTGAGAATCAAATCAAGAACTCAACCCCTTTTACAACAGCTGCAAAAAAATAGTAATAACAAAATAAAATACTTAAGAATATATATATATATATATATATATATATATATATAACCAAGAAGGTTAAATACCTCTACAAAGAAAACTAAACAACACTGATGAAAGAAATCATAGACGACAAAAGAAATGGAAACACATTCCATGCTCATGAAAGGGTAAAATCAATATTGTGAAAAGACTATACTGTCAAAAACAATCTACAAACTCAGTGCAAGTCCTATCAAAATACCACCAATATTCGTCACATAACTAGAAAAAAAATTCCTAAAACTCATTTAAAACCAAAAAGAGAGCTCACATAGCTGAAGCAAGACTAAGCAAGCAGAACAAATTTGGTGACATCGCATTACCCAACTTCAAACTATAAGGCCATAGTCTCCAAAACAGTATATACTAGGGTAAAAATAGGCACATAGACCAATGGAACAGAATAGAGGACCCAGAAATAAAGCCAAATACTTACAGTCAACTGAACTTAAACAAATCAAACAGAAACATGAAGTGGGGAAGGATACTCTATTCAATAAATGGTGCTGGGATAATTGGCAAGCCACACATAGGAGAATAAAACTGGATCCTCATATTTCACCTTATACAAAAATCAACTAAAAATACCTAAAAAACAAATCTAAGACCTGAAACCATAAAAATTTTAGAAGATAACATCAGAAAAACCCTTCTAGACATTGACTTAGGCAAAGACTTCATAACCAAGAATCCAAAAGCAAATGCAACAAAAACAAAGAGAAATAGGTGGAATTTAAACTACAAAGCTTCTGCACAGCCAAAGAAATAATCAACAGAGTTAACAAACAACCCACGCAGTGGGAGAAAACATTCACAACCTATATATCTGACAAAGACTAATACCAAGAATATACAAAGAACTCAAACAAATCAGCAAGAAAGAAAACAAACAATCCCATCAAAAAGTGGGCTGAGGACATGAATAGGCAATTTCCAAAAGAAGATGTGCAAATGTCCAATGGGCATATGGAAAAAAATGCTCAACATCACTAATGATCAAGGAAATGCTAATCAAATTCACTCTGTAAGACCACCTTACTCCTGCAAGAATGGCCATAATTAAAAAATCAAGAAATAGTAGATGTTGCCATGGATGTGGTGAAAGGGGACACTTTTACACTACTGGTGAGAATGCAAACTAGTACATCTACTATGAAAAACAGTGTGGAGATTCCTTAAGGAACTAAAAATAGATCTACCATTAGATCCAGCAATCCCACTACTGGATATCTACCTAGAGGAAAATAAGACATTATACAAAAAAAGATACTTACACGTGCATGTTTATAACAGCACAATTGCAACTGCAGAAATATGGAACCAGCCCAAATGCCCATAAATCAATGAGTAGATACAAAATTATGATATATATATATACACACACACACACGCACACACATATATATATACACACACATACATACAGACACACACACACACACGTACATACCATGGAATACTACTCAAGTATAAAATAGAATAAAATAATGCTATCCACAGCAACCTAGATGGAATTCGAGACTATTATTCTAAGTGAAGTAACTCAGAAATGTAAAACCAAAAATTGTATGTTCTCACTCATAAGTGGTAGCTAATCTATGAGAACTGAAACTTATAAGAATGATAAAATGGACGTCGGGGACTCGGGGGAATGGTTGGGAGGGGGGTTGAGGAATAAAAGACTACACAGTGGGGTACAGTGTACACTGCTTGGGTGATGGATGCACCAAAATCTCAGAAATCACCACTAAATAACTTTTATAACCAAGCACCACGTGTTCTCACAAAGTTATTGAATTAAAAAATAATTTATTTAAAAAAATGAGATCATGCCCTTTGCAGAGACATCGATAGAGTTGGAGGGCATTTTCCTTAGCAAACTAATGCAGCCACAGAAAACCAAATACCACATGTTCTAACTTATATGTGGGAGCTACATGAGAATACATGGAGATATAGAGGGGAACAATGCACACTGAGACCTGTGAGAAGGTGGACGGTGGGAGGAGGGAGACAATCAGGAAAATAACTAATGAGTACTAGGCACACATGGGTGATGAAATAATCTGTACAACAAATTCCCATCACACAAGTTTAGCTGTGGAGCAAACCTGCACATTTATCCCTGAACTTAAAAGGTTTTTTTTTTTT
>NW_012101336.1:129706-138868 GCF_000951045.1 Mandrillus leucophaeus
TCTGTTCAGTATGTAAATATCACAGGTAATAAATTAAGTCTAATATATGTTGAAATTTATACCCTGAAAGTAAAGAATCTCTGTTGTTTTAAACACAAACATTCTGCTGAGACAAAATTATAATCTTCGAAAAGACAAAGATTACATGTTATTTATCTGACAAAATGCAATATAATTTGAAACTAATAAACACAATATTAAAAATTCATAATAAAAATTCACATGTTAATTACAGGCAAGTATATTTGATGCTGTATGTGTGTGCATGACACAATTATTTTATCAAAATGAGAATCAAAAGTGAAATTGTAGAATATTTAGAAATGCAAAATACAAAGATATTTGTGTAAAATTTATTGAAATCTGACTATATCAATAATCAGATGAAAATTCATTAACGGAAATTATCATAATATGAAAGAATAAAAATAAATACAATAGGAACAATAACAATTTAGAAAAACAGAAATGTGATCTCAAGGATGGTAAATAATGATGTAATAACTATGAAAGCAAATACCATTTTTAGGAAAATAATAAACTTGAACTAATTAATAATATATGACTCAAAATAATAGATATATTATCAAGTTATAAAGAATATTTTTACTATAAACTCAGAATTTAGTATCAACATCCATAATTATAAAGAAAAAGTAAATAGAAGAATAGCCAAATATGCAAATATGAAATTTTCAGAAAATTAAATTCAAATGTTTAAGAAACACTATGGAGAATTTTATATTTGCTAGTATTATTAAGAGAATTCACTCACGCATAATTAGACAATATTTCATGTGCCTATTTGATATGAGAAATAATTAAGATATTGGAATGGATAAACAAATGGTATGTTGTCACATATTACTGGTGCTAACTCTACAGGTAACAATAGAGTAACATTTACTCAGAATTAAATTTCCATATACTCTTTGACCCAGAAAATTCACTCCTGGAACTGAATCTCATGTTATTAAAAATGCTGTTATGTGAATAAATATATGCAAATAAGTTATTACAGTGCTACTTACAGTGACCATATACTGGGAACAAAGTAAGTGCAGATTACTAGATCTATTAATCAATTAGCAGATTACTAATGTTTTAATCAATTATGTTACAGACACGCATAGAACATCATCTAGTCACTTAACATGTCAATGAATTATATACTCATTGATTAGATAAATGAACATGCTCCTTTATTGAGAGAAAAATCTAAAGCATAGTGAAGTATATAACATCTCACCTTGTTTTTTAAGGTAATAACAATTTGTATTATTATGTGTGTGCACACAATTTATATGGAGTATCCGTGTGTCAGTTTAAAATTAAATTAATAGGTTAATAAATATTATCTATGAATAGCATATATGCATACCAATTAGAAATGTAAAAGGAATGAGCTAGATCTATGTATAAATTATTTGGAGATGTCCCAGGTATATTTTTAAATAAAAATAGCAAGTTGCAGATTTATAATATTATAGTTAAGCAGTGAATGTACTACTAACTAGATTTTTTTAAAACCTTATATTTGAGTAAGAACAAATATAAGTAATCATATATATAAGGCTTTGGTTGTACACAGAATTGTATATGCCAGATTGTTAAAAATGTTATATTTGATATGACAGTACAGGAAGACTGAAGATGGGAGTACAAAAATGATTAACTCTCTCATTATATATGTTGGTATTACTACAATGGTTAAAATGTAAATATTTGTAGTAGTATTTCATGAATAATTCATAAGTTTTTTATGGATTATGTTGAACATTATGTTAAATAAAAGTATTGAGAATTTATGAATAAAAGTACATGAGGGAGAAGTAAATGTTCATTCAGTAAACTCAATTTAATTGAATTTAAGAAATGCCCTGGAGGCTTAATGATACTCAATCCAGTACATCACTAGCTAACAATGTTTTATGACTTTTACTGTAAATCATATTTTATTGTTTATTGAAATTAGCCTGACAAATGTCACTTTTAAAGTGTGGAGTTTTAAATGTTGGGTAAGTTGTAGTGAAGTTCTTTTCAGTTATCTCTTTACATAAAATTTGAGTAAAAGTCAATTTAATTTTAAATTAACAAGTAATTTAGTATATATAATTAGTCAAGGCAGCATCTCTAAGTCTCAGAAAGTAACTTCAATATTTGAATCTCCTTTACTTCATTATAGCAGAAAATTCCATTATGTAAATAGACTTCTTAATTTTATTGAATTTAGTGGCAATAGTTCTTATTTAGACGTTTAAAACATAATTGTGTGCTTCTAATATATTTTTATTGTGTGTCTATCAAAAGCAAGCATTTAAAACATCAAAACTTTTAGGGGTCTTTTGCTAGAGTGTTTTCATACTGAGACAATCTGATATTGGTAAGTTTAAATTACATTATTAGAAAATACAGTCACTAACAAGAGTACTTACACCATTTTCAATGCTACTAAGACTAGCTTTTGATAAATAATTTTGGTTCAATTCTGCCATAAAAAACAATGTTAAAAATTATGATATAAACTTGAGATATTTTCCAGATACCTCATATGAAATATAAAATTTCATATGAAATTTCATATGAAATATGAAAGTGTTTAATATATGCACATAGCAATACTTCTACTTAGAGGCCATGAAACTTGATAATTATAAAAATATAATAGTAATATTTTGTGTTCAAATTAAGTATTAGTTTAATGTTTAATAGAGATCTTTCAGTTTAACTTGCAAAAGTAGCTTTGAACTTCAAATGAGGGTAAGTATGGAAGAAGATTTGAAATTGCTTTGCTTCTATGGATAAGCACACAAGAAAACCATTCAGTCATATTTTTCTATAAAACTACTGAAATTGGTGGATGCAAAGAAGCCTTAATTAGTTGAATTTAAGAAAAGTTCAAAGCTTTCTAATTAACTGTGGAGTCACATTAGCAAAAGCTAGGGTAAATCATATCCAGGATGTAGACAGTTTGAGGAGTGTGTCTGCAATAGGGAAATGGATTTTGCATGAGTGAGGAGAAATCAGAAAATTCTAACAACAGTGTGGACAGTTAGGCCAGATTAAAATCGAATAGAACTCTCAATGTAAGAAAAACAAACTTCCCAATTTTTCACCCTCCCCAGCTCAAAAATGGACAAATCAGTGTTCAAGAAAGGAATAGAAATTTAATAATCTATTCAATCTTTCATATTATCTTGGGGTTTGAATTCCTGGGCCCTTCAGAGTTGAAGCTAACTGCAAATCAAAAGCTCATGGAAATACTGCCCAACCACCTTCCGGCTTAAAATCTGTTGAAATCAAAGGGGTTGACCGGGAGTTAGTTTAACCAGAGATTAATTCAATATGAGGAAAGATGCAGTCCTGCCTCCAAATAAGCTGGAAATAAGCTGGTTATTTATGCCAATAACCCCCAAAGCAAAAGGCCTTACACTATATGGAAAACACAAACAATATTATTTCAGACTCCACTGTTCTTTTCTACATTATGTCTGTAACGGAACAAGAAAAAATACATAATATATGAAAGAAACAAGAAAATATGGCCCAAAAAGAAAGAAGAAAACAGTAGCCAATAGATAAGACTCACACTTGACGCAGATTCTATCATGAGAAGATGTAGGAAGACAAACAAATTCAAACCTGAATAAGTTGAATTTAGAAAATAGTAAAGATAACAGCAGCAATTACTGAAGTTTTTTTAAAAACCAACTATAGAGCAAACTAATAAAGCCCAACATTTTCCTCCAAAATAATCATTAAAATACTAAACAGCTGATGAGACTAAGTAAGGAAAAAGAAAATGCAAGTTATCAACATCATGAATAAAGAGAGGATTCCAGGGCACATTAAAAAGGATAACTGTGTGATATTATGAACACCTTTATACCGATAAATTCAACAACTATGTTTAAATAGACAAATTACTTCAAAAACACCATTTACTAAATCACACAGAAGATAAACTAGACAATCAGAAAAGTCCTATATCTAAAGCAAATTAAATTATCAGACAGCACCCCACGCAGAAAACTAAAGGCTCTCATGCTTATCTGATGATTACATCAAACATTTTCAAAGTACCAATTTTTATAAAATTATTCCAGATAATAAAAGAAGAAATAATACTAGGCATCTCATTTCATGGCCAAATTAACCATCTAAATAAAACTTGACAACGATATTATATGAAACCACAGATCAATAACCTCATGAACATTAAAGCATAAATTCTTTATAAAATATTAGCAAATCTAAATAAGCAATATACAAATGTATAAAACACCATGATTAAGTGTGATATATCACAAAGAAAATAGTATTCAAGAAAGTTATAGAAATTTAATAATTTATTCAATCTTTCATATTATCATGGGGTTTGAATACCTGGGTGCTTCAGAGTGCAAGATCAGACCAATATTTGAAAGACAATCAATGCAATTCATCAGATAAAGGAGAAAAAAACAGCCAAAAACAGTAATATCTCAATAGATTGAAAAAAAAAATCTGAAAAATCTTAACACACATTTTTTTAAAAAACTCTGGGAAAATCAAGAAATAAGAAAGCTATATCCTAAATCACATAATGAATATCTACCAAAAACCTACAATAGATATCAAAATTAATAGCAAAAAGTTAAATATTGTCTTCCCAAGATCAAGAAGTCATGCATATGTGCTCTCACCATGTCTATTCAAAATTTTTAAAAGAAGGTCCTAGCTGTTATAACAAGCTAAAAAATGTAAATATAGAAGTTATAAAGATAGAAAAGGATGATTAATAATCTTTCTATCCATGGAAACCATAATTTTTAAAATAAACCATCACAAAGCAAATTCTAAAAATAAAAATTTAATGACGCTACAGTATATACTATAAATTAAATGAGGAGATAAAGTTTTCATCAAATATTTTAGGAACAAAAGGATATCCATGGAAAAGAAACCACAATTCCTGGCCTAATCATAGAAAAAAAATAATTAGAGGTTAGATTTGGCCAAATTTAAAAGGTAAAATCATAAATCTACTCAAAGAATATGAAGGAGATCTTTGAGATCTTGAGGTAGGCAAATATTTTAGAGACACAAGGCAAAGAGCAACATCTATAAATAAAAACAAAATATTAGCAAACTAAAAACTTCATGTACATCAGTTCACTATTAGGAAAATCATTACCCTATAAAGGATTAGGAGAAAGTATTTACAAAACATACATCTGATAAAGTATGCATAGCAAGAATACACAAAGACCTCCTACAAATCAATGAAAAGATTAAAACTAATGGTTGAAAAAAAAAATGGTGGAGTGTGGGAGAACTGCCTCTTCACAAAAGAAAATATACATGTGGCTAATAAGAAACACTAAAATCTGCTTATCATCATGTATTACTGAACAAGTGTATACTATTTCAATTACCGAGGTGAAATAAATAACAGTTTATCTCCTAAATTTTGTGTTGGTATATAAGCACCACACAGTAACATGATACCTCTTAAGTGTTCAATATCATGAGTTTTGACATTGTTTACTCTCATATAACTTTTTTTAAATTTTATTTGTTTTCTTTTTTTGAGACCATGTCTCTCTCTGTCACCCAGGCTGGAGTGCAGTAGCGCTATCTTGGCTCACTGCAATCTCCCCCTCCCGGGTTCACGCCATTCCCCTGCCTCAGCCTCCTGAGTAGCTGGTACTACAGGCGCCCGCCACCACGCCCGGTTAAAGTTTTGTATTTTTAGTAGAGAGGGGATTTCATCGTGTTAGCCAGGATGATCTTGACCTCCTGGCCTCATGATCTGCCCACCTCAACCTCCCAAAGTGCTGGGATTACAGGCGTGAGCCACTGCGCCCAGCCATAATGTAATCTTTTGTTTCTGGCTTGTATCGTTTAACATAATGTATTTAAAATTCTCTAATATTAGTTGGCATTTCAATAGTGTTTTTTGTTTGTTTGTTTGTTTCATGGGTTAGAAGTATTCCATTAAATAAATAGTATATGCTTCTTTTAACCATTGTCCTGTTAGACATTTGTGTTGTTTTCAAGTTTTATCTATTTTGAGTATGGTTGACGTTAATGTTCCTTAAATACTCCAATGACATGGATATTAAACCTTTTTAATAGTTGTTTCAAAGTCTTTGGTGTTCTATTTATTTTTTCTCAGTTTTATAACTTATTATTGACTTATTCAAATTCAATGCCTGTCCTCTCTACTACCTCCATTGTGCTATTGAGCCTTACCAAAAATTTTTTTTTAATTTCAGAAATTGTATTGTTTTGTCCTTTTTTAAATTTATCTTTAATAGTTTACATTTCTTTGCTGAAAAGTTTTACCTTTCTATTTATTTCAATGTGTGAACTTTTACCTCAGGAAACATGTTTATAAAAGTTAATTTAAACTCTTTGATAATTTAAACAGATGCATCATCTCAGCATTGTCAACTATTGATTATTTTTTTCCCTCGAGAAATGTCTACATGTCTCAAATTAGTGTATGTTGTGTAATTTTGGATTGTATCCTGGACAATTTGGATATTAAGTTTTATAGACTACGGGTCTTTATGCAGTCCTGTAGAAAATTTTTATTTATTGTTCACCTTAGCAGGTAATGAATATGATTGGTGTTAGATTGCAAGTTCTATCTTGTCTTCTAGGTAATTCTTTCACATTTTTATTGCATTACTTTGCATCTGCCTGATGCATGTGCCACTCGAGGCCAACTCTGAGAATTAGACTGTAATTTACATCTGAATCCAATTTTCAGTTCTTTTACTATGTTAATTTAGGTCGGTCCTACATAGGCATACCTCAGGAATAAGCTTGAGATTTGTAAGAATTCATTAGAAAAGGGGTCCCCAACCCCTAGCCCACAGACCAGTAGCAGCTCTGGCCTGTTAAGAACCAGGACACACAGCAGGAGGTGAGCAGCAGGTGAGTGAGCATTACCGCCTGAGCTTCTCCTCTCAGATCAGCTGCAGCATTAGATTTTCACAGGAGCGAAAACCCTGCTGTGAACCGCGCATGCGAGGGATCTAGGCTGTGCAGTCCTTATGAGAAGCTCTAAGGCCTGGTGATCCGAAGTGGAACAGTTTCAGCCAGAAAACATCCCCCAACTCCATCCCTAGTGCCCAAAACTTGAGGGACTGCTGCATTAGAGGATTCCCTTTTCCAGCTTTCTACTATCTGAGATGCCCTCCCATGTGCTATGGCCCACAGGGCTACCATTTTTCAGTTCCTCTAACTAAAACATGATGATCATCTCGGAGTTTTTGTCACCCACGCTGCTGCTGTCATGTAGCTCTATGATTAAGGCCCACAAGCAGAAAGAGTTTCTGCCAGAGTTTTAGCCACCTTTATATCTCACTTTACAACTTTGCCACTAGGACCCACACATGGGGCAAAGTCATGAGAAAATAACTAAAAATAAAGTTAACTCTCATACAGATTACTTCTTCAAGTGCTGTCTTCCCTTTACAAGCTGCCTTCTTTTATTTAATTTGTGAGTCCTCAGATTATTTTCTTACCAGAATTTTTAGTTACAACTCTGTTATTTTAACACCAAACTGATAAGCAGGTAAGACAGGCTATGGAGAGCTTACCCTCTCTAGATCAGAACTAGAACTCCAGCGTATGGAAATTTTGCCTCAAAGCTTTAAAAAAACACATTGAATTCCTCTTACCCAGTTTTGTCTTTGCTATGTACAGGTTAGAAATTCTGAACTATTTTCTGTCTCTTCCATGTTTGAACAAATATGAAATATGTTGACGATAATAGGAGACACGATTTTCACTACTGGATTTGTAAATTAAAACTTAAAAGGGGTAAATTAGAAAGTTTTATGTAATTGAGGTTATAACAAGATCTCTGAAATCATACATATATATATAGAGAGAGAGAGATAAATACACACACACATACATGTATGTCTGTATATTATAAACAGGATAGTATCCCTTATCCAAAATGCTTGGGACCAGAAGTGTTTCAGATTTCAGGTATTTTTGTATTTTGAAATATTTGCCTATACATTATGAGATATCTTGTAGATGGGACCCAAGTCTAAACATGAAACTTATTTAAACTTCGTATACACCTTATACACATAGTCTCAAGATAATGTTATACAGTATGTTAAATAATTGTGTGCATGAAGCAAAGTTGTATATGTTGAGCCATCAGAAATAAAGGTGTAAATGTGGAATTTTTAATTTATTGCATAATGTTGGCACTCAAAAAGTTTCAGATTTTGGAGCATTTTGGATTTTGAATTTTTGGAGTAGGAATGCTCAATCCTTATATGTGTTTAGTTTATATATGTTTGTGCATATATCTTCCAGCTTTTTTACTGAGTGAGTCTAGAACAGAATTATCTAATAGAATTTTCTGCGATGACAGAATGTTTCCTATCTGTGCTGTTTATCCTATTATTAGCCACATTTGGCTATTAAGCACTTTGAATGTGGCTAGTATGACTGAAAAACTGATTTTAAATAGCATTTATTGTAATTGATTTATATTTAAATTAAAATAGCCACATGTTGATGTACCTATTATATTTGACAGCAACGAACTAGTAGCACACATATAGCAGTAGCAATGAGTACACATAGACCTATATTTTGATTTTTAAATTCCATATCTTACTAAAATAAAATAATCAGAGAAAAGGCTGATTGCAGAGCTGGGTCAGGGAAACTATGAAATGAGCTTAGAGAATCATGCTATAACAAAAAGGAAATGAGTATTCAAAGATTTAAGAGACATATAAAAATAATATGATGACCAGTTTGAAGGATTCCTACTGGTCAAATCTGGGGCAATAAGGGGATTAAAATAAATAGCAATCATCACAAAATATAATCCATTAGATAAAATAGGATTCCCTGAGTACTTTTGATTATCAATTAATAAAAGTATAAATAAAAAGAATGTAAAACTACTTCTTACTGTGTAACGCCTTGCATAAATAAAAAGAATGTAAAACTACTTCTTACTGTGTAACGTCTTGCATAAATAAAAAGAATGTAAAACTACTTCTTACTGTGTAACGTCTAATGGTAATGATGGAGAGAATAATGGAGTTAGAAAGGTACCTGTGGATGCTAAAACTACTTAGTGAACATTTGATGAATAACCAGATATTTATAATCACTTTCAAGTATGTT
>NW_012101336.1:140528-147388 GCF_000951045.1 Mandrillus leucophaeus
CCAGAAAACATCCCCCAACTCCATCCCTAGTGCCCAAAACTTGAGGGACTGCTGCATTAGAGGATTCCCTTTTCCAGCTTTCTACTATCTGAGATGCCCTCCCATGTGCTATGGCCCACAGGGCTACCATTTTTCAGTTCCTCTAACTAAAACATGATGATCATCTCGGAGTTTTCGTCACCCACGCTGCTGCTGTCATGTAGCTCTATGATTAAGGCCCACAAGCAGAAAGAGTTTCTGCCAGAGTTTTAGCCACCTTTATATCTCACTTTACAACTTTGCCACTAGGACCCACACATGGGGCAAAGTCATGAGAAAATAACTAAAAATAAAGTTAACTCTCATACAGATTACTTCTTCAAGTGCTGTCTTCCCTTTACAAGCTGCCTTCTTTTATTCAATTTGTGAGTCCTCAGATTATTTTCTTACCAGAATTTTTAGTTACAACTCTGTTATTTTAACACCAAACTGATAAGCAGGTAAGACAGGCTATGGAGAGCTTACCCTCTCTAGATCAGAACTAGAACTCCAGCGTATGGAAATTTTGCCTCAAAGCTTTAAAAAAACACATTGAATTCCTCTTACCCAGTTTTGTCTTTGCTATGTACAGGTTAGAAATTCTGAACTATTTTCTGTCTCTTCCATGTTTGAACAAATATGAAATATGTTGACGATAATAGGAGACACGATTTTCACTACTGGATTTGTAAATTAAAACTTAAAAGGGGTAAATTAGAAAGTTTTATGTAATTGAGGTTATAACAAGATCTCTGAAATCATACATATATATATAGAGAGAGAGAGATAAATACACACACACATACATGTATGTCTGTATATTATAAACAGGATAGTATCCCTTATCCAAAATGCTTGGGACCAGAAGTGTTTCAGATTTCAGGTATTTTTGTATTTTGAAATATTTGCCTATACATTATGAGATATCTTGTAGATGGGACCCAAGTCTAAACATGAAACTTATTTAAACTTCGTATACACCTTATACACATAGTCTCAAGATAATGTTATACAGTATGTTAAATAATTGTGTGCATGAAGCAAAGTTGTATATGTTGAGCCATCAGAAATAAAGGTGTAAATGTGGAATTTTTAATTTATTGCATAATGTTGGCACTCAAAAAGTTTCAGATTTTGGAGCATTTTGGATTTTGAATTTTTGGAGTAGGAATGCTCAATCCTTATATGTGTTTAGTTTATATATGTTTGTGCATATATCTTCCAGCTTTTTTACTGAGTGAGTCTAGAACAGAATTATCTAATAGAATTTTCTGCGATGACAGAATGTTTCCTATCTGTGCTGTTTATCCTATTATTAGCCACATTTGGCTATTAAGCACTTTGAATGTGGCTAGTATGACTGAAAAACTGATTTTAAATAGCATTTATTGTAATTGATTTATATTTAAATTAAAATAGCCACATGTTGATGTACCTATTATATTTGACAGCAACGAACTAGTAGCACACATATAGCAGTAGCAATGAGTACACATAGACCTATATTTTGATTTTTAAATTCCATATCTTACTAAAATAAAATAATCAGAGAAAAGGCTGATTGCAGAGCTGGGTCAGGGAAACTATGAAATGAGCTTAGAGAATCATGCTATAACAAAAAGGAAATGAGTATTCAAAGATTTAAGAGACATATAAAAATAATATGATGACCAGTTTGAAGGATTCCTACTGGTCAAATCTGGGGCAATAAGGGGATTAAAATAAATAGCAATCATCACAAAATATAATCCATTAGATAAAATAGGATTCCCTGAGTACTTTTGATTATCAATTAATAAAAGTATAAATAAAAAGAATGTAAAACTACTTCTTACTGTGTAACGCCTTGCATAAATAAAAAGAATGTAAAACTACTTCTTACTGTGTAACGTCTTGCATAAATAAAAAGAATGTAAAACTACTTCTTACTGTGTAACGTCTAATGGTAATGATGGAGAGAATAATGGAGTTAGAAAGGTACCTGTGGATGCTAAAACTACTTAGTGAACATTTGATGAATAACCAGATATTTATAATCACTTTCAAGTATGTTATATTTAGGTTTTAAAATATTTCATACTTATATTCTTGAAATATCTCTTACAAAACACACCAATTACTAAGAAAAATAATATTAACTTTACAGTGAGGAGATTTGGCAGACACGATCTTATGCAAGTGATCTAATTTTATCTATACCAATATAGGAACAAGCCAATATCATGTGTTTCCTGATATTGTGCCCTAAGAAGAACACGATATTATTTCTGTAGTATTTCTGCCAAAAATTTATAACCTGGATTCAATTATAAGAAATTATCACAGAAAACAAAATTAAAAGTCATTCAACAAATTAACTTGACTGTACTGTTTAAATGTCAAGGGCAAGAAAACACAGATAATTTTCTAGGTTAAATGAGACTGAAAAGAATTGTCAATTAAATGAAATGCATTATTCTAGACTAGGAAAACAAGGAGCCATTAAGGACATCAGTGAGACAATTGACAAAATGTGAATATGGACCGAAGTTAGATATTAATATTTTATCTATGATATAATTCCCAGTTTTGATAATTGCACTGTGGTAATGTAAGATAATGTTGTTGTATTAAGAAAATACACACTACTAATTTAGGATAAACTGACAATACATGAATACACTCAAATGGCTCAGAAAAAAAGATCAGTGCCATAAAGCATATGGGAGGAAATGTAAGGAATTGGTGAATCCAAATGAAGACTTCTTTGTGTAATCCTTGCAACTTTTCTGTAAATGTGAAAGAAGATAAAGTTATATAGAAAGTGTAAATCAATGTGTTTCTTAATAAAAGCAAATATATATATATAATTTGAAAAATATAAAACGCTTAGAAATACTTTTAATAAAAGTTGTGCTAAGTCTCTTACAAAACATAACAGACTCACTATTTTAAGGTATCAATTCACTTCAATGTAATCTACAGAAGAAATTCAGCCACTGTCAAAATTCTGTCAGGACTTTTTATAGAATTTGAGAGGCTAATTTTAAAAATTTATATAAAATAGAGAAGACCTAAAATATACAACAAAACTTCTTTGGAAAAACATAATAAAATTCTAGAAAATAGACAATGTGATTTCAGGACTCACTGGTATGTTACACTAGTTGAGATATTACAAAAGATAGATAAATAAATGAATGAAAGAGGATAGAGAATCTAGAAATCAACCTGCACATTATATATTAAAATGACTTTTTACAGAATATCAATGGAAATGAGTGAATACTGGAAAGTCACTTTCTTTTTCTCAACATAAAAATGTCTTCATAGTTTTGTCTTTCTAAAATTGTCACATAATTAGACTTATATAGTATTTAGTCTTTTCAGATTCCTTCACTTAGGAATATGCATTTAAGTTTTCTGCATGTCTTTCCATGGATTGGTAGCTCATTCATTTTTAGCAATGAATCATACTTCTTTGTATGGATACATCACAGTTTATACATTCTCCTACTTAAAGGCATCATAATTTCTTCCAAGTTTTAGCAATTATGACTAAAGTTGCCATAAACAGTCATATGCATACTTGTTTGGTCATAAGTTATCAATTCTACTGAGTAAATATCAAGGAGTGCAATTGCTAGATTTTATGGTATATTTAATTTTGTAAGAAACTGTCAAACTCGCTTCCAAAATGCCTGTAACATTTTGCATTCCCACCAGCAATAAATCAGTTTCTGTTGTTCACATCTTCACCACCATTTGGTGTTGTTAGGTGTTGGTCATTCTAATATGTAGTGGTATCACATTGTTATTTCAGTTTGCATTTTCTAGATGATATTTTCGTGTGCTTATTTCCCATCTGTATATCCTCTTTGGTTAGCTGTCTGTTAAAGTCTTTCACTCAATTTTACATTAGGTTGTTTGTTTTCTTCTCGGTGAGTTTAAGGGAGTTTTAAAAAATCAGTAGTTGCGAGGGATTAACAGAGGAGGAAAGGCAAATAGGCTGAACACAGAGGGTTTATAGAGCAGAGAAAATACTCCTCATGATATCATAATGGTAGACACAGGTCATTATATATTTGTTCAAACCCATAGAATGTACAATACCAAGAGTGAATCCTAATGTAAGCTACAGAGTTTGAATGACAAAAATCTTTCAACGTAGGCTATTAGTTGTAAAAATTGTTACAACTCAAAATGTTACTCAAATGTTACAAAGTTAAATCCTCTTTTGGAGGATGTAAATAATAGAGGAAGCTACGCATGAGAGAAAGCAGAAGTTAAATGAGATATCTCTGTACCTTCCTCTCAATTTTGCTGTGAACCTGAAACTGTTCTTAAAAAAAAAAACCAAAAAAATTTAAAGAAAGAAAAGGTGACCTAAAGTATATGTAATATGAGTACTATTAATTTCATAATATGGTAAATAAAAATTTATTTTATCACGAGTGATGATTAGTTGCTTTTAAATACTATTTTTAAATATCTTAAATAACTAGTTTATCTAAGTTTGACTATTTTTATTCTGAATGTGCCTGAACTGGGTCAGACTTTGTATGCATTAAAGTTTCCATAAACGTCTTTTTGTTAGGAAATTGCCACGCAGTTAAGCAAACATTACTTCTTAAAGAGCCCAAAATAATAAATGAGTATAAATAAGTATAGAGTGGTATATAGTATTCATAGTAATCTGTGTACTAGTTCTTATTTGAAAATGTGACCCTACTGTGGCATTTAGTACACATACAGAATGTATTACTATGCTATAAGCCAATTAAAATATTAAATGAATTTATTTTATATATTAGGAATGAGAAACAATTTGGCACAAACAACAAACGTAAATGACTCTAATTCAAACTGCAACATCTTTTTTTCTGTTGATAAATGACTTAAGGACATGTTTCTTTTTTACTCTAAAATATGTGAAGCAATCTTGTGGTATTCAAACCCTACCTACCTAATAACTCAAGAATGCAAATTGAGCATATCCATGGGGTTTCTAGTGATATGTTTCTGAAATGATGCTACTTTTCTCTTGCTTTGATTTGATACCACAATTTTAGTACCACCACGGAATCATCAATTCTTACACAGAATTACTTTAGCTTCTCTGTCTCTTGACTCCTGGTTTCCCGACGGAGTTTCTTTATATTAAACTAATTAGAATAACCCTCTATGGGGAATGGGGGAGGCAGGCTGCACAGAGGAACCAAAATGAGAAAGTGGTAAAATCAGAAACCATTGCTAAATATATTCCCTCATTTACTGGAAATATTTAGAAATTAGGGAAAAAGAAAAAAAAATAAAAATTGATGGAAGTGGCACCTAGTTTAAAATTACAGTCTTGCTCTTAAGGTCTACTGATTGACCTTCAGCCTTTTAAAATTATAAATGTAATTATACAAATGTTTAAGTAAACAATATTTTTATTCATGCAGTGAGAAAAAAATACCTACAATGATAAGAATAATTATTTTAGAAAGAGTAGTAAAAAACAATAAATATACTTAAAATACTAACTTTAAAACTTAAAAGTGTAATTTAAAGAGAAGTGCAAACCCCAAACTATCTGAGACAGGTCTCAATGAATCTAGAAGTTTATTTTGTCAACGTTAAGGACATGCCCAGGGGACAGTTCTGTGACTTTTCCAAAGATTATTCTGAGAGCTTGAATATTTAAGGGGAAAAGCAAGCTGGAAGGGAAAGAGAGATGATGTGGTCACATTATCAAATCCACATGTCACAAGAGAAAAGGGGCAGGTAGGGGAATAGTCAATTATGTATTCTTCTCATGCTCAGTAAATCATCACTTAAGGTGAACATAGAGTAGCTACTTATGGAGATGGATACCTGTGGAGAAAGCTATCTGCTTGGGAACAGAAGGAAAGGCAATTTATTATTTCTTTTGAAAATTTTTTGTAGAAATCATTTTAGAAGAAAATGAGTCTCTGATCTTGATTTTTGTTTGATCTCTCATGTCTAGGACAGTTTATTCTTGGATGACTACATCCCACATTGTTAGGAAAACTCATTTTTAGGAGGTTGTGAGAAAAACAAGGTCCTATGAAGTAAAAATGGGGGAAGAAAAAAAAAACAGGGGGAGAGTAAAGGAGAAATAACAAAAAAAAAAAGGAAGAACAATCCTGAAAGCTAATATAAGCCATATTACTGTGAAGTCCATAAACCAGTAGTCATGTATGAAAATGGCTTATATATATATAGAACTGTCATTTTCTTCCGACATTTAAATTGTCTAGATTTAGTATTTCAAATTCAGAAAAAATGGAAAAAAGAAAAAGAAGGAAACAATTAAAAACATTATTTATGGCCAGGATGTTTTAGGATTCAGTCTAAACTGCAGAAAATAATAAGAATTAAACAACATTGAATGAGACTAGAATCCAATAACAGGTGAACTATAGTTTATTTTGAAACACTACTTTTCTCTTTTCAATTCCCAATTTTATTAAAGACAAATTCATAATAGGACAAATTCATTTGTAAAATAACTTTTATTCTAATTATACTTGGTATAAGAGTTAAAGAAAGAGGAAGGAGACATGAAAAGTGGCTCAACTGTCCAAGACTGGTTTATTTTAAAGAACTTAAACAAATTTAAAAGGAAAAAAAAAATTCCATCAAAAAGTGGGCAAAGGATACGAATAGACACTTCTCAAAAGAAGATATTTACACAGCCAACAAACATGAAAAAATGCTCGTCATCACTGGTCATTAGAGAAATGCAAATCGAAACCACAGTGAGATACCATCTCACACCAGTTAGAATGGCAATCATTAAAAAGTCAGGAAACAACATATGCTGGAGAGGATATGGAGAAATAGGAACACTTTTA